>NW_024754589.1:0-89384 GCF_018991925.1 Homarus americanus
GAGAACCAGGAGTGAGGAAGGAGAGTCAGAGGGTGAGGGAGGAAGTCAGGAATTGAGAGGAGATGAAAGTCAGGGTGAGAACCAGGGTGAAAGGAGAATCGGGGCGAGGGAAAGGGAGGAAGATGGAGAGTCAGGGTGAGAAGAGAACCAGGGTGAGAAGCGAGGAAGGAAGTCGGGGTGAGGGAAAGGAGAACCAGGGGTGAGGTAGGAAGAGAGGAGAGTCAGGGTGTGGGAAAGGAGGAGATGAAAAAGTCAGGGTGAGGAAGGGAGAACCAGGGTGAGAAAGGAGGAAAGAGGAGAGTCAGGGTTGAGAAGGGAGGAGATGAAGAGTGGGGAATGAGAAAGGGAGAACCAGGGTGAGAAAGGGAGGAAGATGGAGAGTCAGGGGTGAGGAAGGGAGGAGATGAAGAGTCAGGGTTGAGAACCGGGTGAGAGGAAGATGGAGAGTGGGGTGAGGGGAAAGGAGAACTGGGGTGAGGAAGAAGAGAGTCAGGGTGGGAGAACCAGGGTGAGGAAGGGAGGAGAGTCAGGGGGTGAGAAGGGAGAACAGGGGGGAGGAAAGGAGGAAGATGGAGAGTCGGGGTGAGGAAAGAGAACCAGGGTGAGGGAAAGGGGAGGAAGAGGAGAGTCAGGGTGAGAACCAGGGTGAGAAGGGAGGAAGAAGTCAGGGGTGAGGAAAGGAGAACCAGGGTGAGAAAGGAAGGAAGAGGAGAGTCAGGGTGAGGGAGAACCGAGGGTGAGGAAGGAGGAAGAGGAGAGTCAGGGTGAGGGGAAGAGGTGGGGGTGAGAGGAGGGAGAGGGAGGTCAGGGGTGAGGAGAACCAGGGGTGAGGGAGGGAAGAGGGAGAGTCGGGGTGAGGGAAAGGGAGAACAGGGGTGAGGAAAGGAAGGAAGAGGGAGAGTCGGGGTTGGGGAAAGGGAGAACCGGGGTGGGGAAGGAGGAAGAGTCGGGGTGAGAGGAGCCAGGGTGAGGAAAAGGGAGAAGAGGGAGTCAGGGAGGTGAGAAGAGGAGGAGATGAAATTAGAGGTGAGGAAAAGGTAGACAGGAGTGAGAACAGGGTGAGAAGAGAGTCAGGGGTGAGGAAAGAGGAAGACTTCAGAATTGAGAAAGGAGGAGAGTCAGGGATTGAGGAAAGGAGGACCAGGGTGAGGAAAAGGAGGAAGAGGAGAGTCAGGGTGAGGAAAGGAGGGTGAAGAGTCAGGAGGTGAGGGAGGGGGTGAGGGAAAGGGAGGAAGAAAGAGTCAGGGTGAGGGAAAGGAGAAACCGGGGTGAGGGAAAGGGAGAAGGAGAGTCGGGGTGAGAAAGGGAGGAGATGAAAGAGTCAGGGTGAGAACCAGGGTAAAGGGGAAAGGAAAGAGGAGTCAGGGGTGGGGAAGGGAGATGAAGAGTCGGGGGTGAGAATCGGGTGAGGAAAGGGAGAGTCGGGGTGAGGAGGGAGAGAGGGAGAGTCGGGGTGAGGAGAGAGACCTATATGCTACCCACATAATATAATATAGACACTGAGCACCGCCACAGTATCCATTTTTTCTGACTGAACGCGCGTCGTGGGTAAGAGTCCTTGTCGAGAGGTGTGTGTGTGTGTGGGGATATACAGATACACTGTGAGTCGCTGATCTCTCCAGCAAAGAAATGAAGCCTTACGTCTGAATGAGACTGGGGAGACATGGAGAGATTGAGAGAGAGTGGGGGAGGTTGAGGGAGAGAAAGGCCTTAGGAGAGGAAGACCACATTATATTAACCGCCCCCAAGAGCCTGTCACTCTGCGGCAGCACCAATCAAATTGCACTATTCCACCTAACGAGGTTTTGACTGGTGGTGAATGTAATTATTGGCCACTTCCAGGAGGTGCCGTTGGTGGCAAAGTTTCAACCGGATTGGTCTATAGAAAGAAAGGAATTATTTACTGTAGTTGTCAATGTGATGGATCAATTGTCCAATAAAAACACTTGTATTATAATGCATTAATTGTGTTGACTTCTGCCACAACTTTCTTAATCTACTGTACAGTGTATCAGTACTACCATTTCTTAACTAACATTGTTAACTACAACACTACATTGTTAACTACAACACAAATGTTAACTACAGCACTACATTGTTAACTACAACACAAATGTTAACTACAGCACAACTGTTAACTACAACATTAATACTCTGTTAACTCCTAACTACAGCACAACTGCTACAGCACAAATGTTAACACAAATGTTAACTACAACTGTTAACTACAGCACAACTGTTAACTACAGCACAAATGTTAACTACTAGCACAAATGTTAACTACAACACAACTGTTCTACAGCAAAATGTTCTACAACACAAATGTTAACTACAGCACAAATGTTAACTACAACACAACTGTTCTTCAGAAATGTTAACTACAACACAAATATTAACTGCCCTACTGTTAACTACAGCAAAACTGTTAGCTACAACACCTGTTAACTACAACACATGTTAACTACAGCACAACTGTTAACTACAGCACAAATGTTATACAACACTAATGTTAACACAACACAAATGTTAACTACAGCACAAAGCATTAACTACAACACAAATGTTAACTACAACAAAACTGTTAACTACAACACAAATGTTAACTACAGCACAAGTAACTGCGCAAATGTCTACAAGACAGATGTTCTACAACACGAATGTTAACTACAGCACAAATGTTAACTACAACACGAATGTTAACTACAGCACAAATGTTAACTACAACACAAATGTTAACTACAACACAAATATTAACTACAACAAAACTGTTAACTACAACACAAATGTTAACTACAACACAACTGTGCTAGCACAAATGTTAACTACAACACAAATGTTAACAGCACAAATGTTTTCTGCAAATGTGCTCGCAATGTTTAACACAACTGTTAACTACAGCACAAATATTAACTACAACAGAATGTTAACTACAACACTGTGTTAACTCCAACACAAATGTTAACTCACAACACTATTGTTACTACAGCACAAATGTTAACTACAGCACAAATGTAACTACAACACAAATATTAACTACAACACAACTGTTAACTACAACACAAATGTTAACTACAGCACAAATGTTAACACAGCACAGATGTTACAACAACACTACTGTTAACTACAACACAAATAACTACAACACTGTTAACTACAGCACAATGTTAACAACAAATGTTAACTACAGCACAAATGTAACTGCAAATGTTAACTCACAAAAGTGTTAACTCAACAATGTTAACTACAGCACAAATGTTAACTACAGCACAAATGTTAACTACAGCACAGATATTGACTTACAGCACAAATGTTAACTACAACACAAATGTTAACTACAACACAAATGTTAACACAACACTGCAGTAACTACAACACAAATGTTAACTACAGCACAAATGTTAACTACACAAATGTTACACAACTGTTCTACAACAACTGTTAACTACTACATAATGTTAACACAACACAAATGTTAACTACAACACTACTGTTAGCACCATCACAATGTTACTCACACAGCTGTTAACTACAGCACATGACACAACTACTAACTGCGGCGACTGTTAACTACAACACAAATACAACACTGTTAACTACAACACACATGTTAACTACAACACATCTGTTAACTACAGCACAAATGTTAACTACACAAATGTTAACTACAACACTACTGTTAACTACAGCACAAATGTTAACTACAACACAACTGTTAACTACAACACAACTTTTAACTACAACACAACTGTTAACTACAACACAACTGTTAACTACAACACCTGTATGTTGAGTAGAAGATAACTGTATACTGGGCTGAGGTGTTAGGTTAGATTACATTGGAGTTTTTTAATCCTATATTTTTCGCCGGTGTACACGACGTTCTAAGCTGACTCAAAACTCAAGCGTACATTATTATTTAACGTAGTGTACATACGTGTATAACAATTATCATTGGCGTAAATATGGTTATGAAAATTGTGTTTGCGTTTAACGTGTGTGCGTTGGTGCTCTCACTGGTGTGGGGGACAGCTATCGGCAAACTCCTCTCTGACGACAAGCTTTTAAAATTCGACGATAAAAAAGTTGTTAATAAAATATAGTAAAAGTCTGTGATTTTGTCGCATTGCAAAATTCTCATATCCCCGAGGGAGACCTTGGTGCAGCTGCAGGTAAAGGAAAGTATCTCATTCGTTGTTTTGATGCAAGTGTGCAATGTGAGCAAAATAGGGTCTGTATACTTCATTCATACGAACCACAACAATTCGGTGAAGTTTAATGCGACCTACAAGATGCAAGTCGCAGGCCCTCCCGTGAATAAGACCATCGGGCCCGTCACCAAGACCTCTAACCAAGACAAGGTTGTGATAGCATTGGAAGTGGACGGAGCCTAATCCAACGTGACGTACACTCTGGACGTTGTTTACGCGCCAGGTGTTATCAGGACAGGCAACATACCTTATGAAGGATCAGGAAATTTCTAATACCTATGTGTTCTGCTGTATAGCCGTGCAGTGGAGTTCTTCTGGGGGAGAGGGATGCATGTAACCTTGGGCAATGATGTGGGCGACGAAGCCACGTATTCCATCATTGTCTGGGGCAACCCTGAACCCACGGTTACCTGGACAATTGAGAAAAAAAAACGCTTGAAGCCCGGGCAAACACACGGCAATTACAAGGCCTTCATGCCCACAGTCGTCACCGGAGGTCTCGCTAAAGAGTATCGTCTCAAGATAGAGAAGATGGATGTGTTAATGGGTTTTAAGGGAATTTCAGTTTTGGCCAAAAACAAATAAGGAGAAAATTTTCAAAAAATTCCCATTATTATATCCGGCATTCCCCTGTAAGAGAAACGAATGCTGGCCAACATGGCTCTCTCCGTGATTGGCGTGTTGGTGTTCAATGTGATCATGTTCCACCTAGCCCGCCCCTTGTTTTCCATGTGCCGCATCATAAGTAAGTTTTTCGATAAAAATAGCAATCTGATTGTGTTTCTCCTCTCATACATCTTACCTTTGGAATTGCCAAAGTCTGGCGTAAGATTTTTGATAGGCATGTTTTCGGGTGGTAGTCTGTGGTATATGGTGATAGTTAACGATTATACCGATCCTACCCTCCTGTTTACGATAGGGTTGGTCCTCGTGGTGGTAGTAGGTCTTAGCTACACCTTCTCCGCCAGGATACGCGCCCTCACCTTCCTCATGCTGATACTGGAACTGACTGGCCTGTAGCCCATTTTTACGACGATAAGCAGCGTCGAAGTACTAACAGCATCATTCGGCAAGAGTTTACCCAATAACTTTGCTGAGTGCTTCTCTGTGACGAAATGCCTTGTCGAGGCCCGGATAAATCTCTAAAAAGAATCAATAAAATCGTATCTAGAACCTGTCCTTGGTGGACTAAAAGCCATGAAGACGGGCATGGACGAAGATGCACTGATCGGCAAGACCCTCGAGGCTGAGACCGAAATAAGGACTTCGAACGATGTAAATGACCAAGGTATGACAAAATAATGGAAAAATGAATTAAAGGGCTCAGTGCGTGTGAATAAAAAAGTAGATAGATATTACAGTCTAGACCGTACTAAATAAATTAAGAAAATGTATAAAAAGGGGAAAGTTCGCAAAAGTAGGAGAGTAACCCAAAAACTCATGTTTAAGGAAGTAAACATGTGCGAGTCCCAGAAAAGTTAAATGTTAAAAAGTTGTTACGAGAAGGTGCATAATAAGCTGTAGTAGTGTTATACTCGACTTGCAAAGTTTCTCTTATTGAAAGAGCCTATTTGTAAACTTATTATAGGTCAGATGAAATGTGAAGTTATTAAAGACAATGTTTTGTCAAAAATAAAATGTGATAAGAATGCGGTCCACGTCGGCGGTGATATGGGTTCTTTAACGAATGTTTTATAAAGCTCGCCGTAAGAATTGTTCGGCACTGACAGCTTTAAAAGGTACGCGCCTTATATTAACACGAAGGATTCCAAGAAACAGAGACAGTCAAAAGTTGTTATGGAATCCGGAGTGGATAAAATTCGGAAAATGGTGAAAATATTGAAAGGATATTTTGATCATTTTAACTTTTACGTTGGGATACTGTGTATGGTGTATGGTGTTGCTGACGCCCGACAGTATCTCAGGGGTTACCTCGGTAATATTCGATTTGACAATATATATGTAGGGTCATATTTTCGCCGATAGGACGAGATTAGGAAGAAAGCAGGGTGTCCTCCCCTTTTGCCCTTTAAAAAACTTGAGGCGTAGAGATACGTGGCCGACCTCAAGAAAAGTAAGTACACTCCCTAAGAAAAGGAGGGTGCGGGCGTAGACTGGGGGATGATCTTCGGAATAACAGGGATTTCGATATTTATTTTTGCCATCGACTTTATGGTGTACCAGCTGGCCATTGCTCAGAGTCTTACGGGTAAAGTCAGGTTTGAGCAGCATATTGAAGACGTTTTAAAGATAGATATTGTCGGGGACTCGATGTTCGCTGACACCCTAAGAAGAATGCTCAGTGGCTTTCAGATTAACAAGACAGTAGACAAGACACTGTTAGCCACCGACTGCCGACCCGTTCCATATGCGCCCAATACCTCCACCTACTAGAAACACTTCTGCTCGTTAATGTTCTTGTTCATCGCCGGGTACTTGTAAGCCTCAGTGTCGCGGATGAAGCACGTGGTCGCCGGCTACTTCTTCCCTGACGTAGAGAAGCGCAGGCAGCTCCACCTATACTGGACCATCAAAACACAGCGCTAGTATATGGTAGTTTTAATGTACAAAAAGTTGGTGTGGCTGAGAGCTAACAACTTAGTAGGTGTGAGCAGGGAGCCGCCATGGTGGGAGTATCTTAGAAAATCTAACGTTGTTTTTGATATGCTGTTAAAACCATTCTTCACGTACACCTGCGTCGTGTGCAAATCACCTGAAGTAAAAGGTTTCCATGTATGCACGGGAGAATATTGCTCTCTAATGTATTGTAAACAATGCTGGGAAATGACCGACGAGAAGTGCATCAGCTGTACAATGGTTTTCAGTAAAGAACTTCTTGAGGAGTTTGCGACAGAGTTTGAGGCGTTGTTCTGATGGCTTCCTAAGTGCCTGCCACGGAGAACTGCCAGTATAAGATTAATGCTCTTTAATATTTTTATTATTATTATCATCATTGTTTATTTTTTTTAATTGATATTTGTTAGTACCTACCCGGGTTTATTATTGGTGGACGACTCAGAGCTTATGGCCACGACTATCTGCTGTACCCTCTCTCTCGCGGGACAGTCACAGCTGGTGGATAATTCCTGGTGGCGGCAGGTATGCTCCATAAAGTAATTAATAACAGGTAGATTAATCCCTCCTCTTGCCTCACTCTGTTAGCTTAATCTTAGCTCACTCTTGGCTCACTCTCTTAGCTCAGTCTTGGCTCACACTCTTAGCTTTGGCTCACTCTTGGCTCACCCATTTAATGTCTCAGATCATCATAGTAATTCATTGTACAGTGTTTGTTATATTGAAATACTAATCTCGTAATAAATGTCTCTCTCACACACAGGCGGACCTATCGTGTCGGAACACCCTCCAAAACGTTGGCACGATGTATACGCAGACCAATCACGTCACACTTCGTTATGTGACCGACCAATGGGGACCGAAGGAGAATGGCTTCAAACTTCTTATTACGGCCTTCAAAGATAAAAGTAAGTGAGAGAGAGAGAGAGAGAGAGAGAGAGAGAGAGAGAGAGGTTGTAGTGTTAAGTGGCAATTTATTAACTTTTATTTCCTCCTCCTCCTCCTCTCTTACGTCACCAGTCTGCTCTTTGATGTTTGGCTGAGACGATGCAAAGTCTGAGACGCCATTTGTTTACGCTCATGTGATTGGCAGGGCATTGTTGTCGTGTTTTGTATGCTGATAGTTGATTGGAGGAAAGTATCGCAGCAGCAGGTCAATATAGAAGTTGATTGGCTGCCGAAAAAAAATAAAAAGCTCAAGACTGAAGAAGTGACTGACGTTCTGAAATTTCACTGTCTGGGCTGAATAGAATTGATGACGTCATTATGTATTGATGACGTCACTGGCCCACTTAGCTATAATTGGATGGTAAGGAACAGGAAAAAGTGGGGAATGAAGTTCAAGTTAGAGTAGTCATATCATCTATGACGTCATGTGTTTACTTACTGACGATTGGTCGAAGCGAGACGCATCCCTGTAACTGATGACGTCATCTATTTACAGAGACATGATTGGATAAAGCGAATATCGATAAACGCCACTTGCATTCCTCCTAACTTGTGTGTGTGGTAATGAAGTAGCCAATTAGGGAAGAGCTAACAAAATAAGTTTAGTGATATATTATTTCGCGGCGGGGAGAGCAGATGGAAGGTAAATACTCTGGGATGACCTAACCTCACCTGACCTAACCTCACCTGACCTGACCTAACCTCACCTGACCTGACCTTACCTTGCCTTACCTTGCCTTAGCTTACCTTACCTTACCTAACCTCACCTGACCTGACCTAACCTCACCTGACCTAACCTAACCTTACCTTGCTTTACCTTACCTTGCCTTACCTTACCTTACCTAGACGTTACTGAGTGACAAAGACTTACAGTATTAATAGAGCAGTGATGACAACGATAACATAGAGCATTAACAGTGACAACAGTGATAAAATAAAGCAAAAACAGTGAGAACAGTGCCATAATAGTATAGTAACAATGACAACAGAAGAAAACAGGTGTAACAACAGACGAACAACGGTGTAAACAACAGTGCCTGGACTAGACAAGGGTAAATTCGCGAAGTGACAACCCGGGTCTAAAGTTTGGGCAGGTGCCAACTACCCTTAACTCATGCAGACTTTCCCACGGGATATTACTTGCACCTGTCTCTTGCCTAACCTAACCTAACCCAGCCTAACCTAACCTAACCTAAGCCAACCTAACCCAGCCTAACCCAACCTAACAACATTGTAACGGTACTTAACCCCCCCCCCCCCAACAGAGCACACCTGTCTACATTTCCGCTGTGAGACGACCAACTTCTGCGTGGACAGAGAGTTGACGTGTGACGGCGTGAATCATTGTGGTGACGGTAGTGACGAGTCGACCAACCTGGCCCGCTGTCCCCGTAAGTACCCGTCTATTATATACCTGTCTACCTGTGCTGTCTATTATATACTTGTCTACTATATATCTATATACTGCCTATATTCTCATCCACTACCTTTTCGGTCTTGTTATTTTTCCTTTCCACTTTTCATTTAGCAATTTTGTTTTGTCTCCTTCCTTTTCTTATGCCGTCTAGTGTCACATACGTCATTATCAAGCTGTTACGTCATTCATGTCAACAAACGGCTACGTCATAAATCTAACTCGATTGTGACGTCACAATTATCAACAATCTATGACGACTCATCCGCAGACTGTGACGTCGAACATGTCAGCCATCAAAGGGAATAATGCGTGTATGTAAATTCATGTCATGAGTTGTCAGCAGTGTGAGGTGAGCCATGTCAAACAGCCGCGTCATAAGTAAACTTTGCATGAGGTGAAGCATGTCAGTTGTCACGTCAAGTGGAGGGTCTCTCTCTCTCTCTCTCGGTGAAACTGGGTCACGCACCCCCAGACAAAGCTGGGTCACGCACCCCCAGACAAAGCTGGGTCACGCACCCCCAGATAAAGCTGGGTCACACACCCCCAGACAAAGCTGGGTCACACACCCCAGATAAAGCTGGGTCACGCACCCCCAGACAAAGCTGGGTCACACACCCCCAGATAAAGCTGGGTCACACACCCCCAGACAAAGCTGGGTCACACACCCCAGATAAAGCTGGGTCACACCTAACTAATCAATAACCAGGAGGGCGTCTTGCCAGCCGTCTGGGTCCCCGCCGCCAGAGAGGGAGAGTTACGTGGAGGGACAGACAGTGAAAGAGGTAGAGAGAGAGAGAGAGAACACTGTGAACTGAACCCGCCTGATGAGACTGAGGGAGAAAGAGAAGAGAGGAGTTAGACTGACTGAAGGAGACAGAGAGATACAGCAGAGAGGAGTTAGACTGAGAGAGAGGGAGTAGTTCAACAGAGAGAGATGACTTGTGTCCCAGAAAGTCAGAGGTATACCCTAACAGTGGGACGTAATGGGCCGGTATTGTACTAAGGGAACTTTGTGACCTCCTCAGTAAACCACCGCTGTTGTTTATGTAGGGGAGGCAAAGGGTTTCTCTCTCTTTCTCTCTTCGTCTGTCTGTTTAACTCTCTCTCTCTCTCTCACTCTCTCTCTCTCTCTCTCTCTCTCTCTCCTTTCTTCAGTATGTCCTCCTGGCCAATCTTCAGGTCAAATAAGCTTAGGAGGCTAATGTTCAGGTGATCCGAAGACACTAATGTTGGTGGGTCGAGGAGGAGGCGTGTGGTGGCTGGCCAGAGGGGTGATGAATGACTCGCGTTATCTTGTAATAACACCAACTGCATTTCATGCTCGTTTGTACAACAGTCTTTAGTTCACCTCGTTGGACGCCACCACACGCCTGAGATCGTTAGAAAATCGTTGTGACCGTTGAGATTCCGTTATGACCGTTTAAAAATTATTTTAAGGTCGTTTAAAAGGGGGGGGGGGAGGAAACAGATGGAGGGAATAAAGTAAACAAAAAAATAGAGACAGGAGGAATAAAGTCAGATATAGGGCAAAAACAAAGGTAAGGGGTGTTTTTTTTTCCACGGTTGTGTAATTTGAGGTAAAGTTTGAGGGTGTGTGAGCAAACAGAGATAGTGTGGTGGTGAGGTCGTAAAGATTAGATCTCCTGTGGCTGGTGGTGGTGGTGGGTAGTAGTGGTGGTGGATGGTGGAGGTGGCGGTGGGAGTAGTGGTGGTGTTGGGAGTGGTGGATGGTAGTGGTGGGAGGGTGGTGGTGGTGGTGGTGGAAGTAGTAGTGGTGGTGGATGGTAGTGGTGGGGTAGTGGTGGTAGGAGTAGTGGTGGTGATTAGTGGTGGATGGTAGTGGTGGGAGGTAGTAGTGGTAGTGGATGGTGGTGGTGGTAATGGATGGTAGTGGTGGTGGATGGTAGTGGTGGTAGGGTAGTAGTGGATGGTAGTGGTGGGAGGGTAGTGGTGGAGGTGGAAGGGTAGTAGTGGTGGTGGAAGGTAGTGGTGGGAATATGGTAATTGGTGGTGGTGGAAGGTAGTGGTGGGAGGGTAGTGGTGGGAGGAGTAGTAGTGGTAGTGGTGGGAGGGTAGTAGTGGTGGTGGATGGTAGTGGTGGGAGGGTAGTGGTGGTAGAGAGTGAGTGGTGGGAGGAGTAGTAGTGGTAGTGGTGGTGGATGGTAGTGGTGGTAGGGGTGGTAGTGGTAGTGGTGGTAGTGGTGGTGGATGGTAGTGGTGGTAGGGTGGTGGTGGATGGTAGTGGTGGTAATGGAGTGGTGGTGGGAGGGTAGTAGTGGTGGTGGAAGGTAGTGGTGGATGGTAGTGGTGGGAGGGTAGTAGTGGTGTGGTGGGAGGGTAGTGGTGGTGGTGGATGGTAGTGGTGGCAGGGTAATGGATGGTAGTGGTGGTAGGGTAGTGGTGGATGGTAGTGGTGGTAGGGTAGTAGTGGTGGTGGATGGTAGTGAGTGGTTCCTGGCACTCGTGTAAGTTACTGTGCTTCATGACTCTCTCCATATACCTTTCAGTCACACCAGTTTCAGCTCCGATATACCTTGCTGCACTTCACAATAATGGTATACTATACTTCACTATGTCCCCTATATATATATTCCTTAGGGGGGGGTAAAAACTGAGTGGCATCTACATATTAATTCTTCGCTGATTTTATATTCCGTTAACTTGGTCCCGCCCAGAACCACTTACCGCGCTATTACCATCTGGTAGAGTGTGGGAGGCTGGGGGTTAGACGGGGGAGAGTGTGGGAGAAGACGGGGGAGTGTGGGAGAAGACGGGGGAGAGTGTGGGTGGATGGAGAGGAGAGTTTGAGAGAGGGTGTTTGCGAAGGTGGGGGTGTGAGGGAGAGTCAACCAAGTATCATTATCTCGTTAACTTTACTTAAGGAACTTTTCAATATCGTTCTGGTACTAAAAAGTAATATTTTTCTTCAGTGCTTTTTACTCCAACAACTGTTTTAGATAAATTTCATACTTTTTACTCCTGCAACTTTTTCAATTTTAATATTGTTACTCGTTACCGTGAGAAAATATATTCACAATATTTTGACGCGAGACGGTGAGAAAATGCAACATAATATTTTGATACTCTTCCCTAATGAAGTTATCTGCCCCCTCAACGCTGCTGCAGTCTCTCAATGTTTGTTTACTTGTACCGGTATAAAATTTTAGCCCAAAGCATTGTGAGTAATTGGTACAGTTAGCAAGAATGTTGAAAATCAATTATAATTCAAAGTTCTTATGATGTTCTTTGTCAATAGTATTACTCTTAGAGTCATAGTGCAGGGGTGTCAAACTCATGGGCCGCGGGCCAAATGTGGCCCTTGGGATGGTCAGGTGTGGCCCGCGGGATGATGGTAAAATTTATCATCCCGTGAAATTATGAAAGAAATAGATATAATCATGTTTATTTAGTAAAGTGAATTTTACATACTTAAGATCAGACAAACCCAAATGAGGTATTCCTGGTAAGCCAGGTAAGGCAATGTGTGAAACTGTAAGCTTCAATCCTGCAAATATGTGATATAGCACTTGTGTTGGCCCTGAAGAGGGTAACCAAAATAAGAATTGGCCCTTGAAAGGTTTTGAGTTTGACACCACTGTCTTAGTGTATAGTTAAAGAATTTAAAACCTGTCAGCTTTTGTTATTACTCTAATAATTTTGTAAATGGACGCAATTGGTCGATATTTACGTTACATTTCATATGTTCTCCCTGACATTAACTGTACCATTAAGCAGCTGTTTGATCCCCATTTGACCTCCGTAGCCATGCCTCTGTGGGAGGTGTTGGGAGTGTCTGGCGCGCTACTCATCACCATCGTCGCGTCCGTGGCCTTCCTGTGCTGCGCGTGCGGAGTGACTGTCGTGGTGTGTGTCTACCGCAGGAACAGGGCGCTACACCGACCACCTCCCCAGACCCAGCCAGCCTACCCCTGTGAGTATACTGATCCTAGGGGTATGAATTATTATACTGGGGATGTGGTGGTGGGGTTGTTATGCTCAATAGTGTCTAACTCCAATTGAAATAAGAGTTGAGTAAATCTCCTGTCCAAAATGCCATTCTGTAATATCACATCTCACTTTAGTCATACATTATGTGTAGTTATACAAAATAATAATAATAATATAAATCCGTTCCTTCCCAGATGAATCAAAGTAAAGATATAATTCAAACAATATATTAAGTGTGAACATAACCTAGCACTCTTATGATCAGTGCCATCTGTGACTGGAAACTTAAACCATTGGTCATTTATAAGAGCAACATCATCGAAAAGAAATCAAAAGGTAAACCTACAGTCGAAACAGTTGATCATTAGGGTAAGAGTACAGACTATGTTCCAACACTGGTTATCACTGTGCAAACTAATTGGTTGTTGTGTACGGCAGTGGAGGCGGGCGGGCGGTTTGGGACCAACGGCACATTTGGCACACTGCTGGTGGAGAAGCCTCCCCCCTACCCCGGGGCCCCCCAGCACACCTCTGTTATCCCTCCAGGTAACTCTGGTCTCTCTCTTTAATAATAATAATAATAGTACTACTACTAATAATAATAATGCTAATAATAGTAATGAAAAAAATAATATTAATACCAAAACTAGTATTGATAATGATAATGAAAAAAAAAGTAAATAATAACAATAATAAATAATTAGTTATATGTCTCAGTCAATCTGTATTGTTTGAAATGAATAAAACACTCATTTTCTAATATATTTTAAAGCTTTCAGAAATTTCTATGTAAAAACAAATATTTAAAATTTAGATATACATAAATATGCTAATAAAATTTGTATTTTTTTAAGCCATAATAATTTAAAATCACTTGTATTTTTGTTACGTCAGGTGTTGAGTCTACCTTCACCCTGATGATCTGTGCCTCACTTAACCCACTACACACCTGTCTCCCATCTTACTACACATCTGTTACACACCTATTAACACACACACACACACACCTGTCAAACACCTATTAACACACACGCACACACATACAGTATGCACCTGTCACACACCTACTTACACACACACACACACACACCTGTCACAGACAAACGCACCTGTCACACACCTACACACAATTGCACCTGTCACACACCTACTTACACACACACACCTGTCACACACCTACTAACACATGTGCCTCCCGCAGGATCCACACCAACTTCAGGGGGACTCAACTTCCCTGGGTACACTGTAGGCTGCAGCGCTCGCTACATACACCCACTACCTTAAGATTATTTCACGCTCGCCTCTACCACCTCTCACTCGCCCAGCATGTCAGCCAACTTGTCTCTAAGGTAGGAGCCTGGGAGACCCGCCTCCGGAATGTCTTTGTCTGCCTTGTGTGGATATTTGTCTCTCTCCCAGAACATCAACTCAGTGTCATACCATGTTGTTATTATTATTATTGTTGTTGTTGTTGTTGTTGTTGTTGTTGAATGGTTAAGGCCAGCAGCATAGTTTAGTTGTGTCTTCCGAGAAAAGAAATTTAGGGAGGAGAACTTTGAGATTCTCAGGTGTAGTTTACTTGGGGTTGGTTAGCATTAGATGTCTATCGTTATAGAGATAAATTTGGCTTGTCTTAGATGTCTGTGATAGCCTAGTCGTAACTGTTTAACAATAGACAACTTAACCTAGTTAGGTCTAAAAGATTGATTTTTTCTTGCTATATATCCCTGAACAACTCTTCACTTAATTATACTCAAAAGTGGGGTTAGTTTCCCATAGTGTTTTATGTAGGTAAATCATAAAGCAAAATTCCTGATATAGTTGAGTCAGGTGAAAGGTAATCTAAATATCCAAGCATGTCCTACTATAACTTAAATGACTTACCTAAATGTTGTCTCTTGTAACTAAACTTATCCTCATAACCTAACCTAAAGGTACACTCAATGTGGCATAAGCTAACCTAACCCAACCTAAAGGTACTCACTGTGGCATAAGCTGACCTGGCCTAACCTTACCTAAAGATACTCACTGTGGCATAAGCTGACCTGACTTAACCTAACCTAACATCCTAAAAAAAATATCTAAATCTCCCTCATCTTAATCAGTTTATTTTAGGATAGTACGTCTTGCAAATTAAGTAACATTAAACTAATTTGTTCCTTCATAAGTGACCTTTTGAAACAGTAATCTTTTGACCTTTTCATCTTCCTATAAGTTTGTGTTTGTTTTGATCTGTCTTGTGTTAACCAACTAACCTCTTCTAACAGTAATCTTATCATAGAGTCATAATATTAGTCCTTAGTCTACCTCCATGGATTTAGACGTAAGTAAACAACCATACAGTGAATTAGCCTATCCTGACCTACCCAACTCTTCCTGGACACAACCCAGCCACACTATCTTTTATGAACCATAACTCTGCTGTCTTAATTCTGTCATCCTGTGCTAATCAACCCTCTAATCTTTAACATAAATCTCCCTAAACTGTTATGCATTACTAGTATGCATTATGGATCTACTTAAGTTATTGTTGAGTGAGAGTAGTGAGTTGTCTAAACAAAACCAACATGAACACAAGGCAGCAGTGTCAACCACCAGCAAGCCTAGCTGTAGTGGAGTTATCTTGGTTTACCTTCCAAATTTATTCACTTTTTTTGTAACTGATGATGTTCTGGGAGTGCTTATAATATAAATTATCAAACTTTTCCCGTGTTTCAAGCTATCGACAAATAAAAAGGTTACTGGGTCGTATGATGACGTGCAACTTGCATTGCCATACTTTCAACAACTTTTGTCATGAAAATTATGGCAAGACATCAGTTTAGTAGTGCCTTAAGACCCAGTAACCTGTGCCATGTGTCAGGCTATGAGTACGGGACTTAGTTTGATAATAAGGAATATCCACACAAGTTCACAAAGATCCGGGTGTGTGGAGACGAGGGTTGGGCAGTGTGTCACCATTCTCGCTCGGTGCGCGGGATTTTACTCAATGTGGCCTGATGATATTGTGCATACACTTCTCCCTTTATATTTGATTTGATTGCATTTATATATTATATATACAGTATATATGGAATTTTGTTATTTTATATAGCCTGTGTTGTGTTGGTATCAACCTTTAAGAGAAGTCATTGAGTAAAATGCGCCCAGGCAGTGCGGAGGCCACTGCTGCTACACCCCAGCCTCTCAGGCTCCCTCATCCTCCTGTAACACCTCGCTCAGGGACCCCGACTCTAACACCTCAACACTCGCAAGACTACAAATTCCTCGTAAGGCCATAAAGATAAATTCCACAAAAAAGACGAATCAAAGTGATCGGTTATGTGTAAAACTTTTTGGCTATCTCGGTATTGAAACTAAGTGTTGCAGTGTTATAAATAACTGTGGCCTCTTGCTGGTGAACACTACGTGGTGTGTTGTTTGTAAATAACCATTTGGACATCGTCATTGCTGGTGTTAAATTGAAGTAGGCGTTATCCTTGAGCTTGGTCACCAAGCAGAAGGTAGCTCCTTACTGTAGTGTACTCGTGGTGCCCTCTCAGCCTTGGTGCTCCCCAATTGGTGCTCGCCCTCGCCCTATAACGCTAATGGTGCCCCTCCACAGCCCTGGTGCCCCTCACAATTGACTTGGTGCTCCCCTTGGCAGATTCGAGCCCGGGAAACCTGGTTCGCCCTGCGTTAGGGGTGGGGTGCAGTACGCTACTACGGCTCACCGCTCGCTGCTGCCTGTCTCCGTGAGGGCTTCAGGCTCTGAGAGTGACGTCTCCTCCACGCAGAAGGAAGAGTGGTTTGTATAGGTGAGTGACACACACACACACAAACAAACAAACAAACACACACACACACACACACACACACACACACACACACACACACAGTTTCCAAAAGGTTCCGTGTTAGGTTTGAGTTCCAAAGTTTATCCCTTTAAAAAAACGAACCAATTATAGATATATTTTTAGATATGGTATACACTGTACATTGTTTAGACATATGATTTAGACATGATTTGTAAACTTTCTTAAAAAATATATTATAGACATGTTTAGACTTGTTTTTAGATATTTTAGACATATTTATACTTGTTTTTAGATAATTATAGTCATATTTTAGGGGCTATAGACATGATTATACTTTTTTTAGATGGTTATAGACATATTTTGGGGGTATTAGACATGTTTAAGCTTGTTTTAGATAGTTATAGCCTTTTTTTTTTTTTTTTAGACATTTTAGACTTGTTTTGAGATAGTACTGTATATTTTACGCATTTAGACAATTTACTTATTAATGACATGTTTGTGTGTGTCAACAGGTGAACGTCGAGCAAGCGTACTAAACTCTCCTGGCACAGGGTGGTCTACCGATGTCTGCAAGTGGCCCCCCAGGCAGACAACACAGTCTACCCGCTTTCTCTATCTTCATACATTACTCTTTCTCTACTTGACTCTCTCTCTCTTCTTGATGCTCTGTCTATTTGTCTGTTTCTCTCTACTTGGTTCTCTGTCTGTCTCTCTCTCTCTCTCTATACTTGATTCTCTGTCTCTCTCTCTCTCTCTCTACTTGATTCTATGTTTGTATCTCTACTTGATTCTCTGTCTGTCTCTCTATTTCTCTCTATACTTGATTCTGTCTCTCTCTCTCTCTACTTGATTCTCTGTCTGTCTCTCTATTTCTCTCTCTACTTGATTCGCTGTCTATCTGTCTGTCTCTCTCTACTTGATTTTGTCTCTGTTTCTGTCTACTTGATTCTGTCTCTCTTTGTATCTACTTGATTCTGTCTGTCTTTCTTCTTGATTCTCTGTCTCACTCTCTCTACTTGATTCTCTGTCTATCTCTCTACTTGACTCTCTCTCTCCACAGTTCTCTCTTTGTCCTAACATATAGACAAGATCGTCTTTTCATCTCTTTCCACCTGTCCTCTCTCTCTCTCTTTCTTTCTTTCTTTCTTTCTTTCTTTCTTTCTTTCAATATAATCCTTCCCTTCGCCTTGACTAAAGTTCCTTACTAATGGCATTTATTCTCCATCATTAATCGAAGCTTTCATTGGCCGGCCGGTCGTATTAATGACTCTTGTATGAATGAATGACTTTACCTCACGTCGACATTCTTGTATTGATAGTACAGTACTACACTATACAGTACTTGACGCCATAAAGTTTATAAACCCACAGCCTCGAACACAAGGTTGACTGATCCGAAATTAGACCACACGAAACCTCCCGGCCTCAACTTGTTAAGAAAGGCCTCAGAAGCACTACTAATTGAAATTGTTGTCAGTGAAATGAGTATATATGTACATGTATATATGTATAAGAAATAATATTGATACAGTAATTATTGTGGATATATTCCCACTTTATGAAGTTATTGGTGTTATATTTCAGTAAAGAAACAACGAACCAGAAAACGACACAGGTTGGTTCGAACTGCTTAATGGTTTGTGTTTCATTTCATTATATTAAAAAAGTCATACTAACAGTTTAAAAGAATAACATATACAAGATGAGTTCCAAAAGTTTGTCAAGTGCTTATAATGATACTTGTAAGGTAAAGAGGAAATGGTGAGAACAAGTGTGAATGACTGTTATTGTTTGGTCTCTTAACTTGGTCTTCACATCTCTCATGAAGCGGCCGTGAGTCACAACCAATGAAAAAACAGTCATTGTAATGAGTCATATTTCATCATCTTTTGGGGTAAGTTAAATATAGAGACATACAGAGGTGGCACACTTCACTAACACACACAACTACACATATCGGTCACTGATGTATGAAACATTTTATCTCCTCTATTATATGACACAGTATCTTTTTTAACATTGTTTTGTACACTGTAACAAGAGTTTATATAAGGTATTATATATTGTATCTGTTTCATATTGTTTATGTTGCAACAAAAAAAATCTAAGCTGTACCAGGGATCATTTATGAGTATAATAACTGCTGCTACATAGTTAACCTTATACACATTTAGCAGTGAGGACAATTACCAGGTTAAAATGATATCATGATTGTAAAGTAAACATCAATGACATTGGTGTCACCCTCAAACACACTTATGTTAACTGATGAAATTTGTTGTTTAACAGAGAATATTGACAATGATGAGGAGAGATGTAGACATTGTTATTGTTGTTATTTATGTTCTGGCATATATTATCAGGGTATTTTACTACAGTACACACACACACACACACACACACACACACACTCTTTCCAATATACCTGTACTGAGATTTTAAGTGTAAGATAATTACAAAAACTGGTTCAATTTAAAACCTATTTGTAAGGTTTGAATGTAAGTTGCAGATAATTTCCCCCATAATGTACTGGGCAACTTTTTAATACAAAATTACTATTATGCCATGGAATATATATATATATATATATATATATATATATATATATATATATATATATATATATATATATATATATATATATATATATATATATATATATATATATATATATGATAACCACAAGGAAAGAAGAAAACACGAAGTTCCCAAGCACTTTCGTGTAATTCACATCTTCAGGGGTGAGTACAGACTGTCTGTACTCACCCTAATATGCGCACCTACAGTGATTTACTTGCATATACAGTATATATATATATATATATATATATATATATATATATATATATATATATATATATATATTATATTAATTTTTCCCTGTAAATTTGGGCATAAGTTGGGGTGTCATTGGCTAAAATTAGACTCAAACCTGTTGGCTTGAATGGCATCAAAATTAGTGCCAGACTCACCATAACGAGATGAGTTTCGTCACGGAAAATGGGGGTAAAGATTGACCTATGACACTGAGAAACGACCTCAAGAAAATCATTGTAAGTTGGGTGTCGTATACTGTACCACAAGGCTCGGGGGGGTTATAACATTCGATAAACAAGTAGAAACAAAATAAATTACAGTACTATTTTTTCAGTATTCTGGTCTTTGTTGCCAACCACATTAGTGTCGATAATGAAATGATATTGATCAATGAATAAATCAATAATTATTAATAAAACAAACAGTAATATATAAATCAAACATCTGACACTGAGTGAAACATGACTTAGTAACATTACTGGGAAGAACAAAGTTTAGGGACTTTTCTTTAAAATATTAAGCAAACAAAATCTCTCAACAAAATATTCCACATTTGTAAAATTTAAGATTCGTGATGGTAAATAATGTAGCAGTTAAAGTACTTGTTTTATGTTGTTATTTGTTCACAATAATTAACTAAGTCGGCTATATACCTGTCATGTTTTGTTGTGTAAGTGATCTCTCCTGACTCAACACAAAGGATCACTAGCAAACCTATTATATATCACAGTATGTAATTATTTTTAAAGGATTCATAATTATTTATTATTCCATACTTTTTTTTTATTGGTTAGTGTGTTTACCTTGGTTCATATGTATATTGTTACCCCCAAATATTCTGTGAGTTCAAAGTCATGCCGATATAGAGTATTACCCAGGATAACAGAAGTTCCATTACTTGCCATCATGGTAATCAGTTCTGAATACAGGAAGAAGATTTCATTAAGAGATTTTGTGCGTTAAATGCCTTACTAAGAAAAACCCTCAAAACTTTTATACTGTACAGTACTACACATAATTTCCAAAATTTTGTTAGTGGCCCTGAAGGAAAACTAGCAATTTTAGATTTTTTTATAGACTGTATATGAATTAAATTGTAATTGTTTATAGGAATCATATTACAAATATTTCTTTAATGTTATGTTTAAAAATTAGTAGATAGGATTATGGATTATCAGTGATTATGAAGATTATTATATTTTTTCTCTCATTGTAGCAAATTTATACAAGGTATTTGTTAATAGAAACTAAGATTTAAGAAATGGTGCTTAATAACCCGAACAGTTTAAGCCCGGATCACAAACTTACAGATCAGTGATGATTGTTTATGAAATAATTACTGGGCTGTAGTCTGTTTTCAGATAGCTTTTGGCCACAGTATCTTAAGATATAGTTTCTTACCAATTCAGGATTTGAGATAATTTAGAATAGTAGGTACATAAGTTGCCTTAAAAATTATACAATGTTAGAGGTACAGTACAATATTTAACCCATGCAGCTGCAGAACACACAAGTACAGCAACATCATAACCTCATTCAGCAAAACATTTGATTGAACATAAAAGTGCATCAACAGTCACCAGGCCCTCAGTACTGAACGTTTGGTATTATTAGTGTTTCTTGGTTGAAAGTGATACTGAATTATCATAAACAATTATAAGAGTACTGTATTATAAATAATCATACACTAGCAACTGTATCAACCTAGATTATTGGCACCATTGAAATAATTAAATAAATACAGTATTATTAGTAACAAGCTGGCACCTTAATATTTATAACACGTAGAGTCTTTACCTATGTGAAGAACATCAGATATAAACAAATATGATCACTTGTAATTATTGGCATCAAAAATGAAATAAGTACAGACACTTTTATTTATGTTAGTATAATATGCAGCAATACCTTGACTCTCCTGCCTGTGTGAGTCGCACCACAAGCTATAACTATCCTGAGTACATTGTAATATACTACCATATCATAAACGCATATCATACCAAAACTTAAATAGACCATTTGACCTCCGTATACACATATATATATATATATATATATATATATATATATATATATATATATATATATATATATATATATATATATATATATATATATATATATATATATATATGTATGTATATATATATATATATACTGTAACATAATAATTTCACTGCATATTCATTATGGTTCCTGAATATTACGAAATATGACCAATAATCTATAATAATGTGTTAAGGCCAATAGTAATAATATTTATATTTATAATACATTACAGGTGTTTACCTGTACATGTTCTGCATATAATTCCAGGTCACATAAGAAATATGATAGTGAGGCTAGATATGCTTGTATTTGTAATGTAATTCATGATGATGATATGTTGGTCTGGCTATCACTATATACTTTCATATCAAGAATGTGTCTGGCCCAAACTCTTGAGATTTCATTACAAACAGTAATATAAGTGTGAGTTTCGCCACAACATAATCCTGTATTAATCTTATGAACTGATAGGTGGGTCTGTTTTCCTCTCGTGATCTATGAAGTAATATGCCATTTATCTAAGTTCTCAGAGGAGCTCTAGGTTAAGTATTAATTTTGTATATACCTAAGGTTATAATAAACATTGTGTGTATATATAGTCCACATTACATGAATGGTAAATGGAGATTATGATGTAACAATACTATAATTTGAATCATTGTGGCTGAGTGCTTGATAGCAGTCCTTTTTACTCAACAATGGGAGAGGAATGTTATTGACAACACTTCACAAAGTTTAATAAGGTGAGAGAAACAATATTGTCTTTTTTAACCTTGGCTGTCTCTTCATATCATTGTTACCATGAGCATGTCTTTCTCTTTCCCCTGTACGACGGATAATTGCGTGTTATTTCAGATAAATGTACATACACAGTGAGTGTGAGAACGTAAGGGTGTTCCTCAACCATATAGGACCTAGTCGTGGCTCCGGATTTCTCGGCCCCGGACGTCTGTCAAGTTAATTTATCTTACCAATTCTTGCCAGTCCAACCTTCTACCCTAAGCTGCCCTGAACTAACCTAACCTATATTGGCTTAACCTCATCTTTATGTAATGTAACCGTTTCATATCTAATCCAATTTACCATGATGTAACCCAAGTTAAAGTTCCACCCATCATGGTGTAAACTATCTAAATAAATACAGTTCGTACGAGGCCGAAGCGTCCGTCCACCATTCCTTTTATCTCCTGTTTGGGAACAGAAAAATACTGGCCTTTATTTTTGGGGGAGTATTTTTACTACCCTTTATTGACCATCCATGTATTTTACGAGACAGATGCGCTACCCAACCTTGTATGATCATTTTATGTGTATTTTGGGAAGTAAATATAAATAACCAATTTATGTTCGGCCATCCATGTATTTTATAATGTCAATACAGGCTGGCAACTATTGTACGAACATCCATGTATATTTCCAGATGATGATATACCTGGATTCTGTCAAACGTATGACATCTGATGTATAATTTGTGGAATAAAATTAAAATTAATGCTTGTATAACCATCCAATATAGTTTGGATGGTGCTGCTAGGCTCGATCTTCCCCGTACTAAGTGTAAACCAAGTTATGACCATCAGTGTGAGCTACCTTAGACTTACACTAGGCTTGAGGCGACTTTTTCAATTTTTTTTAATAAATAGAAAATGAGCTCACGTAAAGACTGGCTCATTTTTTTTAGTATGTCATAGTGATAAATTGTTTGACTTGTTAAGCTTAAGTATATTTTAGTGGGAATTTAAATATGAACCACTTACTATGATTGTGATGGGAGGAGAGCCTAACAGAAACCTCCCCTCTCCCCCTCTGGTAAATTTAAATATTTACCATCTATGTTGTGTGAAGATTTTACTTGTATACATGGATGATGCAACAACATGGCATTAAAAAAAAATACAGAATTGAAAATATGCTGACCATAAAATTACAAAAAGACTTTTGTTGTGTAAGAGGGGAGTGTTAATAAGGAAAGCATTAGTTCTTTTGGGAGATTCTCTGTTTTAAAGATTTATTATTTCAGATATATGTTAATAATGGGTGTCTTTTTATTAGAGAAATTCTGACCATATGTTATTGATGGCAGAAAGATGATGGCCAACTGCACTTAACATGTTCAGACAGTTCTGTGCATTGAGGCATTTTATGTGTTGAATGTTTGTAGGGAAGAAATTTTGAAGGTAATAACCTGTATATTAATATGGAACCAATTTTGTGAGAAACATTATGTTTTTGGGATATTTTCGTGAGTTGTGGTCATTAAATGAGTAAGTGTTTGTGAGCTGTGGTATTCTTCTATCATCTTAGTGAGTTTGTGAGGAAAGTGTGAGTAGACTGTGAGATTAATTCTAAGGAATATGTAGCCCATGTGAGTTAGTGTGAGTGAAGTTAGATATTAAGGTGCTCTAAGTGAAGAAAACAAGTATGTATTGTAAAGTTAGATCCTACAGCGGGAAGATCAGGCAGGAAGACGGCTCCTTTGTGCTACATGTTCCCATTCCTTTAAGATTACGTGTGACTGTGTACCCAGCACTGTTGATTAATACGTTTGTTTAGTCAAAATTTAGGTTTTAGAATAAAGTTCCGATATGCTAATTGCACTTAATCACTGAGGACTTAAGGTATTTTGCTTTAAATACAAATAATTATTATTTTTTCATTAGATTCTTTGTACAATATATTTCTCATATACAAAGTATTTGATTTTTCCCTCAAAACTGCAAGTGGAAAGTTTGATTTTCATTAATCATGAATTACAGTACACTGTGTTTTCAAGACTATACATAATGTATGCAGAACATACGAACATACACATTATATCATTCTCATTAAAATTTAAGATAAAGTTTGAATGTTTATTGATCTTTTTAATAATTCAGTATATTGTTGGCACACTCCTTCCTTATGGGGTCAACTATATGACTTTGTATGTGTGTGTCTGTGTGTATATGAGTCTCCCGCCTGGTCCAGCCCAATAGTGCACTAGCGAGTCTCTCTGACATACTCTTAACTATAATCTCTTATGTATAGTACAATAAGGAACAAAAACCATAATAACACAAGTCTGGATTTATTGTTTAAGGAAGCTTTGTGAGAGGTGACGTTTGTTCAGCCTTGGTTTACTGTATCTATATAGGACTTATCTATATTCTATACCAATGTAACTTTAAACAGATAGCAATAGAAAACTGGAATTAAGGTTTATTTACCAGTGAGTTTTGTGTTTTTTATTAGCACTACACAGTTTGGAAGATGTGTTACAGACTAAGGACAAATTTTTAGGTAATATTTCTGTGTACTGGATGGATGTGTTGTGTGGTGGGTGTAGCACTAGGCTCTGTAGCTCTGTGTCATGTCCATTCATAAAAAATACAAAACCACTTTTCATATTGAGTATTTTTTTTATTATTCCTTCAGCCATCCACCTCTTTATAAACTCGACAGAAAATTTTAGTGTATAAAATAATTTTACACTTACCCTGTATAAATACAGAAAAAAGATTCATAAGAGTCAGAGACGTGAATTAATGCAATTTCATTCTTTGTATTTGTTATAATTTGTGATTTTACTATACCTGTACAGGGTATACTAATAACATTTGTGATAATTATGTAAACAAAAATGTATTCCCTGGGCGACACAACCTCTGTCTTATCTCTTCAATGTATAGTTATCTTGTATTGGGCCATGATGAGCTATCTACTAATAACTGTTAGTCATTATCAATGAACCACCGAGTGTGATAAGGCTATCATGAAGGACATAGTGCAGCAACTGCCACTCGCTACCGTTAGTTAGCGTTATTATGCACATTCACACCTGCTCCAATCTCTCAGGGTAGTTGAGGTGCCGAAGTGCAGGCACCAGTCTGGTGGCCCTCCTTTGAACATTTTCAACACAACACCTAAACACAGTGATGAATATAACTGAAATTCCACTGTAAATGAAGATAAACACAGAAAAACCAGAGCACTGAATAAACATTTGGTGTCATTATGAGTCCCTTGCAAGTCACTTGGGGCCATTGTGAATCACTGGCGCAGAGCTCCAATGGGAATGAGAGATTTCCGGATCCTGAGACAAATTTCTCATCCCTGGAAAAAATTGCACATCCTGGATTTTTTCAGGGTACAGTACTTGGAAAATTTTTCCGAGTCTAAACTACGCATTTCACATGGACGAACACTCTCCTATGATGTTTTGGCTGCAGTCACGAGCAAAAATATTTACAGCTAGCGAAAAAGTTTACAGTACAGGTATTAACATTCACAGCATCTATTCTAATTGTGTTTGAGAGACGAACTTGATACCATGATGATCCTGAATAGAATTTCAGAAGCATATGCTGCTGTCTAGATCTTGTGTTGCAGGCAGGCCAAATGGTGATACAATGATACAGAATAGACTGCCTTTGACCTGTACCATCTACTGTAGCGTATGTCATTACAAAAATTGTGACCAAGTCCCAGGTTGCTGATCTGACTTTCTACCTCATTTACACACATTTGCAGGGTCTCAATTGTTTCTCTTACTTTGACAACACAACATACATATATCGTTTCTCACTATTAATCTTTTTCATTTTGTACCCTGTATTTCTTTATGGTTCTTTATTATTATTATTTATCAGTGTTGTATTATTATTATTAAATTTTTAATTTTGTATACCTGTAAAAAAAAAAAGCACGAGGCAACAGTAAGCATACACTGTCCACTCTGCAGAATGTACATTACAGTATACGTACTGTAACTGTAATCACTTTACGTCTTAACACCTCCACCATCCATCCAGGTTAACAGTACTACCCCCCACCCCCCAGGTTTCTTTATGCCATTTGCCTCTGTCTACCCAGCAGTAATTAGGAACTTGGATGTTAATCGATTTGCGGATCGTGTATCGGGGTAATGGTCAGTTGGCGAATTGTCTGGTCTTCTCAGACTATTCCTTGAGACTGGGTCATGCAGCTCGTTAACTTAGTGTGTGGTTGTTGTGTTGGCGACAGCTTCTACACCTTAAACAAATTCACTCCTAGGTGGCCCTTGGGCTGGCCATCCTCGTTACACGAAGGACAACCATTAAATGTTACCCAACATTGGATCACATGTGCATCTCAGACCTTTGGCAGACTCTTTACCTGTGTCTTCAGCTGTAGGGAGCTGAAATTATCTACAAAGCTGGTCGTATATGGCAGCGAGATATGGGTCACATACAGGAGGCCCCCAAGGCACTTGAAAACTTTCAAGAACATAGCCTAGATTCCATTCTCCGAGTTCGTTTGGAAGTCAAGAGAAATGCCACTATTCTCACTGACATCAACTATAAGAGCATCAAGGATACCATTATCCATGAGTAACTGCCGGTACCCACACACATACACACACCACCTACCCACAAACCCCACTTACCCACACACACACCACCTACCCACAAACCCCACTTACCCACACACCACCTACCCACATATACCAGCCCAGATCCATGCGGGGGTAGTGTCATACATAGGGGTAATAAACTGTTGTAGGCTGCGCTGCCAAGAAATGATGATACTTTTAATTGAATATGTAGAAGCTCTCGAAAAGTTATGATAATATATCTTATCTGGAGAGGGTGGCGGTGATACCCCCCAGCAGATCACCTCTCTTGACACTCACGCATTCTACAGTCTACACACACCACTACTCAGTATCCAGTCAACAGTTACTCTGGGAACAATTAATTGCAGCCATCAATAAGTACACAGTAAGTGAAGTGACAGCATAGTGAGCCAGTGCGTGAACTGATGCGTGTGAGAGCTATGGATTAAGTACCACACAGTGCAGTTTATAAGTTCCTGTAGTCACTTCATTAGTAACTGCCAAGCGCTGTGTCCTTGCCAGGCAGGTCCAGTCACTTTACTGTCAAATGGGTGTAGATGGCAGTGAGTATCAAGGGTGAGAGAGAGAAGGCCCAGCAATGCGGAATTATTTTCCAGTTTAAACGAAAAGCGAAGTTGCAGCAAACTGATTTATTCGAAGTTTCCTATCCTAAGTTCTAATAATAGTAACACCACTAATAATAATAATAATAATTCATTGCAGTTCTATCGTGTAATGGTTAAACACATCATTTGCAGCCGGCAGACTTGACGATCCTGACCGTACCTCACGTGTACACGCCCCAGACTTGCTTATGAGTAACAAGCCATATAACACATTAAGGTAACGACCATTACAAAGAATTTAGTGGTCTTTGGCTGCGCAAAGCCGTACGTAAAATAAACTCCTTTGCCAGTGGAAAACGGTAAAAAATCATTCAGTTATTATTTTTTGCAGGGTGTTACAAAGATTAAAAGTATATAACCTATTGCAGCTTGAATAGTAAACACATTGCAGCGTTAAGAGACGCCAAAATAAACCACAGGATTATATTAGTTTGGGTGGTTCTGTTCGCCGTCCACCTTTTCCTCATCTTCTTTAGACTTGAGTTGATGGTTTTCTATCTTCTAGCTCTTGTTATTGTAAAAAAACGTGCAGTGTTTAGAGTACCACTGCTAACGCGCACCTCACCACACACGCAGAAACGATGGGTGATACTCAAATAAGGGAGGGAAAGCAGCTGATTTCACCAGACCTAAAACAACAAGACACACACGCACTGACTGTAAATACATAATATATTGACAGACGCAGTGTATGGGCATGGCAGAATTCACTTGTTTTATTTTGGTTATTGGAATAAAGATATGGTTGCCATAACTCCCACAGCTACAGTAGTGTGTATAGTTTTACCTCCCTTGGTCAGCTCAGATCAGGCTACAATAATACCTCACAAGAGAAGAACGAACTCTTACGATCACGCGCTCTATTTTCCACATAACTGAAGATTGTGGAAACTTGGCGAGTGACACAAGACTTTTTTTTATCCTCTTCACCACTGATCGGCTCGTTAGCCGCTTGGGCGATCGGTCACGTCTCTGTTACGCTCTGTTGGCAAGTACTGGGCATGCACCAGCTCCTAAATGTACCTGAACCTGCTCCAGTGTTGGTCAAGTTTGGTCTTGAAAGAGCTCACACTCGGTGCCGTCACAACACTTTCTGGTAGATTGTTCCAAGAGTTCACAACCCTCACTCGAAAAAGTTTGTCCTCACAGTTTTCTGGACTTGCGGCTTCTTCAATCTTGAGCTGTGACCCCTTGTGGGGCGAGCGTCCACCAGCTCCAAGTGAGGACACTCGACTGAGTAGTGCCCATTTGAGATGCTTATACACCTCAATTAAGTCTCCCCTTGCCCGTCTGTAGTATTAGCTTGGCAAGTTCAGGTGCTCCAATCTCTCAGGGTAGCTGAGGTGCCGAAGTGCAGGCACCAGTCTGGTGGCCCTCCATTGAACATTTTCAATCAACTGGCAGTCCCTAGCATACCTCGGGCACCAGACAGGGTGACAGTACTCCAGATGGGGAAGCACTTCACGCTTGAAGATCGTTACGAGGGACGGACCGTCTAGATATCTGAACGACCTTCTTATAAGACCCAATAATTTATTTGCCTGATTTACCTTCTCGCAATGGCCCGAGAACTTCAGCTCATTGGCAACATAGACACCTAGGTCCTTCTTACATTGTCTCAAATAGTGCAGTTTCTTCATCCCGTCGGGACATGATACGCCTCCTTACCGTTGGTACGCCCCAGGTGCATCCTCTTACTTTGATATCTAAGAGAGTTTTCGACTCACTTAAGAGATATAACAGGTACATTAACAGAACCGTAGCAGTGGTACGATTCGTTGTGGTAAATGCAGATACTACGAAGAGAATGAATGCGAGTATTTGTGAATGACGATGCTTACAATTACTGTAAATTTGTTTGTGAATGACAGTGTTTACTGTTAATATGACTTTATATATATATATATATATATATATATATATATATATATATATATATATATATATATATATGCAGATAACAGTATTAACTAATAATATTTTCGTCATCAAAAGGAGCTGCCCTGTGAGGTGACGCAGCAGTCGTGATGGTGCGGAAAGTGGTGAGTGTCTATTTTGTGTATTACATAGAGAAAACAAGAGATAGAGAAAAAGACAGATGATAAGAAAGAATGAGAAAATGATAGAGAGAAGCAAACTGCGATCTAGAGAGAAAGTCAGACAGCGAGAGTGCTAACACGCCCCTATCCTTCCAGTGGCAGATTTGTGTGTATGCTGGGATGGACGACTACCATGTTGTAATGGACCAGAAGGCAGTCGGCAGAGAACTCCTTGCACAGGTAATCTCTTCCTTCTCTTTCTCTAGCTCGCTCTCTCTTTTTTTCTAGCTCACTCCCTCTCAATACGTTTCTCTTCCAAACTCGCTGTATGTATCTTGCTCTCTCTCTTTCTCTCTAGCTCGCTCTCTTAATGTCTTTCTCTCTCTTCCTTTATAATAACAAATAATGAGGTTCCAACACTTATGGTAACAGATAATGAGGTTCTATCACTTTATGGTGGCAACTGATGGCATTCTAACACTATATGGTGGCAGGTGCTGGAAGAGGTGGGGGTGAAGGAGCAGGAATGGTTTGGCCTGCAGTACAAAGACGATGATAACTTCTGGCATTGGCTCGTTCACGACAAGAAGGTATGCAACCCAGTCCAGTATCCGCGTTATTATTATTACTGCATTATTATTATTAGTAGTAGTAGTAGTTGTTGTTGTTGTTGTAGTAGTATCACAAACACTTCCACCGTTTGTGCTTTAAGTTAACTGATAGGACCAACGGTCAAAGACTGTCCTCGTTAAAGCAGTGGTTAATATTGTAGCCAGTGTGCAGAGAGAGACAGGAACTCCACACAGAGATGCAGACACGTGTGGACTTACAGGTGTGTGGTGTTGCAGGTATTGTCTCAGAGGGTGAGTGAGAAGAACGACCCAATAGTGATGTTCCTCAAGGTGGTCATCTTTCCCCCGCAACCTTCCCTCCTAGATGACCCCGTGGCTCAGGTGAGTCCCTCCTCCCTCCACCACCAGGCCCTCTTTCTGTCTGTCTGGCTCTCTCTCTCTCTCACACACACACACACAGTTTGACTTTATATTCTGATATTTCTGTCCAGTAGGATAACGTACAGTGGTATCTTGTATGATGAATACTAACCATTACCCCGGGGGACAGTCCATAGTGTACGTGCAGGTGAGGGTGGCCATCGAGTCGGAAGAGATTCTGTGTTCGTCTAAAGAATCTTCAGTTTTCAAGGAGCTCGCTGAGGCCGACAAGTAAGTCCCAGAGATCAAAAAATAAGTTCCTGTGTGTAGAATCCAAGAAACGCGGGTTGGCTCATGGCTCTCAGAAGCTACGTATATGTGTTTTTCCTCTGGGGTCATCCGTTTCATGCCGTGTCCTGGCCTCTATTGATGATGTCAGTTGATTTGTGTTATTAATTATTGCTGAGATGTACCTCATGTTATGAACTATAAAATCGTGTTCTATATAATGTTGTAGAGTAGCTCGGTACTTGATCAACGTACAGTACATAGATGCATCCCCTGTTGGAATTAGTGAATAATATAACACATTATTATATTGTAGAGTGGAAGAATATTTGACCAAGGCAGAGATGATGTCGGAGTATGGATGGTGGCACTTCCTCATGACTCGCCCTCAAGACACTACTCCTGCCCGGGTCAGTGTCGGACTTACTGGCCTCATTCTCACTGTCGACAACAGGTCAGTACCCGTGTAAGACTTAACCCACCATAGTAAAGTAATATGAGTTAAAGAAACTTCACTAGGTGGTTCTGTTGTCCTCAGCGTCACCTCACCTCATGATCGGTCACGCCACTGTTACTTTTCTTTTCCTGTGTTGACAGAAAATTCGACTTCCCATTCTCAGAGGTGGATGAAGTGTGGGCCAGCGGCAAGAAACTGATGATCAAGTATGTGTGTAAGAACATCTCCACCACCACCTTCATGGGACCCAACAATAACTTTACCAAAGACTTTCAGTTCCTGGCTAATGCCCATCATCACCACTACCTCCATAGCGCCATCTGAACCACCACTGTATCTTTATAACTCCTGAATTATTAACACCAAATGTCTACACCATCATTAATCTGGCCGATGATGACATGACAAGAAATGTTGGTGTGTCACTATCCCCATTTGTGGGTCTCTATAATCCTCGCAATATAATTTAACCTTAATTGTAATGTGTGTACCTGTCGGTAAGAGCTGTCATAAAATCTTACTGCAGGCCGTGTCTAGGTTGGACAAAATATAAAGACATGGTAGACGGAAACGAGTCAATTTTACCACTGTAGAGCTTCTCAACAAGTGCTTTTTGCCAAATTTCATCTGTATTGGTTAACATGTGAGGGGGAACTGTATTTCTAAATATTTGTTTTATAGTATTTGACCTTTGAATGCCTAAAAGTCGAACTACAGCCAAAACAAAAAGGGTATTTGGGTGATGTGAAGAGAAGAAGAAATGGCGTATAAGTGTTACTTTGGGCAAAAGAACAATTAAGTCTCCAGCTATAGGGATGATCGAGACAAAGATATCAGCTAAAAATGTGATCAGAACAGTACTGTACTCACGTCCCACCAACGGTAAGTTACCCAGAATTAGTATTGCTGGTCTTTTTCTACGTTTTATTTTTATCCTCTTCACCACTGATCGGCTCGTTAGCCGCTTGGGCGATCGGTCACGTCTCTGTTACGCTCTGTTGGCAAGTACTAGGCATGCACCGGCTCCTGAATGTACCTGAACCTGCTCCAGTGTTGGTCAAGTTTGGTCTTGAAAGAGCTCACACTCGGTGCCGTCACAACACTTTCTGGTAGATTGTTCCAAGAGTTCACAACCCTCACTCCGAAAAAGTTTGTCCTCACAGTTTTCTGGACCTGCGGCTTCTTCAATCTTGAGCTGTGACCCCTTGTGGGGCGAGCGTCCGCCAGCTCCAAGTAAGGACACCCGACTAAGTAGTGCCCATTTGAGATGCTTATATACCTCATTTAGGTCGCCCCTTGCCCGTCTGTAGTATAAGCTAAACAAGTTCAGGCGCTCCAATCTCTCAGGGTAGTTGAGGTGCCGAAGCGCAGGCACCAGTCTGCACTGCCCGGTAGGGTGGCCATTTCCAAATTTCCAAAAAGGAGGACATTTTTTAAATTTTTACGACACTTATTTTTAACCTAAATTAAACATGTTTAATGATGGGTTGAAATATAAAAAAGTTGTATAAATATACAAAATATACTTGGAAGTGTTGATTTGTCAAATATCACTATAATGTAGTGAAGGCTATTTTGTGTTTTTTCTAAAATTTAATTTTTTTAAACGCACTGTATAGACCTATGTTACATGATACATGCATTCATACAGTATAAATAAAGAACTGAAATAAATGAATATTCATTTTTACTCCTGCTGGAACAACATACTGTATGCTAACCAAATTAACTTACTTCACAAACTAAGGGAAGTAGCCTACTCAATGTGGCCTTCAGTTCCCACTGTTTCACTAAACGTAAGGTAATTTGTATAATTCTTTTTAGACAGGCCCAAAAGAGAAGGACAAATTACCGTCTTGCTTGAGGTGGCGCAGGACAGAGTGCTCAAACGCAGGACTATCCTGCCTAAAGCAAGACGTCTGGCCAGCCTACAGTCCGGTGTCCCTCCTTTTCCACCCACTGACAGTCCCTTCTGTCTGTCCCTAGCATGAGCCTATCTCGGGGACCAGACTGGGTGGCTGTACTTCTTAATGAGTTTGAAAGTTTATCTTTTAAACCGATATTTAGTTATAGATAAATAAATAATTAGATGAATGCATACATAATTAAACGATTAAAGCATAGTAATAATCAGAACAAAATGGTTAACATTTAACAACCTACTGACATATTATTTGTGTACGTAATAGTTTACTCACCTGCCGCCAGGGAGACGTCAGGGATATTTTTTCCTATGATGATAGACGACATCAATATTGAATTGTGGTGTGTGTAATCTAAATAAAGCAAACTAAATCTTTTTTTATATTTATTTACTTTCTCATGTATGCAAAATATATTAATGGTTGATATGAAGAGTGAAGACGTAGTGTTTGTTTTATTGGTGCTGGCAGGTCGCGTCTAAATACCAAACAGACAATTTTAAATACCGAAATATTTTTCTTCTCGTACGTTATGATATTCATTTTAGTTATGACTATTAGAATCCACTTTTTGCTATTAATTTGCAAAAATCTAGCTCTACCTGTAGGATGTGGGGATTTATATATAAAAGTCCCTATTATTCCACAAGTCTAGCTGATTCTTTTGAGTAATATTGTACGCATGGGTAGTGACAATCGCACCTAATTTGATAATCATAAAGTATGGGAAAAGGCGAGTCAATTAAGATAACTTAAAGACAAGACTTATTCCTTCACGGGTTTGAGTTTATCCTGTGGAGGGAGTGGTGGTGGTGGCTGTCCTGGGAGACACAGGAGGTGGAGGCAAGATGTCGTCTGCAGCAAGCGGGTCACTGCAGGACCGAACCTTGAATAAAGTAGCTTTGTGCTCGGCCGTGTTTGCAGGATTCGCCTACGTTGGATATTCTTACGCTAAAACAGCTTTTTGCAGAAAGTTAGCGCGCAAACACGACCTCCGTAAGTAATGGATAAGGGAGATAATTGGTGGTAATAGAAGCGTCTTGAATGGGTGTGGATGTTCGGTGGGTCAAGTTTTACCGTACCAAGGCATGTAGGTTATTATATTAATCGTTTTAATAGTTTACAAGGTAATATGAATGTATTTACGCTTTGTGCTGAGGTTTAAGTAGTGTCAGTAATGTGGAATGAAGTGTTGTCACGCTCTGCCAGTTATTACGTTAGTGACATGATCGACCACAGTTCCTGCCCTCATGAACGATGATGGCATGATTATAACGCATTATTTGTTACAAGGCTCATAAGCAAAATAGTTAATACAGATCAGTACAACAGTCAGTCAGCACGAGGCAACATGAGGTACACTAGTGGGAGTGAACCGTAACTTCAGTGTTTTGGGTATGATTGATTTTATTGGGTATTCATCACCTGTACAATATAGGTATGAACAACATTTATAAGTAACACTTGATCATATATTGTAGTAAATGTAATACAAATCAGAGGATAAAAAAAAATCAAAACACTTATTTCCATTGTGGCCAACAGTTAAATTTACAAATATGCTACATTACCAGTCATGGCAAAATAGCCTGACAGGCTTTTTTTTGGGGGGCGCTATGTTTCCAACCTATTGTTTATCTAATAGAAGTAATGATATAATTGTATTTATTGTATTATACAGAGAAAAAACATATAACCCATAACTGAGATATCGTGAGTAAGATATCCCACCGTAGGGGTAGTGGACCTACATATAGTATTAAGAAACATTATTTTCTGTTCTTCTCCATTCTGGATGAAGATGTCAAGGAACCTGTCACGAGATAAGGCTTCTGGTTGATGCTTTAACTGTGAGCCTCTCAGCCATTAGGTCTGAGCTCCCTCCATGGTCTGTTATCCCAGGTAATACTTTCATTGGGTCATAATATTTGTCTTAAGTTTTCATCATTATATTTGACTCAAGTTAAAATTTTTGACTTTTGTAAGTTTACCATTCATCAGGTGACGAAGATGAGACAGAGGTATCGAGAGTGGTGTTCCGAAGGCTTTCTCAGACCACGCAGACAGATGCACTCCTCGGGAACTTGGACGTCAGTGGCACATCTGGGAAGCTCATCATACGCCCAAAGACAGTTCAGGTATGGAGTGCTGCTGGTTTGTCTATTATTATCAGAGCAACAGTATGGCTAGGTTAGGTTAGGTGAAGTAATAATATAGTACAGTAACTGTACACTGCCCCCCCTCTCCTAAAGCACAAGAGGGGGATGGGTTAGTCAATGGTTACTCCATTTGTATATCATGGCTGAACCACAAACCCTGAGATTCAGACGTCATGAATCCAAACCTTTTATGGACAGAATAATGCATTTGGGTTAACAAGTCTTAATCTCGTGGTTCGTGAAACAGCAGGAGAAGCGACAGGACTTTTGTGGGTAACTGTACACTGCCAGTCCTCCACCTTTCTGTCCCCAGATGTTGTATGTTGATGTGTTGATTATCTCATTTTATTTATTCCTAGCTTCTGACAGTTTTATTACAGTGAAAATTACGTGGATGTGTCTTATACGATTACTGTACTCTTTTCTTTAATGTTGTGCGAAACATTTATACACATCAGTACATAACAAGTGATGAATAGTGAGGAAGCCTGTGGTTGAGAGAATGGCATCATGGAGAGAGAGGGAGATACTGTAGCATAGGGATGTATGGATACATGTGTGATTCAATAATGACTCACTTGCCTTATAATAATACTGTATCTTTTACTTTGTCTTGACTTTTTGCTTGAGGATTTCTCGTTGTTTTGATATCTAAATACCTGTACAAGATTTATAAATAACTTAGTGTAAAATTACCTTTAAAGAGAACATTAAACACCTCTAGTTTGTATTGTTTTCAGGAGAGAATTCGTGAGTTGAACTTGAAGGCGCGTCAGTTTGCCGACACATTCATAGCAATCCAGACAGGCAATGGCCATGCAGGTCATACAGGTCATGCTGTCTCTCGCAACTCTGCTATCCATGACCCCAAGAGCTTACAGGTGAGAAATACTGTAGCTGACACAGAACTGTAAAGCATTACTGTTCTTGTGATATTGTAGTATTGTATGTGAGGAAAAGCTGACAGGTACACCAGCTTTTACTTTTGATGGGAAAAAATATTGAGAACATAAGCTTTATTGAAGGACAGTATGGGGGCCCTAGTGTAGCAGACTAATCAACAGGAGAAATACCCCGTTCAAGTCTACTGGACGGTGATGGCCAACTGGTGTACTACTTCTAAGGATCCTGTTTTGTTGTGCTCATTTGCCTCCAATTTAACTTTTTTATCTCCAGTGTTCACCTTGGAATTCCCCCCGCCTCTTGAGTCCTGTTGATGTGAGACACTTGATAACCTCCAGATCAACAGAGAACCTCACTCACATACCCCCAGATGGCTCACCCTGCAGGTAGGTCTTGCTGCCTCTCTACAGTAGTTATATCCTGTAGTGTACTGTACAGCCATTTCTGTTTACACTGATGATATATTTGAGTGGTGAGAGACAATGCTCAACCTTTTGTCTAGTTCCTCGTAGTACAGTATTGTACAGTACTTATCTGAACTTGTGTTTTTTATCTCTAAACTTTCCAACTACTTTTACTCCTCCACTAATGTTCCCTTAACATAAAGATCAGTGGGTAGCCCACTCCTAAACCTAACCTCACCTTACTGTACCCTGTACAGACCTAAGTGGGTGCGCAGAAGCTTACGTAAGAAAAAAACGGAGCAGAACAATGACCCGGATGGAAAGATGAGACAGAGAAGAGTGGAGGAAGAAGCAATGCAGCTGTACAACAGCACAAAACCTGAGTTAACACAGAGACTTGACACCCTCAGCAGTAGAGGCAGGTCAGTACAGCATAAATGATAGACTAAATTTACTAAAGTTGTGTTCAGTGATTTCTTGAACACAGTAAAGCCCCGAGTTTCGATGGTCTGACTTGTGATGATTCACATATACTGTACTGTAAACCTCTTATAAAATTAGGACTTTAGTGGCATGTAAGAAATTCTCTTCAAAATATAATGCATACACTGCCGTTTAGGATGGTGTACGTCATGCATTCCCAACCATATCACACTGCCCACCAGCAAGTGAGCTGCTGTTTTGAGGCATTTGTGGAAATTCTATAAAAAATAAGAGGAAAGAAGTGATCAAGTGGTGTTGGTATAAAGTCTAAAAGAAATTGTATTAGCAACAATGCACATTACAAGTACAGTAATGTATGAAAGTGCTCTGACAAGGTGAGCAGTCAATGGATGTTTCATGGGTGTTGGGAGTGGCGGAATCCATGGTAAAAACAATTTGCTCGATTGCTGATAAACAGGCCAACACTACAGTGTAGAAGAGTATACTGTACTGTAGTCTGTTGGGGCTTTAGGGTAATCTTGTGGTTGACATTGGTATAATAGTAAGTGCAGCTCACAGCAAGGCATTTTCTTACCTTAAATGGATACCGACAGTCTTTTACTAGATCGATTGCCTAATTTTGTAAATGCATATCACATAAACTGATGATATATTAATCTAGTTCCAATAATTCTCCATACACTGGAATGAACTTTTCTTGATGGAGACGTTGCATTTTTTTTCTGTTGTGTTAGTGCCCCACCACAGTAACTGGGGCAGCTTATAATAACATTGGTATTACTTTTATTTTTAATTAGAGTTTTCCTATTTTGTATTGTTTACTTGTTTCATTTCTTATTTTATAGTTTTTTTTTTTAGGTTAAGAGGAAATATGTTTGGGGAGTGGATGGTGAGTAGAGTCCACTATACTATACAGTCCTTATATTTAATTTATTCTTGTTTAAATTTCTGTCTTGTCTTCTCATTATCTTACTATGCACTGTTGTTCTTTATTTACTTGTAAAAACTTAGTTGTGAGTTCCACAACTACTGCCATTTAAGCGCTGTCCACACGTACACCACACGACAGCCATTGTGATTTCGTTCGCTGCTGTCCTAGCTACTCTATTTGGTGGTGTATTTCTCTTCCTTATTGTAACAGTATTAGTGTTCTTTATTCACTCTCATCTGTTTAAGTATTTATCTATGTATTTATGTAATATTTAATGCTTATACCTGTATGTTGGTTAAGTTTATGTACAGTACAGTATACAGTCTACTAATTTACCGCAGTTCTGAACAAAATGGCAACATTGATACAAAGGTGGTGGTAGCTATAGGTTACCATAGATTTTTTCCTGTAGTTTGAATTATTGGTTGGTTTGACTATTGTATGTACTTTTCTGAAGGTGTCCAAAATTATATTAAATAAGTGATCAATATGGAAATCATTCACTCTTACTCTGTTTTATGAAGAATGTTGAGTCTTGCAGGAAGTAACAGTTTTATTAACTTATGTACTCTACCAGGCAGCACTCTTGTACGTAACTGAGCGTGTGTGTGTTGCAGGGTGCTGACACCTTACGAGGCTAAGAGTCTGGTAGCGCTGTTATACTCGGAAGACAAGTCACTGGTAGAGAGGACCCTGGCCACCATTGCCAACTGTGCTGCCTTCAGTGTTAATTTGGTAAGTACTTATGTTGGTTTGTTAGTAAAAGACTATATTGTAACATCTCTTATGTCAATCTCAGTCTCACTCCATTCTCAACAAGTGGGTGGAACCTGATACCTTAACTTAGGTACTAATGGGTAGAGTCAGTTATCAGTTCAGAGGAAATAAAGCAGAGGGAACTCTTCTCGTTTGTTTGTACTGTACACTGTAATTTGTTGATGTTAATATAAACAACAAACTGGGCCAAGATTAGTATGGAGTTCATTATCATCCATTGCAGACACATGTGAAAAGAGTAATATTTTACTTAAATGTGGTGTATTGTCCTCTTTCCAGGATTTTTTGCGAGAAATGGGTTGTATTCATCGGTTGACGAGTTTGCTGGATGACACGGAAGTTCGGTTGCCAGCAGTCCAAACTCTGGGAAATGTAGTTTTATCAGAAGAAAACATTCGACAGGCCAAAGTAAGTGAACTAATTTTTATTATTTTGCTAATTATTAAGCTGATGAGCATCCCATCTGTTTTATGTACCTATATACTTGTCTGTAATCCACAAAGTTCTATGTTTACTCTCACCACTGCAAGGTTTTTAGCTAAGATGTTAAAGAATACCCGGGCTGGCTGCAAGTAGAATCTTGTGCGTTGTAAGAATGTCTTGTGGTATGAACACAACTAAACCAGCAACGATTACATATGGCAGGAAGCAGTTGTGTTAATGTGTCTGAGCAGCTTGTTATAGCCACTTCTTTGTGATAGTGTCCTGCTGATAAAGGAAGCTTCTCATGATGAATTTATTTTAGTTTAGTGATGTCTCCTATGTTTTCCAGGACTGCCTTCCCATCCTCATGGGGTTCGTTCAGAATAGTCACGCTGACGATGCTCTCCGCCTGGCTTCCTTGGTTGTCCTCACAAATATTGCTACCATTAGTGAGTGGCATGATGAGTACTGCCCACTACTACACAGGTAAGTTATCTAAGGTAAGATGGTTGTCCAGGAAGGGGCCGCTGTTTGTTTATACATAGACAGGAAGGTACGGGTAAAGATAAATACTGTAAAATGGCTGTGTTAGTTGGCAGCTTGTAGAAAACTTTATGTAGATTTTTCTGATTTGACTCATTAAGATCGTAACAAGTAATTTCTAAAACGTTTACTGTAAAACAAATATTAAGGATTATTATTTTTTGTTTGTTGGGCAGACTGTATCATCTTGTGGATAGCCCTAACCTCCACATCCAACTCCAGAGCTTAAGACTGTTAGTCAACCTGTCTTGCAACCGTGAGATGATCCCCTCTCTGCTGGCAGCTGAGGTAAACAGGTTGATGTCCTAGTTGCTCCACCCATAATGCTTGTTGTTCCTCATGTTTCATTCCTTGCTGTGCTATGGTAAGATAGTCATTTACAATTACTTTTTGGGGGTTACCTTGGACAGATGATTGTTTCTCACTGGCGTTTTAGGTCAGTTCGTTGGACATCAATATTATATGTAAATGGGGTTATCAGAGTACGCTGTACAGTAAAGAAGTCAAGCAATCAAGGCATTGTGTTTCTACCAGAGAACTGAGTCAAGAACAAGTGTAGATGGAGATAGATTTTGTTCATTCTGAGAATGAAGGGAATGGAGGTTGTAGTCTCATAGACATAGAGATATTTTGCACAATGAACAGATCTGAGGTGTCTTTCTTGTGGGCATTGAAGAAGTCCCTTGATGCCAGAAGTAATGTACAGTTCGTGAATGATTAATGTCATAAAAAAAATTATCATATTTTTTTCAGAGGTTGTTTTACATACCCTACAGTACTCTAAATTGTTTTTCTTTCTCTTTTATGTTTGATAGAAGAATACCAGTACCAGTAAGAGAGATAATGTTTGGTTAATTGTACAGAGAAGTGACAAAACAAGTGTATAGTGTTTTAGAAACCATGTCACAGATCAATCTTCACATACTAGAAGATGACACTGAGAAAGAGTGAATAAGATTCTTTTATTTTAGGGTCCAAGAAAACTGAGCTCATTAGTGGTATCAACGACCAACGAGGCAATTCTCTTGCGTGTGCTGACCTTGTTGGCCACCCTGGCAAATACAGTGTGCGAGGATGCTCTCAACCCAAGCCTTGACCTGCCCCCGGAAGACAAGGCAGCGGCACCCGACACCATGTGAGTGTGCTGGGTCTCTGTTCTGTACTGTATCTCACTTGCCAGCTTTGTTATGTAATCCCCAAAGTTATGTCTCATTTATAACCAAGTTTTTACCTCATTATATTTTTATAGTAATATAGTATAGAGAATGTTAATTTTTTAAGTAATTAATCCAAATTAAGATTGTACAGTATGCCTTGTTGTGTGATTATGGTGGGTAGCTCTTGACTCACCAGGAAAGTGTTAGTGTCTGTCTGGTTCTTAATATTGAATGTGTTCAGTTTCTACATCTCCACCAAAGTTATTGAATCAAAATCCTTTCCAAAGTTGTGAGATTAATTTACTTAACGCTTTTAAAGGTACAGTACCCAACCCTTTTCATATTGAAACAATCCCCAAATCTACATATCCTGTCAACTTTCACCTTCCCGGACACCCCCACCCATACACTCAACCCAGAGACTCACTGTATATGCTTAGCAATGATAGAACAAACCGTTAGTGCAATATTATTCACTCAAGGGGATGAGGTAACCCACTAGCTGCTAAATGCTAAACACTTGAAGATCAGCACCAGCTTAACCACGTGTCTAGAATGTTGTGAGTAATGCGGGGATATATTAAAGCTTTTGTATGGAGTCAAATACGGTTGATTGGTAGGTTGTCTACAGTGTTATAAGAGGAAAGGTTGAATTGAAGAGTTTCAGAGTAGTAATAGTAGACAGAGATGGGTTTAAAGTTTTAAAGCTGAAATTTGAGGTGATGGAAGATAAAGTTGTCTTTCCTGTTCATACAAATGTTGGTTGTAAACTAAAAGGTTTTGTGTGTGTGTGTGTCTGTGGTGGAGACCCAGATGTCAAATAGTGTAAAGCATGTGTTTGGTATTCCCCAGTGTGGCTCACCTCAGGTTATGAAAGGAAGGTTTTACAATGTTCTAATTTGTCCTTTTTATTATTTCTTTCCCTTTTATAGCAACTCACTTTTGTGTAGTACAAGCTGGAGACGGGGGGAGTACTGTATTTGCATCTCCTAAATGCAGAATTATTTTGCTGTAGCTAAACCGTTGTATGTAGTAGTTTTTTTTTTTGTAGTGATGATGAGCATGACGAGCTGTTTTAAACGAGATTGAATATGGATGCCCCATTTATGTGTGTGTGATGCAAATAGTCTTCTTGATAAGTAGATGAATTTTAAAGCAATTGAGACATAACTTTGAGTATGGTAGGGATATTATTATACTTTATCGTGAATATTTAACTTCAAGTGTACCCGGTAGCTGTGCTCATTTTGATTAGTCTCACTTATCAGTTATGTATGTACAGTAGCTAGTTATTGTACGTGTGGTTGTCATTAGTGTTGTGTTTTAAATTATTATGTAACTGTATGGTATTTGTGCTTCTCTGATTTCAGGCTAGTACTTGTTGGCTTTGTGTTCGAACCTTTTCCCTGTCTCGTTATCAAGAGACGTCACTTCAGTCTAGATAAAAAATAAAAAAAAAATAAAAAAAAATAAATAAAAATAAATAAATAAAAAACAGAGCCTATATGTAGGAAATTTGTGTTCATTTATGTATTTCTTGTACGTTGCATGGAACCCAGGCAGGTAACATAGTAGTGTGATGGTCATATTGTCACCAGATGTAATATGTTTTGTGTGATGTAGTGCTGCTCTAAATGTATGAATTAACTGAGACACTTTCAACATTTTCTCCTCCTATTTTTAAACAGTCCTTGTAGAATGTGGAGATATTATGTGGTTTTAGTAGATCACTGAAGGGGTAGTTTTATGTTATTTACCATATCACTGAAGGGGCAACTGTTGAGTTATGTTGTCATATCCTAAAGGCTCTCACACATTACAATTTCACTAAGGTCTACCAGCCAACACCCGAGGCTGATGGCCGAGCGGTGTGTATTTCTCTATCCATCAGTTTTGAGCTTTGTGACATCAGTGTGGCCAGTGGTGGAGTAGATTCATACCCACCAGGTATTAATTTGTGTCTCGAGCAAAGAAAATAATCGTGTGTGTAAAATATTTGCTCTTGTGTGTTAGTACCTTAAGTTAACTAGGTCTTGCTGCCAGGGGAAGATATCATTTCTATTCTCTCTTATTCATTTTTGGTATATACTTTCAGCTTTGATTTATTTTCAGCTATGTAGGATAATGACAGCACAAAATACCTTATAAGAAATAATACCTGTATGACTAAAGAGTCTCTGGGGTACCATTAAGAATGTTGTATTGCGAGAGAGAAGTTGAAGTGTCGTGGATTATTTTTATTTATTTATTTATTTTTTTTTGGAGGGGGAGGTTATTCTGGTGTAAGATGACTGGCCAGTGGGAGGAATGAGGATATAGAGGAATAAATGGAATATAGTAAAGGTGTGTTAAAGAAAGCAAAGGTCATAGATGCAACCCACAGTGGCAGATGAAATGTTGTGTTGGTGTGGGCTCTTGGCAAGGTGTGATGAAAATGGGCTCCACACACACACACACACACACACACTTGAGTGAGGAGAGAGAGAGAGAGAGGCAACTGAATAAAAGAGAGGTAGATAGATATAGGGAAGAGGTACATAAGAATGGAGGAAACTGCAATGGGCCTATTGACCCATACTGGACAGTCCCATTTACACCCAACCCCTATTGCTCATATATCCATCCAACCTATGTTTGAAGCTATCCAGCATATTCGAGTTAATGATGATATTTGGTAACTTGTTCTATTCATCCACTACTCTATTTCCAAACCAAATGTTTACCTATTTCGCGCCTAAATCTAAATTTGTCTAATTTAAAGCCATTGTTATTAGTTCACTCCTGGTTGGATAGTTTGAGTGGTTAGGAGTAAGTGGATGAGAAGAGTGTAAGTTCAGAGTAAGTGGATGGGAGTAATGTCGTGTTAATTTATAAGTAGGTGATATAGAAATACCATAGATGGTGCTTGGGTGAATGGGAGACAACCTGAATAATGAAATAGGAAGGTAGGTGGAAGGGTAGACACAGAAAAGATCTCATGAATGTGTTTGGGAATAAGGCAGGCTAGGTGGGTGATGTTTTAGATTGAATGACATGAACAGTTTCTTGTATGTGTTCTGTCCCTTATAGCAGGATCTGAGACGTCACATGAGCTCAAATAGAAACATTGATTGATTGAATAGATAGATGGATGGTGTAAGGATTTATTGATTGGAATGAGACTTGGTGCAAGATTGGAATGAGACTTGGTGCAAGATTGGAATGATTTTCTTACTGTGCTTAAGTTTACAATCCTCCTTTGGAACAGTGCGAGATTGTAGACTCTGCCTTTATCCATCCATTGTATATTCTTTACCTGCTTGTTGATCTGTTCAGCTGCCATGTAGAAGTGGCTGTTTAGATTTCCTCAATAATGCTACATTACTGTACTCAGGACTTCATACCACTTAAATTAATTTCACTTTTCTTTTTAAAAATCAACCAATCTTGTATGGATGAGGGGTTCATTTTCATGATGGTTATGTTTCCTAGAGGAATATTTTCACATGCCATCACTAGTCAGCAGGATAGTTTGTGAGATGCATACTTGTGTGTTTGATGACAGATTTTGATTGTGTCATTTTAAGGATAATTTGCATATATCATCCTAAGTTTGTAGAAGTTAGCATGATAGAAGAGATATTATTTTATTTACTGAACTTTGCATGACTTCTTACTACTGTACCTAAGATAGGCCATATCCTACCGTTACCTCTTTATTCAGTTCATCTTTTCCTGCTATACTGTATACCTAGCTAGGTGACTCGTGCAGAACCTCATCCAGACAGTGTAGTCTGTGCACCCACAGATTCTTCAACATTTACAGAAACTTTTGCAAAAGTACTTTGCTTATGGTAAGCAATAGTAATGATAATTGTGTAACATTTATAACATGTAAATTTTGTCCACTTTGTCCTGTACTGCAAATCCACACAGTTTGCACTGTGAACCTGTCGCATTGCTGATGCATGACTGTATGTTGCAGACACGCTGATGCTTCCCCCACAAGCATGCGAGGCGACAGGTGAGTTGCAACACGTGTTCCTATCCGTAAGACCACTCTTGCTTCCCTCTACTGGCAGTGGAAGTCTCGCTCACGTAAAGTATGACAATTAGGTGAATATTTGGTTGGAGACACAAGTGCTGTACATACTCAGTGCATCAAAATGTTCTCTTAACTAAATTTTTACACAATAAAAGTAAATCTGGGATTATTGAGGCAAATTTTCAAATATTCCTTGCATGGGTCACCTGTATATAGAACTTATCAGTCGGAATGAATGTTGACTATGAAGACATGTACAGTATTGTTAGTGAAGTACTGGAGGACAGTCTGTATGACCCAGTCTGTTGTGAGTTTTGGAAATGGTGCAATTGGTGGAGTGACTGAAAATTTAACAAAATGTGTATGTAGCAAGTCAGTAGAGTGGATGAGCAGGTCATACAGATGCAGTGATGCTGGCTGGTGTATTTATGAGGGAGCTTCACGACTTTGTGCACTAGACTGCAGACACCAGGTAGCTAGCAGATGTACAGTATAAGCAAGTACTGTAGTTTATTTACAAGAGAGAACTGTTTATATCCTCCCACACTCCTACAAGACCATTAGATAAGGTCTCACACTTAAGGAAGTAAATTACACAATTGTGAACTCTAAATTTATATTAATTAGTGATTTTGTATGTTGCATATATTATCGTAGATTGTAACTGGTAAACAGAGATAGATAATTTTCAATATTTTGTCAAGTACACTACACCTGCATATAGAAAATGGTCTTAAAAAACAAACAGAAGAATTACAGATATAGACACTCCACACCTGGTGAGTTTTTCGGTTGAGTTTGGTTGGTTAGTTTTGCACTGATCAGTGGTTTTAGGAGGCAGCTTTGAGTCTTTTTATATGTATCCTGTTATCTTCTCTGCATTCACACTAGAGTGGTCCATGTGCAGTAACTCTGACACACAGAACATACATGATCAGTACAGTTTTATATACAGTACAGTACTTATAGGTAATCTTGCTGACACATCACTTCCTAAAACAATGTAAGTCTAGTCATTAAACCAATTGTCTCTCACTTCTCTACTTAAAATTATGCAGTGTGCCAATTCTCTAACACTTCTTGATATTTTGTCTTCTGTTTCTACACCCTCAGTATATTTAGTACTTGCAGGCTCCATTACAGTACTTGCAGGCTCCTCTACTTCCTGATCTCATGCAACAACTGTATTTCATGTTCCAATTTTATTCTCAGCATAGCTGTACAACAGGCATGGGCCGCATGTGGCCCGGAACATGTGTTTGTGCAGCCCGTGCAGTTATTGAGAAATTCTATTTAATGTGATTCGCGATTCGGGTAGATGCAGCCATTTTATGGTGAGTAAAGCAATATTTATTAAAGGAATAATCATCACACGCAATTCGTTTCTGTTTCATTACCTAAGAGTAAGTAATTACGAAAATGTAATGGTGAAATAAGCATATATAGTCTTCAACACTATAAACATTTTAACTTTGTTTTAGTTTACGGGTCAAGTTTGACAGTTTCTGTTTGATGAATTAACTGCTATGTGGCAGTGGGTCACTTGGGAATTAACTAAGGTTGGGTAAGTCTAAGTGCAAGGGCAGATCTGGGGGGAGGGGGGGGTGTCCTGGGGGTCTGGACCTCCCCCTTTTCTTCAGAAAATTGCAATACTTTTTCTTTAATGCAGTACAGTATTGTACTCAGACATTTTTGTATAGTAAAAAGTAATTACTATTGATCTTAGAATATCTCCTAATATCAAGTGCACATAGCTGGGAGGCCACTAATTACCACGCAATCAAATCGTGGACCATAGATTCGGAATCAGGAGTACCTATATTAAGATGTAGTTCCTCATATGCCAATATTAACATTGGCATTATTCTGGTGGGTGTGTCTCATAAGTAAGAAAAATCCTGTAACTATAGGAAAATCGACATATTCACAGACTGCTTCACTCATCTTCTGTTAAATGCCAAGAAACATAAACATTTTTACTTCTATCCTCTTCTCCACTGATCGGCTTGTTAGTCGCTTGGGCGATCAGTCACATCTCTGTTACTCACTGTTGGCAAGTACTAGGCATGCACCGGCTCCTGAATGTACCTGAACCTGCTCCAGTGTCACAACACTTTCTGGCAGATAGTTCCAAGAGTTCACAACTCTCACTCCGAAAAAGTTTGCCCTCACAGTTTTCTGGACCTGCGGCTTCTTCAACTTTGAGCTGTGACCCCTTATGAGGAGAGTGTCTGCCAGCTCCAGGCAAGGACACTCAACTGAGTAGTGCCCCTTGAGATGCTTATACACCTCAAATAGGTCGCCCCTTGCCCGCCTGTAGTATAAGCTAGGCAAGTTCAAGCGCTCCAATCTCTCAGGGTAGTTGAGGTGCTGAAGTGCAGGCACCAGTCTGGTGGCCCTCATTTGAACATTTTCAATCAACTGACAGTCCCTAGTATATCTCGGGGACCAGACGGGGTGACAGTACTCCAGATGGGGAAGCGCTTCACTCTGAAGATCATTACGAGGGACAGACCGTCTAGATATCTGAACAACCTACTTATAAGACCTAATAATTTATTTGCTTGATTTACCTTCTTCTTGCAATGGCCTGAGAACTTCAGCTCATTGTCAACATACACACCTAGGTCCTTCTCACATTCAATCTCAAAGAGTGCAGTTTCTTCATCCCGTTGGGACATATGATATGTCTCCTTACCGTTGGTACGCCCCAGGCGCATCCTCTTACACTTCGTGACATTGAATCTGAACAGCCATTTCTTCGATCATTCTTGGAGCTCACAGAGATCCTTCTGCAGCTCTTCACAGTCCGCTTGGTTCTTGATTTCCCGAAATAACTTGGCGTCATCCGCAAACATTTGTGTGGAGGAGTGTACAGCGTCAGGCATGTCATTTATGGAACAAACAAATAACAGCGGGCCCAATACACTTCCCTGTGGTAACCCGCTTGTGACAGGTACAGATGATGATTATGTGCCATTAACCACCACACACTGCTTGTGGTCATGTAGAAAGTCTTCTATCCATGCTAGGACTTTTCCCCGAATTCCGTACCCTTCCAGTTTGATTTTCAGCCTTTCATGGGGTACACTGTCGAAAGCCTTGGCAAAATCTAGGTATATATTGTATTGTCGATATTATCACCCCGTTCAGAATATGGGTCTAAATATCCAATACCTTAAGCAGTTGTGTTAAGCAGGAGCGCCCCGACATAAAATCATGTTGGCAATCCTTTACAAGGTTGTTTCGTAGTAGCTGCTCCATCGCGGCATCTCTGATAATACTCTCAAGTACTTTACATACTATGCTGGTCAGACTCGCCAGTCTATAGTTGTTCGTGGAGTGATGATCGCCCTTCTTGAAGATAGGACTTGCATAAAGCCATTTTCCGTTCACTGGGGACCCTCTGTTCTTCCAGGCATTTACAGAACAGGATCTTCAGGGGCTTGGCAAGCTCGTTGCTCAACTCTCTTAGCACTCTGGGATGCACCATGTCACTTAAAAAATTATTATGATAGATTTGTTTCATAAATGGGAAAAAGATTGTGATTGTAAACTGAAAATATTGTTAGGTGGACGTGACGATAAACTGCTTCACTGTCCATGCTAATACAATATTAACAATACTTTTGGGTTAAGTAGAATATAAATTTTGGTGGGTTAGTCCGCAGAAAAATGCCTAAATTGTAATGTGGCCCATGACTGAGGAGAGGTTGCCCATGCCTGCTGTACAATATTCCCAGATTAACTTTGTCACCTATGCAATTATAAGTTGATTTATATTTCAGTCACTGTAACAAGTGATACCTGTTGATCATTGCACGTGTGCCCACAGGTATGCTCGTCTGTTTGGAGTCAATGTGCGAGATCGTCTGCTGGCACAAACACAAGCTTTAATTGATGATCAAGAGGACCCAGAAATTCAGCGACAAGCCACCAGACTGTACAGGGCACTTAAGGACTAAGTTATTAACTTTTATTTATCATTTCTGTTTAATATAACATTTTGATGGACTTGTGAGAGATGCATTCCATGTATAGATTTGTCATATTTTTTGCTATTGAATTTTTTTTCTCTTAATGTCTGCACTCAATTTGAAATAACCTACCAATAATTAATATCTTTATAAATTTGGATTTAGTGGTAGAATTAAAAAATAAAAAGAAATAGTCACTGTTAATTATAACTTATTTGTAAAACTAGTGAAGACTTTAGTTTGTATTGAACAGTGAATTGATGGTGTGTGGAGGGAGAGTAAAACTTGATCTCATAGTTGGACTCCTGGGAAATCAGGCAGTAAATCATATTTTTAGAACAAATCAGTATAGGACTTTGTATACCAGATATGTGGAACGTGTTCATTGTATGTGGTGGTAGACTTATTTATATTTTTTTTTATTTGTACTTATAAAAGTTCAGTGTTTGTGTGTTGTCACTGAGATGGATGGTGCCACTTCCTTATCCTTGGCTTAAGGAAGGATTCATGAGAAGTCTTGTGTGCACAGATGTAGAATTTATTTTCCATGAAGGATTCCACTAGGGCTTTGATGTCAGAGAGTATTATAAGAGTTTCACAACCAACTCGTCGACGGTGTACAGTAACCTTACATGCCTCAATGCTTTGTAATGGTCCTATATATGTATATGCTACTTAAGATGTGAAGCAGTGCCTTGCTAACACAGGACTGTGGAGAAGTGGCAGCTTCATAACCTACTGCCAGAGTTGATTAGGTCTTCTTACTCAGAGTTTCGGTAGCAGCTCATGATGATGATGAAACTATACATGGTTCAGAGAAGCTTCAACTCTCCGGGTATCCTTCTGACATACCACATTCTGGGTCAGCATGTATTTTAAATGCTCATATCTCTATGGATTTGCTGGTAACGTGTTTGCCAGGTATCAAATCAAAGAAAGCATTTAAGAAACTTCACTCTACAAACATATTGCTAATGTTGTTGATAAAGCTTGGCAAAGAATTAGCAGAGGATTGCATGAGCTTTCCATGTAAATTATGAAATCAATATTAAGTGTCGGTACAGCCTAAAATATCATATTTAACATGTATTTTGCAGTACAGTGGTTGTGTGTGCCAATGCAGGTTTAGAGATGATGATAAACTTTGGCTTCAGTTCTTTTTCACATTACTACAGCTCCTGACCGTCTACTGTGTGTTGTAAGAGGAATATGTTGGAAGATGCTCTTGTTGTGTGATCCCTCTGTTGTTATAAGTTTAGTCAACACAAGAACTCCATGTGGGCCATATAAGCACTGACTCAGATGTGAGGGTTTCTCTACGTGCTATTCGAGTTAAATCTGGTTGCTAATTTTACAATTTGTAAATACAGTACTTCTCTTGTACTGTATAAGTAACTTATGATACGTTTAGTCTGCGAGGACTTCTCTATGTGCTACTGTATGTTAGTAGAGTTTTAGGTTAGAGGTGTCATTGTGAGGACCCCTCGTGTGTTATGTGAGTTAAGTCCCAGATGATAAGTTTATCAACAATGATCCAAGGTGGGGATGAATTTATATTGATTAATTTTGGTGTGGACTCTGAAAAGCTTATTCCTAAGTCTTGGTGAAGCAAGGCACTAATGTTTGTCTACTAGACTAGTGAATATAAGACCCATTATACACATTGCAAGCTGCAGGCTCTGTGTGCTGTGCCCTCATCTCCACTTATTGTGTATATTTCTCATGCTGGTACTTGCAGCTCTATGTATACTAAGTCTACCTATACAAGGCGCTATGTATAATTCTAATGTATACTGCACATTGCCAAGATTGACAGTATCAGTCACTGGTAACAATCTCACTAATCACATTGTAAATGCTCCTGAAATATTAGACATTAAGAAGCTTCAATAATGGTGGTGGTAACAAGCCTACGACAAGACTCCAGCACCATTGTGCCTCAGCCCTGCCACGCTCTGGTATTGTTTAATGACCCATAGGTTTTTTCCTACCTCAATAAGGAATTGCTCTAAACTGCTCTAGTCCTGACTTTTGTGCCAATAACTTTTATCTGTATTTATTTACTTTTTTTCATACAGTCAGTAACACTATCATAAAGACATAACCAGCCAACAGACATAGCCAAAGCCTGCATGAGCCAACATTCATGGCTGACTGTTAAATTTAAGCAAATAGTCGACCACTTAGTGACACCCGGAGACAACATCTCACAGTCAAGGCCATCATCTGAGAAAAACAGATCACAGCTGATTATCTGAGATAACTTTATGACAGCTAATGACAATATTTGATAGTTTAATAACATTTGATAATCATATATGATATCTGACAACTCTAACCAATATGTGACAGACTCGGACACCATCTGACAGGTATAAGACTTTGATAATATCTGTTAGTTTTAACTGACATATGAGAGTTACAGATTTCATCTGATACACAAACACTTCTCTGACAGAGACAGAAGTCATCTGACAGCCATACCTAATGTTAATAACTGCAAGAATCACTTAAAGGCACATAACCATTGACATTATACTGTACAAGTTTGAACTAAAATTGGACATCCATATACAAGTATGACAAAAAATGTTTGGACTATCATTTTTCTTCTGCAACACAATACTAGACAGCTTTGACTAATATTTGACAGCCACAACAGAGTAAATAGCTGTGACTAAAGGCAGCGGCACACGGAGCACTTTTTCTCCCAACTTGTTGGGCAAACACGGTCCGGCCAGCAAAACAAAGATACATTTGCATCACACTGGGATGTTTTGTTGGCGCATCTGCCCAATACAACGAAAACAATAGCAAGGCGTCTAGACGAGGTTTGCCATGGAACCAGTTACTACTGTTGTGGCCTTGCAGGATTGTGCTATAGTTCTTCAATTGCTGAAGCAAGTGAGGCGTCTGCAAAGATAAAGAAATGACAATGGGTGCGTCATGAAGTTTGTTTACAAATGGTGGTGGCTGGCTGGTCAAAGAAGACCCTAAATAATGATTTAATAATACTAAAGAAATTTTAAAGTGACGAATAAATAGAAACATGTCACCGTTTTATGTGTTATATTTTAAATTACAGTACAGTACAGTATTAGTGTTTCATGATTTATTTAATTTTTTACTTGAATATTCAACACCTCTTATAAAACTCATTTGAGCACTAACCCAGCCAGCAAAGCTTGCCACCAAACTGTTGTCCATTTCTCGCAACAGCCGAAATCCTGCTTCTTGCTGGGCCATTGGGCCAGCGGCCAGCAAAATGGGCAACATGTTTGGAGGAAAGTTCCCAGTGTGCTGCCACCTTAAAATGTCATCACCAGATAACATTTGATAGATCTAAAATATCACAGCTGCATAGAACATTTCATATTCGGTACGTGTGTTTGACTAACAGTACACTGCCACAGACGACATTCAATCGACTGACTATCAATTTGACTGACAAGAACAGTGCTTGACAATCTGAGTTGCTGATCAACCTTAGATGTATTTTAGCTGTTATATCAAACATTTAGTATTGCCAGACAACTTGGAGGCACCCATATCCACGCTCTTTTACAATAGATAGTTTCTTCTGTAAAACTTAATTGAAGTTACCAACAAACTTTCTGTAGTACAGTATTAACATTTACGCTTCTGCTTCTAGTCCATATTGGAAGACATTCCCCAGTGGAATGTGAAAGCTGTTGTTTCTTCCCCTCAGCTTGTCTGATGCTCATCTGTCACACATGAACCCCCTCATTTGTGTTCACGATTGCTATTTTATAATTTAACTGAGTTTTATTTTGTATGTAATTCAAATGCTTCTTTGAAAATATCCCAGGAGAGAGACCATCATTGTCATATGCCCTAAATATGGTGGTGCGGCTGTTAGGTAGTTATTTTTCCAACCATACCCTGGTCCTTCAGTTTCCAGAGGGAAGAGTACTGTACCCCAAACATATGGATGCACAAGTGGTAAGCCAGAGAGATCAAAGGATTTGTGACCATTTTCAGTTGTCAATCTACTGTAGAAAATAACACTACCAGGAGTTAACTAGCCTTATCATGGCCTAGACTTGGAGGCAGGGGCATGGCCCCTTCCAGTTTGTATATTAAAGGGGCTGTGATGTTTTTAGTTCAAAGTACGTAAGGCTAGTTTTGGCAGCCTGGCTGTAGGTCTGAAACCAAGTGAACATTACACAGAAAACTTAAGAAATGGTAACCCTTTTCCTTCATCCATTATTTTTTTGGATGTGATTGCCAAGGGTAATTAGGTATCAGATTGATTTCCATTTCAACCTTCCATGAGGAATTCTTATCTACCACACTACTTTGTAAAGTAGATGTAGCAACAGAGGTGAGTGGAAATTATGGATGGGGAAATTGAAGTTAGTTTAGGCTGATCGTGTGTGGAGATATTTCATCAAGAGTGTTTATATCCTTCCAAACATAGGTTGGATGTATATGTGAGCAATTGGGGTTGGGTGTAAATGGGACTGCCCAATATGGGCCAATAGGCCTGCTGCAGTTTCCTCCATTCTTATGTTCTTAACATTCTCCATCATATTTGACTTGTATATGCATCACATCAAATCACAACTGCTCAGTCATTTCTGATGCTTATACATGTCAAATTCAGGTGTGTGGAAAGCCTGCCAGTGCGAAACATTTATCTTCTTCTAAGACTCACAAAATTATATTAAGACTAATTGTTTGTACAGGTTGGATATCCCTGTCCAAAATTCCCCAGTGCGAAGTGCTCTGAAATCCGAAAGTATTTCTTTATACCTGTATTTATGGTAAGTATGGGTAAGTGTGTATGTGTAATGAATAAAGTTAAACACAGGCTGCTTAGCACTTCTGAGTCAGGCATCATGGTTGTGCCAAACAGACGGTAGTGATTGCCTACCTTTCCGTGTTTTTAGTGTACATATTATCATATATTTTATAACTAAAATGATTCAATTATATTTCATAAAACTACCTGCAGAATATATGTATCCATATACTGTAAATGAAGTATAAATGAATTTTGAGCATAGACTTAGGCCCCATCCTTGCTAAGTGAGCTACCGCAATATACAGGTTCTGTATACAGGATATAGGTATTCCAAAATTCGAGACCCTAAAGGCCCCAAGCATTTCAAATAAGGGATACCGAACCTGTACCTTTTTCTACAATAGTTTTAATCTCGGTATTTTTGCCTTATGCGTCATGGCCAGGCAGAAGACAAGCAATTAGTTCAGTTTCCCAGACATGTCTAAACAGTGGACAGAACTGGCAGGATAGGAGGCCTAAAAGCTAGTTGATTCCTGGTATGCCAATTTTTGTGATTGATTGCTTAGAAAATGGTCAAGTTAAGATGCCTATTTAAAGCACTTCTGTCCTTGTGGTCATAAATTTAGACAGCATCTATATTCCTAGGGGACCATTTTCCCACTAGGAATAACTATCATGGTATGATTAAAAAGATAATTGTGTACAGTAGTAGCATCACCATTGTACTCCAGTAATCTGATGAGATGGCACTGTTATGCTGAGTCAGTGTAACTAATGAGCCAACTTCTGGGTATTTTCAGTTATGTATTTGAAATTAAAGTTAGGTCCCTTAATATTTTCACAGATTTTTTGTATGTTATACTTACTTGAGCATGAAGTTATTTACTTGGGCAGTGATATATAAAACTTGGGGGCAAAGTACACGCATTTAGAGATATTTATACATGAATGGGAGAGCAACAAGCATTATAATTGTGTATGAATTATTTTTGGCACAGCTTAAGATGACTTATACAGCCATGAGGCACAATACTGTGTAGTTACCTGGTGGTTACTTACTGTAAGGGAGAGACGTAGTGTGACTCAGAGGTTGTATCAAGTCTCTTCTTGAAGGTAATCATGTGTCCCAAGCATAACTTAATATTCCTACTGTATTATTTATTTAGTTGGTCAGTTTATTTGTGTTTGCAGTAGCTTATGACTGCTCCTGATTATAGCAATTCTAACATTTGTCTCAAGCCTCAATGATGGTGGTACAAATGTAAATAATTTCCAGGATTTTTCTGTGATCTTCAAGTATAATGAATATTCACCGAAAAATACTTTTCCAGTTTTTTATATGAACTTAGGCGTGGTCTTATTAATTTTCTTAAAATGTTTCAGAATTTGTCATGTCAGCATGTACAGTACATAATGATCTGGCAGTAGAGATACTGTTTACATTAATTCTAGTCACATCTGCTTAGTGTAAGCAATTATTTTTCTTGTTCATTGAATTCTGTATAAGAATGAATATGGATATGTACTGACAGTTTTTGGTAGTTTGTGCATATAATTGAGACAGTTATATGAAGCAGGTCATTTGGTGACTCCACATTGACACCCACAGTAGGGAAGATGTCTTTATAATGTGCATCACAGTTGTCTATAAGTGATTCCGCTTTGTCAGAGTATTATAAAGTAATGCTCAGGGCACACTATGTAAGGATGTATTATACTTATATATTTTAGTGTGCATTGAAGTGGTATTGAAAGGGAAATATATTGCACTTTATAATAGTACTGTACTATGAGCTTTTGACTGACAAAGAAAATCTTCCCCTGATTTGACTCTTTCTTCTGTGTCTTCTGTTTTTCCTTCATCTCCAGCATCCTTATATCCCTATACTATACCTCAAAGTATTGTACAGCTAACATACTCTCATGTAATAGTGGTTCTCTAGTATTTCTTTGACCAAAAAGTGTTTAATGAACACTAGTGCATAATGACCCATGTTCAACAAAAAGTGATTTGTATGTGCAATAGGATCTGCATTAACATGAGGAGACTCCCTTGGTGCTTTCCTGGTATATGGTCACACAAGTCTTTGTAAGCAAAGTCTGGCCATTGTCATTAGTCATTCGTGTTTTGCATTTACTCATGATCTTGCTAGTTTTATTATTAAGTCTCCTCTTATCTGTAATGATTTAATTGATTGTATACAGGAAACTTATTCATGCAATTGATGTTAATCTGATGTCTCAGTTTTTGAAAGACAAGAAAGAATGCACTGTACAGTCAGTTCTGCTATAACGCGATAGTTGTGTTCTTGTAAAACATCGTGTTATAGAAATTCGCGTAATAGAAATAACAGGGCTTATGGGGAAAATAGGGTTAGGTGCAGATTACTACTCGAAATCGAAAAAAATTTAGTAGTTAGCCTAACACAAAGGTTAGCACAGTCTAAATAAATGTTACATTCATATCTAATAATGAAATCATACAGTAAATGTAACACTTTACCTTGAAAAAATATGAATATAACTTGATGGGGGAGAAGGGTGATTTTGAGGTTGATAACATCGAGCTTCTCTTCAAGGGTTATAGCCTTTCTTTTATGATTATCACCGGGAATGCGATCACCAGAACGCTTCTTTGAGATATTCTTCTTTACTATATTCACAGTTAATACCACAAAATTGGAGAAATAGTAAGCAAAAATCGCATTACAGCAAACAAGCGTTCGCGTTATACAAATATTCCTCTATTCATAAATCGTGTTAGAGCCAATTCGCGTTGTCAAAACACGCGTTATAGCAGAACTCACTGTACAAGCTGTAAAAAGATATTCAATCTCCTACCTTCATGTACAGTATTGTAAAAATAACCATTTTTGTTCAAGAAATAATGAGAATATTTATAAGTTTTATTGCAGACATATGTTTCTGCAGTTATAAGGGGAAGGGGCTCATAATTGGCAAAACATCTTTCCTACATTTCTCGTATGTGGCTCATGGTGCCATAATTATTATTATTTTTGGTTTCTTCTCATACCAAAGAACAAAGGTTGACAGTTTATTTTGTAAATGTCTTGTATGTTTACTGTTAGCTGTTAGCTCTGATACTTTTCTAACTACTGTACTGTAAATTAATTTGGGCAGCTTTTTGGTAGATTTGTAAACAAATTTATTGACTGTGTAAGTACATAATGTTGATAGTATTTTGTGAGTACAGCAGCAGGAAGGTCTTTTCTTCTCAAGTCTTGGTACCTGTCGACACCCACTGTGATAATTTCAAAGACCCTAGTGATTCATTTTTATAAAGTTAAATTATTTTCATGTGTAGTATGTGTACACAAACTTCGGTTTATGCTAATAAGATAAGATGTAAAAGTTTGCAACACAGAATGTGAGTAACTGTCCCACAAATTTCTTGCAAAGGACACATTCTTGTTGGCTGTGTTTGCTCTGCTTGACAATGGAAACTTATGTTGTACGTTACATGTGCTGGAGAAAAAATTTCAGCAAGCACTTGGCATTAGAATACAGGTATAACCCCTGTGGTGTACAGGATTACTGTAAAATTGGCACACAAATCTCACTGTTGATGAAGCATGTCTCTCAGCCAAGCTCATATAATTTTTTTGTCTTATACCAGGGTACAGTATCAAAACCTGACATTACTTATTTTGAACTCAAAATTCACATACATTTTAGTCTTGAAGTATACCCAAGTGAAACAAGTCATTGCCTGAGATGTGCCAGACATTAATATTTAGAGTAAGCAAATTGTGGTGCTGATTCATTCATTGCACATTGTTGATAAGCTCTGAATCTCACAAGGTTTACTGGTTTAAAACTTGGGGACACTGTGTGCTGGGATAAGTTTTATGTCTAGAGAAAGGTAACATTATTGTGGGGTTTCATAGATTAACACAGTTTTCCTCCATGTTTCTAATCTGAAATGGTTGGTTTGTTTAATATTTTAGTAGTGGATGCTGTTCTTGGCTCAAATCTCATGTGTGTAAAAGCTGTCACTACGAATGCTGATTGGGTTACGTCAGGTTTAATGACGAAAATCTTGTTAGACTAGCATTGTTCACTGCAACATTGCTGGCTGAAGCGTAATGTCAAGTAGGATTTGTTCAGACAGATTCAAGGTTTATTTTGTTCTCTTCCAGCCTACGGCCCAGATGGACCCAAGGAAACATCCACATACTGAGGTTTATGATTCTGACTGCTGTCTTATGCCACAGTTCTGTTATACTTCTCAACTTTTTCACTTGTGTAAAGATTTATTTTTGGTATGGAGATTTATAATATGTAAACATGAAGTGTAATTATCTACTGTAGTATGTAGCAGTTGTGAGCCTACAAGCTGACTTGACTCTTAAGGGCAGCTGGAAACTAAAAAGTATTTCTGGTGGTTACAGGTAAAATGGGCCCCATTCAAATGAATGCTAACCTGATCTAACCTTTAGGATTGGGGTCCCATAGGGCTGGCCCCCAATTTTAATGAATAGAATGGATTGCAGTAGCACTTGGGCCTATTGAACCAGTCCCCATTTTTACAACTATATTGTACAGGGTGATCCAAAGGTACCTATCTATTTTATCCAAATACTGTAGCTGTATTTTAACATGTTACCTGTACATATGTTAGTTCAGTGGTGCACCAGGCATGGTACTTCAATATTGCCTGTTGGTACATTAGTGGCCACCCTGCATTCAGGACAGGTGGAACATTATGCTAGACAAGGCTGTATTTATTATTGTGTGAGGTGTTGTGCCACTGGTGAGACACTACTTTTACTGCGTCATAACCAGCCTTAACTCTGAGACATATTGCTCATCTCCTTTCACTGTGATGCCTCAAGGCATATTCAGAAACGAAAGGGGGGACCCCCGTTGCCATTATGTGGGCAACGTGTTAAGATAAATGATTAAATAATACTGTATATTTGAATTACTGTACATATTCCAATACACACATTAGGATGAAGATTCAACATGAGCACTCTCTGTATCTCAAACCAATCCATTGCTTTTTGAAACACATTTGGAAGCATATCAAGAGTTATTTTTGCAACTGTACAGTACTCTCATTTTTTAAACATCATACTTTATGAAGCCCCTTGCAAAAAAATCTAATGGGGTTAACTCTGGAAAATGTTCTACCCATTATTTATTTCCACCTTGTCCAGTCCAGTGATTTGGCAAAAGCTGGTAAAGGTACTTTCTAACAATAGTGTCGAGGATGCCATCTGAGTGAAGCTGGGGTTCTAAAAACAGCTAGAGCATGTCAAGATAAACTGGCCCTGTAACTGTAGATTCTGCAAAGAAAAAGGGTCTGTACGTCCTTGATTTGCTATTTAGCCAGTCATTAACTTTTGAGAACCTCCCTCCCATTCCTAGAGCTCTGTTGGTTTCTCATCAGCCCAGACATGGCAATTCTGTTGATTAACTTCCCCTCATGTGGAAAGTTGCTTCATCACTTAAGAGTATGCGTTCAATCATTTCTGAACACAGCAGCGCGTCGTGGGAAATCCTCTCCCAGTAATGTATGGAAAAGCTGGATATAACTTCTTTTTTTAGTCTCAATTTTAAAATCCTCAAGACACTTGTTTTTGGAATGCTCAGTGTATAGATGCCGTGCAGGATGACATTCTAGGTAATGCCTCTCTGATCAATTAATTTTTGTATTTTTTGTTTTGTGTGGCCATCCCGAATATTTCACACGATGAACAGATCCTGCTCTAAATTTATTGACTAGGTCACGGACTACTTCGTCTGTGGGCTTGAATTTGTGTAATTTCCTTTCAAATTGGTCTCTTGATTTCTTTGTATTTCTTCCCTTTGATATGAAGTGTTATGATCATCACACGTTCTCTTACATTCCTGCAAATAGAAAATTTTACAAATGCCAATATTTAAAAAAATAGATAGGGACTTTTGGACCACCCTGTATACAGTACAGTATTATCAGAAAATTTATGTTGGGAATTCTCTGGGATTCAGTTCATATATCTGCCAAGCTGTATTGATTTAATTTTTGAGAATGTTATATTACAGTAATTACAAGATGAATTAAATATCTTACCCAATTGGTGAAGACTAGTGTTAGTTGATGTGTCCCTGACAGATTCAGTAAAGCTGTATGACTTAAACTCGTTGTTGCATTTGTTGAGAATAAAAAATTATGGTTTCTCTCGGCAGTTTTTATAAAGCACAACGAGGGTGTGGGTGCATGCATGCATAACCCACAATTGAATCATGGACCATAGATTCAGAATCAACATGTTCTGGATTACAGTGTGGGCCCTGACGTGGTTTTTCTCATCCTCCTCCTCACTATAATGGATGCCCCTTGAAATCGAGGATGGCCGGCCTGAGGGCCACCTAGGTGTAAATTTATTTAAGGTGTAGAAGCTGTCGCCAACACAACAACCACACCCTAAGTTAACAAGATACATGACCCAGTGTCAATATACTGCCCTTTAGTGTGATCATTTAATTCTTGGGGTACTTAACTTACATCTTAACTTGAGGTCGCTGCCACCAGACCACAGGACAGTATGTGTAGTGTTTTTTTAGGTAGTTGGCAGAGCAATCCAAGCATTGTAAGTTCGTGTTTTTCTTTAATCATGTTGAGAGTGGAAGGAAGGGTGAAACACCAACCAAGAATTTAACTAATTTATTCCTTAACCCTTTCACAGTGGGAGGTTACCCTTAGGTGAATAAAATCGTCTGGCAGAAGCCGGAATAAAATGGAAAGTTAGTGACAAGTGGTGAAAGGGTTAATATAAAAATATTGCATTCCGTCATGATACAAAATAGTTGGCCTACACCAAATAATTATTAAGGTCACTGCACCACACAAAAATACCCAACCTTCTCCAAATAACTAATTAAGGTCTTCTCTCCATACCAAATCATTGACCTCCTTACCTCGGTCATTCCTAACCCCACATCGCCCCAAAATACTCAATAGCACCAACATACTCGATGCATCTCAATACATACAGGTCCTGCTGCTAATTCTTGGCACCAAAGTATACACAATAGGTACCTGTTTCACACACTGTTCTTGTTAGGAAGATGAGATCCTTCAGACAGCCATACCAGGACCGTTTCTGCGACCGCGAGCACCACAAATAGCACCATCATTTCTTCACATCCATAGAGGAGGTTGCATAGTGACCGTAAGCATTACCCAACACACCAGGTGAGTTCCTCAGTAGAGTGGTGGTTGTTTGGCCAAGCATTATTCTTTTCGACCCCACAGGCGTATACAACTGCGCGTATAAGATGTGGAGCGTCACTAAGGACAATGCCCTGTGCCACAAAACTGAATAGGTCTAAGGTCACAGCCGCACTTAGAGCGATCAGGCATGGAAGACTTTGTAGCATTGTAACCCATAGACATGGCCGCACTGGCAGCGGGCAAGAGCTGGCAACAACACGTGCCCGCTCCTGCCCGCCCTGCCAGGGCCTGTTGCAACCCCAGGGGCGGGGGTGCCACCAGAGGTTCTCCCAGGGATGGTGGTGCTCCCAGGTCCTCCACCCACACAAGGGGCGGAGGCCTTCCCTAGGGCCACTGCATACCCAGGGGCCCTTTCAGATATGGAGTTGCCACTAGAGGGTGCCCCTAGGGGGCCCTCCTAAGGGTGGTGGCGCTCCCATGGGCCTTCCTTAGGGGAGGCGGTGACCCCAAGGGCCCTGCCAGGGGCCCTTCCAAGGGCGGTGGCATTCCTAAGTGGCCTTTCCAAGGGCAGCAGTGCACCCAGGAGCTCTCCTTAGGAGTGGCAGCAGCACTCCCAGGGGGCTATCCTTAGGGGTGGCAGTGCCCCCTGGGGCGTTCTCAAGGGCAGTGACACCCCAGGTGGCGGTGGCTACCCCAAGGGCCCCTCCCAGGTGGCGGTGGCTACCCCAAGGGCTCCTCCAGGGGTGGTGTCACCCTCAAAAGCCCTTCCAGGGACGTTGACATATCCAGGGGCTCTCCCTAGGGGGTGGCAATGCTGCTTGGGTCCCTCCCAGGGCCAGCTGCAACCCAAATGAACCTACCAAGGGCCCTGCCAGTGGCGACCCCAGGGGCCATCCTGATGGGTGGCGGTGATCCCAAAGGCCCTGCCAGTGGAGCTGGCGCCCCTAGGGGCCCTCCCAGAGGTGGTGGCGCCCCCAGAGGCCCTTCCATAGGCGATCCTACTTAAAGGTGGCAGCGACCTCAGAGGCCCTGCCAGGGGCGTTGGCACACCCAGGGGCCCTCCCAAAGGCGGCGACACCACCGGGCTCTCCCAGGGTTGGCGGCACTGCTAGGGGCCCTATCACGGGAGGCGGCGAACCCAAGGGCCCTGCCAAGGGTGGTGGCAACCCAAGGGGCACTTCCAGAGGCGGTGGAGCCCCAAGGGGCCTTTCCACAGTGGCGGCAGCGCCCCCAGGGGCTCATCTTAGGGGTGGCGGGGACCCCTCAGGAGCGGCGAGGGCCCTCCAAGTGGCAGTGGCTACCCCAGGGGCGGCGGGGACCCCAAAGGCCCTCCCAGGGGCGGTGACGCCCTCAAAGGCCCTTCCAAGGGCGACGGCACACCCATGGGAGGCATGGGCCCTCCCTAGGGGTGGCCGTGCCCTCAGGGGCCCTCCCTAGGAGTGGCAGCACTCTGAAAGGCAGTGGTGACCCCAAGGGCCCTTCCAGAAGTGGTTGCGCCCCAAGAGGCCCTACTATGGGCGACGAGGGATATCTAAGAGGCAGTGGCGAACCCCAGGAACCTCCCAGGAGCGGTGGCTTCCCCAGGAGCCATTCCAAGAGCAGAGGATCAGTCAGGGGCCCTCCCAAGGGCGGCGATGCTCCTAGGGGCCCTCATAACAGCAGACCGTGCCACCTGGAGCCCTCCCAAGGGCGGCAAAACCACCAGGGGTGGCTGCACTCCCAGGGGCCCTTCCAGAAGTGGTGGCGCCCCCGGGAGCCTTCCCAGTTGCAGCATCGGCCACGCCCCCAGGGGACTTCCTAGAGGCGGTGGTTGTCGCCAGAGGCCGTCCCAGGGGCAAATGCTACACCAGAGGTCTTGCCAGGGGTGTTGGAGTCACCAGGGTCCCGACCAGAGACAGGGTTGACCTCATGGTCGGTAGCACCCCCAGGGGCCCACTTAGCGGCGCCCCCTCCTAGAAGCCCTATAGCTTACTTGGTCGTGGTGACGTATACATTGCATACGTCCAATAATCCCTTACTTAACTGTGATTGGTGGACTAAAACTTAAATCCACCAAATTACAGCCAATAGGAGAACAGAGCCTCCAGTCAGCACAACACCCCAACTTATGTTTTCCTGTTGGATATTCATTCTCCTTTACATTGTTCAAGATGTGATAATACTGGAAATGCGATGGGCGGTGTATTTCTTTAAAGTCATATCTCCCATTCTTCTAAATAGTGAAAAAACAACTGCCCCCAGGAGCCCTCTTAGGATCTGTGGTACGCTCAGGAGCCCCATGAGACCTATTAGGGTCGGTGGCACCCACAGGGGCCCTCTTAGAGGCGCCCCTACTTGGAGCCCTATAGCTAACTTGGTCGTGGTGACGTATGTATATATTGCATACGTCCAGCAATCCCTTACTTAACTGTGATTGGTGGATTGAAATGTAAATCCACCAAATTACAGCCAATAGGAGAACAAAGAAGTCAGTCAGCACAACACCCCAACTTATGTTTTCCTGTTGGATATTTATTCTCCTATTCATTGTTGAGGTCTGCGATAATACTGGAAATGTGATGGGCGGTGTATTTATTTAACGTCATCTATCAGAGATCTAAATATGTAGTGCAAAAACAACTGTACTAGAGGGCTCCTGTATTAGTGGTGGCTGCCCTCCCAAGAATGGTGGCGCTCCCATGGGCTCTCCCAGGGACAGCGACGCTCTCAGGGGCTCTCCCAGAGATGGCAGTACTCCCAGGGGCCATGCCAGGGCCGATGGTGCCCCCAGGAGCCCTGCCAGGGGCGCTGGCACCCTCAGGGGCTCTTCCTAGAACAGCCGCACTCCCAGAGACCCTCCCAAGGACGGTGGCGCTCCCAGGGTGCGTGCCAGGGTCAGTGGCGCCCCCAGGGGACAATGCCAGGGGCTCTGGCGCTACCAGGCCTCTCCCAGGGACAGCTGAGACGTCCAGCAATCCCTTACTTAACTGTGATTGGTGGACTAAAATATAAACCCACCAAATTACAGCCAATAGGAAAACAGAGCCTCCAGTCAGCACAACACCCCAACTTATGTTTTCCTGTTGGATATTTATTCTCCTTTTCATTGTTGAGGTCTGCGATAATACTGGAAATGTGATGGGCAGTGTATTTTTTTAACGTCATATCTCCCAGAGTTTTAGATCGTGCAAAAACAACTGTACAAGTGGGCTCCTGTACTAGTGGTGGCGGCCCTCCCAAGAACGGTGGCGCTCCCAGGGGCTCTCCCAGGAGCAGCAACGCTCTCAGGGGCCCTCCTAGAGACGGTGGCACTCCCAGGGGCCGTGGAGGACCGATGGCGCCCCCAGGAGCCTTGATAGGGGCGCTGGCACCCTCAGGGGATCTCTCGAGGACAGCCGCACTCCCAGAGACCCTCCCAAGGACGGTGGCGCTCCCATGGGCTTTCCCAGGGACAGCGACGCTCTCAGGAAAACTCCCAAAGACGGCGGCACTCCTAGGGGCCGTGGCAGGGCCGATGACGCCCCCAGGAGCCCTGCCAGAGGCGCTGGCACCCTCAGGGGATCTCCCTTGGACAGCCACACTCCCAGAGACCCTCCCAAGGACGTTGGCGCTCCCAGAGTGCGTGCCAGGGTCAGTGGCGCCCCCAGGGGACCATGCCAGGGCAACTGGCGCTACCAGGCCTCTCCTAGGGACAGCGGAGACGTCCAGCAATCCCATACTTAACTGTGATTGGTGGACTAAAATATAAACCCACCAAATTACAGCCAATAGGAAAACAGAGCCTCCAATCAGCACAACACCCCAACTTATGTTTTCCTGTTTGATATTTATTCTCCTTTTCATTGTTGAGGTCTGTGATGATACTGGAAATGTTATGGGCGTTGTATTTATTTAACGTCACATCTATCAGAGTTTTAGATCGTGCAAAAACAACTGTACTAGTGGGGTCCTGTACTAGTGGTGGCGGCCCTCTAAGAACGGTGACGCTCCCAGGGGCTCTCATAGAAACAGCAAAGCTGTCAGGGGCCCTCCCAGAGATGCCGGCAATCTCAGGGGCCATGCCAGGACCGATGGCGCCCCAGGAGCCCTGCTTGGGGTGCTGGCGCCCTCAGGGGCTCTCCCTAGGACAGCCCCACTCCCAGAGACCCTCCCTAGGATGGTGGCGCTACCAGGCCTTTCCCAGGGACAGCTGAGACGTCCAGCAATCCCTTACTTAACTGTGATTGGTGGACTAAAATATAAACCCACCAAATTACAGCCAATAGGAAAACAGAGCCTCCAGTCAGCACAACACCCCAACTTATGTTTTCCTGTTGGATATTTATTCTCCTTTTCATTGTTGAGGTCTGTGATGATACTGGAAATGTGATGGGCGTTGTATTTATTTAACGTCATATTTATCAGAGTTTTAGATCGTGCAAAAACAACTGTATTAGTGGGCTCCTGTACTAGTGGTGGGGGCCCTCCAAGAACGGTGGCGCTCCCAGTGGCTCTCCTAGGAACAGCGACGCTGTCAGGGACCCTCCCACAGACGGCATCACTTTCAGGGGCTGTGCCGGGACCGATGGTGCCCCCTGGAGCCTTGCCAGGGGTGCTGTCACTCTCAGGGGATCTCCCTAGGACAGCCGCACTCCCAGAGACCCTCCCAAGGACGGTGGCGCTCCCAGTGTGCGTGCCAGAGTCAGTGGCGCCCCCAGGGGACCATGCCAGGGGCGCTGGCGCTACCAGGCCTCTCCCAGGGACAGCTGAGACGTCCAGCAATCCCATACTTAACTATGATTGGTGGACTAAAATATAAACCCACCAAATTACAGCCAATAGGAAAACAGAGCCTCCAGTCAGCACAACACCCCAACTTATATTTTCCTGTTTGATATTTATTCTCCTTTTCATTGTTGAGGTCAGCTATGATACTGGAAATATGATGATGGGGGCGTTGTATTTATTTAACGTCACATCTATCAGAGTTTTAGATCGTGCAAAAACAACTGTACTAGTGGGGTCCTGTACTAGTGGTGGCGGCCCTCCCAAGAACGGTGGCGCTCCCAGGGCTTCTCCCAGGGACAGCAACGCTCTCAGGGGCCCTCCCAGAAACGGTGGCACTCCCCGGGGCCGTGGAGGACCGATGGCGCCCCCAGGAGCCTTGCCAGGGGCGCTGGCACCCTCATGGGATCTCCCTAGGACAGCGGCACTCCCAGACACCCTCCAAGGACGGTGGCGCTCCCATGGGCTCTCCCAGGGACAGCGACGGTCTCAGGGGAACTCCCAAAGACGGCGGCACTCTTAAGGGCCGTGCCAGGGCCGATGGCGCCCCCAGGAGGCCTGCCAGGGGCGCTTGCACCCTCAGGGGATCTCCCTTGGACAGCCGCACTCCCAGAGACCCTCCCAAGGACGTTGGCGCTCCCAGAGTGCGTGCCAGGGTCAGTGGCGCCCCCAGGGGACCATGCCAGGGCGCAGCTTGCGAGCTATCCTAGGGACAGCGGAGACGTCCAGCAATCCCTTACTTACCTGTGATTGGTGGACTAAAATATAAATCCACCAAATTACAGCCAATAGGAGAACAGAGCCTCCACTCAGCACAACACCCCAACTTATGTTTTCCTGTTGGTTATTTATTCTCTTTTTCATTGTTGAGGTCTGCGATGATACTGGAAATGTGATGGGCGGTGTATTTATTTTACGTCATATCTCTCAGAGATCTAAATACGAGGTGCAAAAACAACTGTATTAGTGGGCTCTTGTACTAGTGGTGGCGGCCCTCCCAAGAACGGTGGCGCTCCCAGGGGCTCTCATAGAAACAGCAAAGCTGTCAGGGGCCCTCCCAGAGATGCCGGCAATCTCAGGGGCCGTGCCAGGACCGATGGCGCCCCAGGAGCCCTGCTTGGGGTGCTGGCACCCTCAGGGGCTCTCCCTAGGACAGCCCCACTCCCAGAGACCCTCCCTAGGATGGTGGCGCTCCCAGGGGCTCTCCCACGGACAGCAACGCTCTCAGGGGCCCTCCCACAGACGGCGGTACTCCCAGGGGCCGTACCAGAACCGATGGTGCCCCCTGGAGCCTTGCCAGGGGCGCTGGCACCCTCAGGGGATCTCCCTAGGACAGCGGCACTCCCAGAGACCCTCCCAAGGACGGTGGCGCTCCCAGTGTGCGTGCCAGAGTCAGTGGCGCCCCCAGGGGACCATGCCAGGGGCACTGGCGCTACCAGGCCTCTCCCAGGGACAGCTGAGACGTCCAGCAATCCCATACTTAACTATGATTGGTGGACTAAAATATAAACCCACCAAATTACAGCCAATAGGAAAACAGAGCCTCCAGTCAGCACAACACCCCAACTTATGTTTTCCTGTTTGATATTTATTCTCCTTTTCATTGTTGAGGTCAGCTATGATACTGGAAATATGATGATGGGCGTTGTATTTATTTAACGTCACATCTATCAGAGTTTTAGATCGTGCAAAAACAACTGTACTAGTGGGGTCCTGTACTAGTGGTGGCTGCCCTCTAAGAACGGTGACGCTCCCAGGGGCTCTCATAGAAACAGCAAAGCTGTCAGGGGCCCTCCCAGAGATGCCGGCAATCTCAGGGGCCGTGCCAGGACCGATGGCGCCCCAGGAGCCCTGCTTGGGGTGCTGGCACCCTCAGGGGCTCTCCCTAGGACAGCCCCACTCCCAGATACCCTCCCTAGGATGGTGGCGCTACCAGGCCTTTCCCAGGGACAGCTGAGACGTCCAGCAATCCCTTACTTAACTGTGATTGGTGGACTAAAATATAAACCCACCAAATTACAGCCAATAGGAAAACAGAGCCTCCAGTCAGCACAACACCCCAACTTATGTTTTCCTGTTGGATATTTATTCTCCTTTTCATTGTTGAGGTCTGTGATGATACTGGAAATGTGATGGGCGTTGTATTTATTTAACGTCATATTTATCAGAGTTTTAGATCGTGCAAAAACAACTGTACTAGTGGGCTCCTGTCCTAGTGGTGGGGGCCCTCCAAGAACGGTGGGGCTCCCAGTGGCTCTCCTAGGGACAGCGACGCTGTCAGGGACCCTCCCACAGACGGCATCACTTTCAGGGGCTGTGCCGGGACCGATGGTGCCCCCTGGAGCCTTGCCAGGGGTGCTGGCACTCTCAGGGGATCTCCCTAGGACAGCCGCACTCCCAGAGACCCTCCCTAGGATGGTGGCGCTCCCAGGGTGCGTGCCAGGTCAGTGGCGCCCCCAGGGGACCATGCCAGGGGCGCTGGCGCTACCAGGCCTCTCCCAGGGACAGCGGAGACGTCCAGCAATCCCATACTTAACTGTGATTGGTGGACTAAAATATAAACCCACCAAATTACAGCCAATAGGAAAACAGAGCCTCCAGTCAGCACAACACCCCAACTTATGTTTTCCTGTTTGATATTTATTCTCCTTTTCATTGTTGAGGTCTGTGATGATACTGGAAATGTGATGGGCAGTGTATTTATTTAACGTCATATCTATCAGAGTTTTAGATCGTGCAAAAACAACTGTACTAGTGGGCTCCTGTACTAGTGGTGGGGGCCCTCCAAGAACGGTGGCGCTCCCAGTGGCTCTCCTAGGGACAGCGACGCTGTAAGGGACCCTCCCACAGATGGCGGCACTCCCAGGGGCCGTGCCAGGACCGATGATGCCCCCTGGAGCCTTGCCAGGGGCGCTGGCACCCTCAGGGGATCTCCCTAGGACAGCGGCACTCCCAGAGACCCTCCCAAGGATGGTGGCGCTCCCAGGGTGCGTGCCAGAGTCAGTGGCGCCTCCAGGGGACCCTGCCAGGGGCGCTGGCGCTACCAGGCCTCTCCCAGGGACAGCGGAGACGTCCAGCAAGCCCATACTTAACTGTGATTGGTGGACTAAAATATAAACCCACCAAATTACAGCCAATAGGAGAACAGAGTCTCCAGTCAGCACAACACCCCAACTTATGTTTTCCTGTTTGATATTTATTCTCCTTTTCATTGTTGAGGTCTGCGATGATACTGGAAATGTGATGGGAGGTGTATTTATTTAACGTCATATCTATCAGAGATCTAAATTCGTAGTGCAAAAACAACTGTACTAGTGGGCTCCTGTACTAGTGGTGGCGGCCCTCCCAAGAACGGTGGCGCTCCCAGGGGCTCTCCCAGGGACAGCAACGCTGTCAGAGACCCTCCCACAGACGGCATCACTTTCAGGGGCTGTGCCGGGACCGATGGTGCCCCCTGGAGCCTTGCCAGGGGCGCTGGCACCCTCAGGGGATCTCCCTAGGACAGCCGCACTCCCAGAGACCCTCCCTAGGATGGTGGCGCTCCCAGGGTGCGTGCCAGGTCAGTGGCGCCCCCAGGGGACCATGCCAAGGGCGCTGGCGCTACCAGGCCTCTCCCAGGGACAGCGGAGACGTCCAGCAATCCCATACTTAACTGTGATTGGGGGACTAAAATATAAACCCACCAAATTACAGCCAATAGGAAAACAGAGCCTCCAGTCAGCACAACACCCCAACTTATGTTTTCCTGTTTGATATTTATTCGCCTTTTCATTGTTGAGGTCAGTTATGATACTAGAAATATGATGATGGGCGTTGTATTTATTTAACGTCACATCTATCAGAGTTTTAGATCGTGCAAAAACAACTGTACTAGTGGGGTCCTGTACTAGTGGTGGCGGCCCTCGAAGATCGGTGACGCTCCCAGGGGCTCTCATAGAAACAGCAAAGCTGTCAGGGGCCCTGCCAGAGACGCCGGCAATCTCAGGGGCCGTGCCAGGACCGATGGCGCCCCAGGAGCCCTGCTTGGGGTGCTGGCACCCTCAGGGGCTCTCCCTAGGACAGCCCCACTCCCAGAGACCCTCCCTAGGATGGTGGCGCTCCCAGGGTCTCTCCCACGGACAGCAACGCTCTCAGGGGATCTCCCTAGGACAGCCGCACTCCCAGGGGCCGTGCCAGCACCGATGGTGCCCCTGGAGCCTGCCAGGGGCGCTGGCACCCTCGGGATCTCCCTGGACAGCAGCACTCCCAGGGAGCCCTCCCAAGGACAGTGACGCTCCCAGGGTGCGTGCCAGTCAGTGCTGCCACGGGACCATGCCAGGGCGCTGGCGCTATAGGCCTCTCCAGGGACAGCTGAGACGTCCAGCAACTCCCTTACTTCTGTGATTGGTGGACTAAAATATAAACCCACCAAATTACAGCCAATGGGAGAACAGAGCCTCCAGTCAGCATCAACACCCAACTTATGTTTTCCTGTTTGATATTTATTCTCCTTTTCATTGTTGAGGTCTGTGATGATACTGGAAATGTGATGGGCGTTGTATTTATTTAACGTCATATCTATCAGAGTTTTAGATCGTGCAAAAACAACTGTACTAGTGGGCTCCTGTAGTAGTGGTGGAGGCCCTCCAAAGCAGTGGCGCTCCAGTGGCTCTCCTAGGGACAGCGACGCTGTCAGGGACCCTCCACAGGCGGCATCACTGGGGGCTGTGCCGGGACCGATGGTGCCCCTGGAGCCTTGCCAGGGGTGCTGGCACTCTCAGGGGATCTCCCTAGGGCGGCCCACATGAGGTGACTCCAGGGGTTCTCATGAAACAGCAGCTGTCAGGCCTCCCAGGGATACAGGCACCCGGGCTGCCACCGATGGCGCCCAGGAGCCCTGCTTGAGTGCTGGCACCTCAGCTCTCCAGGACAGCCCCACTCCAGAGACCTCTTCCCTAGGATGGTGGCGCTCCCAGGTCTCCCACGACGCAACGCCCAGGCCCTCCCACAGACAGCGGCACTGCCGCAGAACCGATGGTGCTGAGCATTGCCAGGGGCGCTGGCACCCTCAGGAGATCTCCCTAGGACAGCCGCACTCTCAGAGACACTCCCAAGGACGGTGGCGCTCCCATGGGCTCTCCCAGGGACAGCGATGCTCTCAGGGGAACTCCCAAAGACGCCGGCACTTCTAGGGGCCATGCTTAGGCCGATGGCGCCCCCAGGAGCCCTGCCAGATGGGCTGGCACCGTCAGGGGATCTCTCTTGGACAGCCGCACTCCCAGAGACCATCCCAAGGACGTTGGCGCTCCCAGGGTGCGTGCCAGGGTCAGTGGCGCCCCCAGGGAACCATGTCAGGGGCGCTGGCGCTACTAGGCCTCTCCCAGGGACAGCGGAGACGTCCATCAACCCCTTACTTAACTGTGATTGGTGGACTAAAATATAAACCCACCAAATTACAGCCAATAGGAAAACAGAGCCTCCAGTCAGCACAACACCCCAACTTATGTTTTCCTGTTTGATATTTATTCTCCTTTTCATTGTTGAGGTCTGTTATGATACTGGAAATGTGATGGGCGTTGTATTTATTTAACGTCATATCTATCAGAGTTTTAGATCGTGCAAAAACAACTGTACTAGTGGGGTCCTGTACTAGTGGTGGCGGCCCTCTAAGAACGGTGACGCTCCCAGGGGTTCTGATAGAGACAGCAAAGCTGTCAGGGGCCCTCCCAGATATGCCGGCAATCTCAGGGGCCGTGTCAGGACCGATGGCGCCACCAGGAACCCTGCCAGGGGCGCTGGCACCCTCAGGGGCTCTCCCAAAGACAACCGCACTCCAAGAGGCCCTCCCAAAGACGGTGGCGCTCCTAGGGTGCGTGCAAGCGTCAATGGCGCCCCCATTGGATCCTGCCAGGGGCCCTGGCGCTACCAGGCCTCTCCCAGGGACAGCGGATATACCAGGGTCTCTCTCATGGACGGTGGAGCCCCCTGCGACTCTCTCAGGAACAACGACGCTCCTAGAGACCCCCCCAGGGATGGATGCACCCCCAGGGGCCGTGCCAAGCGTGGTCAGGCCTCCTGGGGCTCTCTGAAGGAAGGTGGCGGCCACAGGGGCCCTCCCAGAGGCGGTGGGGCCCTCAGGGGCCCACCTTGGTGTGGCGGAGACCCCCAAGGGCCCTGCCAGGGGCGACTTCGCCGCTAGGGGCTTGATCGTTAGGTCGCATATATTGCATACGTCCAGCAATCCCTTACTTAACTGTGATTGGTGGACTAAAATATAAATCCACCAAATTACAGCCAATAGGAGAACAGAGCCTCCAGTCAGCACAACACCCTAACTTATGTTTTCCTGTTGGATATTTATTCTCCTTTACATTGTTCATGATGTGATAACACTGGAAATGCGATGGGCGGTTGATTTATTTGAGGTCATATCTCCCATTGTTCTAAATAGTGCAAAAACAACAGCCCCCAGGAATCCTCTCGATTGGGGTGGCACCCCTAGAGTCTCTCTCAGGGGCGGTTGTGCCCCTAGAGGCCCTGCCAGGAGGGTGGAACCCCCCAGGGGCCCTCCTAGGGTCTGTGGAACGCTCAGTCACACCATCTATGTCTCAGTCACACCACCCATGCCTCAGTCACACCACCCATCCCTCAGTCACACCACCCATCCCTCAGTCACACCCATCTATGTCTCAGTCACACCATCCAGGTCTCTGATATAACCATGGAGGAAGAAATTGACTACTGCTCTTATGTTTACAGAGCCATAACGTGAACTTCTATTGCTTCAAAATAAACCTTTTCGAGTTCTTTATTATTTTATCATAGTTTTTGATGTAGTTGTTTAAGTTTTAATTTTACATAATGAATGTTTGAAACAGAGATATATCAGGTTTTTAGCCACATAAAAACTGCAGGAAATAGTTGAAACACTGGAAACATATACAGTATATTAATTTTATTCGACTATGGTAAAAGTTGTTGTGTATGGCATAAAGCTTTCAGAAACACTTAAAGATATTTTAACTTCATAAGGTGACAATTAACACAGAGAAGAACTAATGATCCTCACTATCAAGGGTTATGGCCAAACACGACCTACACTGTGGTCGTGTACAGTACCGGGCAGTCTCACTAACTTGTCCTTGTCTATGGAGACAAAGTTTTTCACATTGGACTACTCAACATTAAAAGTATGACATAATCTTAGTTACAGGACTCTATTACTCTTACATTCTGAATTAACATAATAGTAATAAGATAATTTCATAAATAATAATAATGGATTTCAACAGAAACTAATATTTCTTCCAAAACAAAGGACATCAGAGATGAAAGTTATCAAATATAATAGAAAAATATGAATCAAACTACTGTACTGTATACAATACAGTATATTTGCGTCGCACTGTAAATACTATATAACATTTAAGGCTTTCATAAGTGACAGTGCTTTCGTAAGTATATATCAATACAATGATTAACTTAATAAAAGGACCACAGAATGTGAGCTGTTGGCCGAGTTCCTTTATGAAATAGGTCTACAGTATTGTGTAATTTTTAGTAATCATAATACAGTATAGGCGAAGTTATTTATCTTAGTTACCAGTATTTAGCTTATCATGAATTACGTGCACTCCAACGCAAAATTAACTAAACACTTTTAAATCAATAAGAGGCAACCCTAAGCAATATCACTCACATGAAACATTTAAAAAAAAAACAAGGACAAAATGTTGTCGCCTTCACAACCATCCCAACATTACCAAACACACACACACTTCCTCTGATCCTACACTTTTACTTACTTTTATCCTGAATGTACCTAAACCTGCTGCAGTGTTGGTCAAGTCTGGCCTTGAAAGAGCTCACACTCGGTGCCGTCACAACACTTTCTGGCAGATTGTTCCAAGAGTTCACAACTCTCACTCCGAAAAACTTTCCACCTCACAGTTTTCTGGACCTGCGGCTTCTTCAATCTTGAGCTGTGACCCCTTGTGGGGTGAGCGTCCGCCAGCTCCAAGTAAGGACACTCGACTGAGTAGTGCCCCTTGCCCGTCTGTAGTATAAGCGAGGCAAGTTCAGGCACTTCACTCTTGAAGATCGTTACGAGGGACAGACCGTCTAGATATCTGAACGACCTTCTTATAAGACCCAATAATTTATTTGCCTGATTTACCTTCTTCTCGCAATGGCCCGAGAACTTCAACTCATTGTCAACATACACACCTAGGTCCTTTTCACATTCAGTCTCAAATAGTGCAGTTTCTTCATCCCGTTGGGACATATGATACTCCTCCTTACCGTTGGTATGCCCAAGGTGCATCCTCTTACACTTCATGATATTTTATCGACCATTCTTGGAGCTCACAGAGATTCTTCTGCAGCTCTTCACAGTCCGCATGGTGGCTGGATAATTGGTTGTGGGGTAGGTGGTTTGAGGAGTTTGTGAGGTTCTGGGTGTACTGCTGGTGGTGAAGAGGGTGGCCTCAGGATGATTTGTGGTGGGTGAAATGGAGGAGGAAGAGGAGGTGGGGTAGGCTCAGAGTAAAGTTTGGTGAGGGGAGAGTATCTTGGTTTCGGTATGGAGGCACGGTGCCGGTTCCTGTGGTGCCATAGATACCCGAGTCCGCCGGAAGTAGTGAAGACCTCTGAAATATTTAAACACATTTATAACATGCACAGTAAATATTAATTACACTATACCCGTAAGTTTTAAACCACCTTTATATACAGAACATTTAAACGTGAATAAAGACTTGCTTTTCCATTTAATCATGTTACCTTTTAGTTTCTAGAAAAATGGTGCCTCCTGCTCATAAAACAACTGAACTTACTTTTCAGCTCATGTGGTAAACTTTGGATTTGTTCAAACTTCATACAAAGGAACTCCTTTATATGTTGGTTAAGGATCTGGTAATTAGTGTTACTATACTTAATGACTTTTGAAATAATTAAAAACATTTAGAATACTTAAAACGTCATTTATGCTGGGCCCATATATAAGTTTTAAGTCACCTTAATACTATACTTCTAAACAAACATAAAATATTATGACTACAACAATAACTAGTGACATACCTGTGGGGAGGTGAGACGCTTGTTTGCACCACGACAGCAGTCCACCTTCCTCCACCCTGATCACCATACTACTGATATTCGGTAAGTACACCTGTGTTGGTTCCCTCATTAATAGCTCACCATCAATGTGCACCTGCCATATACATCATCTTATAGTAGGGGGAAGGGTGTGTGTGTGTGGGATGAAGTGTGGTTGGGTGTGTGTGGATGCAGGCTGGAGTGTGGTATGGTAAGCTGAACTTTTTGCATATTTGCATTTATGCCAAGCCACAGTTAGGTTATTAGATTATGTTATATCATAATTATATTAGATTAGGTTAAGTTATGTCATTTTACTTTATACTGTATTACCAATTACTATGTTAGGTGCCTGGCATTTTTGCGTAAAGGCAATAACATGTATATGAAGTCATAACCTTATCCAACAGTTAAATGGTCAAATGATCAAAAATTTTCATAGATTTGTTTTAAGCGAAATTATATTGTAATGATCATAATAGATATCAGAGAAAAAAAATCATAGCTATGATCTTCATATCACAAACATGTTAACATTGTTAACAGGGTAACGTTACCTCCATTGACTTTTTCTTCTTCGAGATGGAGACAGCATGCCAGGTGTCGGGAGAAAGGCAACCAGGTGGCAGGGTGATGACTTGAGTGTTGTGGGTTACGTTAACAGTGAGCCCCTTGTAATCACGAGTAACTCGGACATAGAACACCTTCCTCCACTGGCTGTGCATCAGCTCCTTGTCAGAGATGTAACAACCTGCCGTGATGGTGAAGTAGAGGTATTAGATTCTTAACATGTAAGTGAAAAATGTCTGACACATTACATACATATACAGTACAGTATACTGTACTGTACATAACATGTAGGTGAAAATCAATATAGGTTTCATTTGCTGCTAGGATTGAAGTTAAGGACAGTGTGAATATAGAACAGCGTACTGTATATACTGTACTACTGTACACAATTTTCATGCATAATTGTTTAACCTGATGGATTATGTTATCAACCCCTCAGGATGTATTGTATTGTTTATCATCAGCTGATTTTAATTGTTGATAAACTAGAGTATGCATTAGCTTTGTTACACGCATTAACACCTTAGTTATTGAAGCACAATAAGTGTTCTTTGGTCAGGAATAATTAATGTTCAGGGTTCGGAAGAGACAGGTCCCAGGATGACTTATGCCTCGGAAAGTTGCCTCTATTGTGGAATCTGCAAAAGAATTTCAAGAAAACAAAAAACATAATATTTATGTGTCACAAGGTGCTGGGATGACTAGAGGCTGTGAATGGTTCAACAGTTCCACATATTAAAATTTGTGACGAAATTAATTATGAGTCACAATGAACTAACCAAATCAACAAACAAATTGTGGTTGGGGGTCAGTCCTTGCAGCACTTGTGACCCCGATTACGCTGTAAGGACGCAGAAAATGTCAACAAAACCCTATCAATTGTTTTGGTGACCAAGTGACAACTGCCGTGCTTAATATCCAAGAAGACGCTGCCGTGGTAGTATAAGAGCCTACAAGTTTTACTAATACTGAAAATCTAATTCAATATCTAATGTGACATTGTGAAGTGAATGAAAAATAGTAAATTCATATTAATATAGTGAAGGAATAAAGAAAGAAATAGGTTTCTTATTGTCAAGGGGAGAGAGACGAGTGTACTGTGTATTGTGAAGTTTGTCAGCGTTCGTAGGGGTGGGGGGGGTGGGCGACGGACGCTGACACACAGTAAGTATGTCTAGGTAAGGTTAGTTCAGTTTAGGTAAGCTTAGTTGGATAAGGATAGGTAACGTTAGGTCAAGTGAAGTAGTGATTGTTTCGTATGATAGGAGAGGTCAGGTGACGTAAGGGCAGGTAGGGGGTATTATTGTACAGTATTTCGTTGAGACTGACACAAGACACGGCCACGGTTCTCCAGTATACAGTGAACGATACTACTGGAGTTTATATAAGGTTATTTCTATACTTTATAATAATTAAAGTTTGGTTTTCTGATAACTGGATATAAACAATTTGATTCCACAACTGGATATAAACACGATTGGATCCAACAGTACAACGTACAGGCGCGGTCTTTGAGTTACGGGTTTTTATATTGATCTCCAGAGAGAAGTACAAACTAAATCAGAGAGAGAAAGAGAGAGAGAGCATGATAAACAGAGACGAGGAGAGAGTGGGAGAGAGAGCTCGAGTCTGCGTGGGGTAAGACCGTTCACATTCAATGGTTGATCATTGATTACCCTTTGGATATACTGTATATACGTATCATCTCTTCAGCATCGCCGAGAACTATGGTCATTGGGCCCAACTTTCACTGGGTTTATGTTATATCAAGTCAGTCATCTGCCTGACAGGTTAAGTGAGACTATGATGCACAATTTACTCATACGTTCTCGGCGTGGTCGTCGACAGACGGCGGGAGCCGCAGTTGTCGTACGGCGCTGGCAAACCCACGCAGGGCAGACGCAGTGTGGCCGACTGAGTATCCTACTCTCGAGAGGTGGAAGGAAACAGTACTTTTATTAATACATTTTCAGTTCTGTGAGTTGATTTAAATCATGAATCAACTGGACCAAGACGAGAAATTGATCATAGAGGTGCAGCAGTACCCGGGACTGTATGACCAGAGCAGCTACGACTACAGAGACCTGCGGAAAAAAGAGAGCATGTGGCAGTCGGTGGCAGACAGCCTCGGCCTCCACGGTGAGTCCTCGCTCACAATTTTATTTTTATTTCTTACTCGAAAGCTCCGTCATCCTCAAGGATTTCACCCAGGACCACATTATTGTACGTGTGTGTGTGTGCCTTTATGCCAATCAGTAATATTGGAATACTTGTAGAATATGTTAGTAGGATTTTTGTAAAGTCCTTGGAGAGGTCGAATAGGGTTCGACTTTCCAGGTTTAATACGGACGTCAATAAAGGCTGGCTGGCCCGCTTGTTGCGATCTCGGGCGAGTTGGCGGAGAGCGTGTTAGTGGTGGTGGTGGTGGCGATGATGTTATTACTGATAATGATGTTGCTGGTGGTGATGATGTTGTTAGTACTGGTGGTGATGGGGGTGGCGATGTTGGTGTTATGGTGGTGTTATTAACTAGTGTTGTGTTGGTAGTGTTTCTAGCTTGGGTTCAGGTTATTAACACAAACACAAACACACACACACACACACACACACACGCCAATCAAGAAAAAAGGTAGAAATATGTCAGCCTTTAGTTGGATATAAAGAAAACTGATAAAAGAAAATGCAGGTCAAACATTTCTCAATTGTTTTCTCTCCCAATTTTATCTTTCCATCTCCCTCCCCCCTTCCTCTTCTCCCGTCCCCCCCCCTCCGTGTGTATCTTCCCCTCCCTCCCTCCCTCCCTCCCTTTCCCATCTCGTTCTTCCCCTACCTCCCTCCCCATCTCTTCCCTCCCTCTCTCTGTTCTCACACTTCCCCCATCCTTATTTGCGTCTAGTTGTTAATTTTATCCTTCCCTCTCCTACACCCACCCTTCTCTACCCTCAACACATTATGAGAAACACCTCAGCATCGTGTGTAGGAACAAAGAGGACTATTGCCGAGGATACACTACCACTGCCCCCACTACTCTCCTGCGGCCATCCCTTATTGCCACTGACCAACACGCGAATTACCAAGGTCAAGAAACACTCCCTTGATACCCATCTTTAGGAATTATTATATATTAAGTCGCTATTAACGTCTGTCGGGGTCTTTTGTATTATTTATTAATCAGGAATAAACTTATGAAACATTAAAAACTCCCGTTCAACTTGGCTAATTTGCTAATTTATATGCGCGTTGACTTAGTTATTTTACATCAACAAACGCCTAGAATATCGTACACCTACTGGAGAAGTGTTAACAGTAGCTTGTGTGGCATCATCTCCGCCTGGCTGGCCTTCCTGTACGCTTCTTCTTTCGCTTTCAAGCACAAGACTGAGATTCAGCCGCTTTATTATTGTTACCCGTCATGAAACCTTTTACCTGCAATAATATTAGCGAATGTACCAAAAAAGTTAGGTCGCGAGAAAATGGCTCAGTAGTTTACAGTATTAATATATCCTTAGCTCCTGTTGTTGTCAGATGCCGCTGTTTGGACGGATCATACTGTTAAGTGATATCTTAGGGTGAGTCTACATGATAGTTATATCCTGTATAGCTATCGCGTGTCTTATTCAATGAAGCTCTAAGTTACGGTTAGTGTACGACAATTACCGCAGCGAGTAACACACTGCCTCTCGACCACCATCATCATATATAAGTACTCATTATATTCTACCCATTAAAGGGACTCGAGTGAAATATCCCCTGTGTACATATCACATTATTTACATACCTACATATTATAAACTTGACCCTACTAATGTTGTTTGTATACGTCACACATTATACATAAAGGTTTACTCTGGTTTGCTTCTCTACAGCGCGGGAGTGTCAGGCTCGCTGGCGGGTACTGAGGGACAAGTTCGTGAGAGAGATGAGGAAAAACGTCAACCCAAAGCGGGCGGGGTCCAGCGCTCTCCAGGTGTACCAAGGCAGCTGGCCTCTCATGTCGCAGCTCATGTTCCTCACCTCACACGTCAAGCACAGGCCTTACAGGTGAGGATTCCTTTACCTGAGTCTAAGGGGGGTCTTGTTTTGTCCTCAGTTACAACACATTCCAACGACCTGGATGAACCTGTTACCTTTAATATGTCAAGTTTCTACAGGTCCAATTTATCTCGATACATTGAAACTATCATCCTTACACAGCACCCCCCTCCCCAACACACACACCTACACTTAACCTCATTTAATAAACTAACCCTACCCCCCCCCCAACCCTGCATACAAGTTCAAACCCTACAAGACACGACAACACACTCCTTCCCAGGTACAGGTGAAAACTTAGACAAATGATGTAATAAGAACTATCAAACTATCAACATTAGTGATAAATTGTATACGATAACTCTTCCTTGTTCGTGACCATTTTACCACACTGAAGTATACAAGTATTGTGTTGAGCATTATACATTATATTAGCGTACTATATTATTTATAATCTCGTACAGAGCGGGCCGTCGCGACACATACTCAGACGCGGGAGGAACAGAAGACGAGGAAGACGGGGAACCATCTGACGAGGAAGACATCGAGGTGAAACACAACCCCACCACCACTACCACCACCACCACCACCAACAACAACAACAATAACCTTCACACCACCAACAACATCCACGCCACTACGCCCTCTCGCTGCCCCACTCCACCAAATCCCAAGAGAATGAGGACACAATCCTTCGAGGCAGACTTCCTGAAGTTAACTCAAACAGAACAGGAACTACAAAAAGTGTTAACGACTCGTCAGGGACCAAGGGTAGACGATGAAGAGAATGGAGAGAGGTTGTTCTGCCTGAGTTTGGTGCCCGTGTTGAGGCGTCTAGAGCCTGGCAAGAGGAGCCTAGCTAAGTTACAGATCCAGAGAGTCTTACATAACCTAGAGTTTCCTCAGGTCAAGGTGGAGTTATGAAACACATCTTGGCAAGTGTCATGTAATCGATTTAAACACTGAATCCAACTCTTTGAGTTACAGAAACTGGAATTAGATGAATTTTCTTCTTTTGTAATGAGAAGTTATTTTTTTTTATTGTACAATAATCTTTATTATGTTAATATTAAAAATTAAACTATCTGAGTGTTTTATTGCTGACGTCTCTTAGTAACAGCTACACACAGTCTTAATGTCTGCTCTGGACTGATAGAGATACGAAGTGTCCAGAGCCAGGGCTTGAAACATGACACAGCTGTGTGAGACACGCACGACCTGTACTGTGCCTCATTACTGAGCGTTATATATTATTATACTCTAGATGACTGTTGTTTTATTACATATATGACCTAGTTGGCATAGGAACTATATAAGCGAGAAACCATCCATGTGTTACTCTGAGTATCAACTGTAGCTCAGTTCACATCAGTTGTCTCAGGGTTTCTTGAGGGTCTCCTTGGAGAAATTTACTTCCTTTTTGCTATTATATGCATTAATAAGATGTTATATAAACATTACGATCAAAATTTAACTAATTCAATTATTTTACACAATAGATATTCACCATTATATCTATGAAATTGGTCGGAGAAACATTACTGTTGTTACCCGTACAATATATTTTTCACGTTTTCTATGAATTAAAATAAAGCATAATAAAACGTTTCAGCATCAACTTGGTTAAATTTAATTTAATTGATAACTTATTGCGTACATAATCTTCAAGGTCATGAAGCCTTATTTATGCAATTAAATTATATTAATAATTATTCATGAATCGAAAATAATTAATTTAATTTGTAAGCTCATGCACTGTGCCCACTTCAGTTCTCTATTTTCTCCTTTTAATTCAATTTATGATTTCCACCAATTGTCAGCGAGCTGTTCTTGGTTAAGACCTTCATTGTCCAGTACAGTACCCGGAGCTACAGCGGGGCGAGGTAAGCACATTACCGTGACTTTGTTTACTCTTTTAACTAACAAGTATAGACCCATCACTGTACAGAGGAGAGAACTAGTTCAACACTTTCTCTTAATTATTCTCCTCACCGCTCGTTACCTTACTACCAGGTCAGGAGGTCGGTCATTTGTCTGTTGCGTTTTGTTGAGAGGTATATGAGGTGTCCTGAGTGTACGTGAAGATGTATTGTACCAGTCAACAGTCGGTGTGAAGCAACTAATGACACTATTTTTTGTGATGGTTGTTTGTTAAAGAGGAACTCGATTTTCTCTCTCTCAGACACACACGCACACACACACACACACACGGACACACACACATACACAACTCTCTATTGTTCTCTGTAGTATTGTCCAGTGGTGTTCTGAAGGCCAGTTTTACTCGTCTGTTCCTCTCCTATATACTATTATCACCGCCCATGTCTCTGCACCGTGTACTGAGATAGAAAATAGAGTCGTGTTTCAGATAGAGCTATAGCTCTCTGTTACCATTACTGACTTTTTTCTCGATGAAATTAATAAAGAACCTAACCTAACCTAACCTAACCTAACCTAAGCACATCTCATTTGGACTCCATTATGACGCAACTCAGTGCCCCAAGACTCCCAGAGGCTATTAAGACCTCTGTGCCTCCTTTCGTCCTCCCCCTCTAATGATGTACACAAGGCTTCCATCACTATGAATATACGCCAGTCGTCCCTCACTCAGCAGCCGTAACAAAAGATAAATAGCACAACTGGGGGACACACACACACACACGGGAGGATTCATCAGGGTAGCACTTGCGTAACCTCGACCCACAATGATCGCCAGTACAATGTGACACCTGGGACGTTGAGACCACCCCACCAATCACAGCGGCGCGTCTCACTCATAACATTCCCTTGCACCTGGACCTTGTTCTCGACCAATTAGGAGCCGTTTGCCAGACCGTATAGAGGGAGGCACCTGCAGAGTTGATGGGGAGGGGGATAATCAGTGTAGGGAGGTGGTGGAAGTCTCTCTCTCTCTCTCTCTCTCTCTCTCTCTCTCTCTCTCTACCATCCACGCCTTTCTCCCTTGTTATTATAAACGAAACTATCTGACTACAGACCTTGCTTGGAACAGAGAGAGAGAGAGAGAGACCCATCGCCGAAGCTTTAGTGAGTATATACGCCTTGCTCTGATATAAAACACATCATGGAAAACGTTATTCTCCGCCATTGTTGGGAGTAACTGAAGTAAAAAGAACCTCATCAAATTGTAAAAATCATTGTCAGTTTAGGTTAGGTTAGGCTAGGTTACATTAGGGTACTTTAGCGTTAGGTTAGTAAAACTCAAGATGAAATAAGCCTGGCGGAATATCTCTCACCAATATGTCAAGTGTTCGAGCCTCGGCCCAGACACACATGAGAAGGGTGTTATACAGTGTGACCCTCACTACCAAACATCACAGGTTTCCCGGACTCCAGTTTCCACCTGTACTAACACTGGAGAGACTAGTAAGCTGATAAGTGGCCAATATGATAAAAAAAAGAACGATTCATAAATAAAACAAATAAACCAAAGAAAAAAAAAATATTACTTGGCCTCTTAAAACACTAAGAATGGTTCCGGTATAAAACAAAAAAAATCATTTCTAACCCGGAATTAGTTTACGGGTCGAGTGTAGTTCCGGGTCGGGGGGAAGTGTGGATTATGCGTAGGGAAATGTATGTGTGTGTGTGGGTGTGTGGGGGGGTGTGTGTGTGTGTGTGGGGGTGTGTGTGTGTGTGTGTGTGTGGGGGGGTGTGTGTGTGTGTGTGCCTTTATCCAGAGGTAATAATATAAACGTTGGTATCTTACGTCACAATACACGTCTGTATCCTGTTCGGAAATGTCGTTATGGTAAAGTGTTCGGATGCTTAAGTGTTCGGATGCTTAAGTGTTCGGATGCTTAAGTGTTCGGATGCTTAAGTGTTCAGATTCTTAAGTGTTCGGATGCTTAAGTGTTCGGATGTAGTGAAATAAAACCCACTTTGTGTGTGTGTGTGTGTGTGTGTGTGTGTGTGTGTGTGTGGTCGTCTTCTTAAAAATCCCAATTCCCACCTAACTTAACCTAAAGTTCCTCTCGATCTGTATTCTTTTTTCCTTCTCCCTTCCTCTTTATCCTCCTCTCCCTTTCTCTGTACCCTCCTCCCCCACCCCCCCCTTCTCCCTTCCTCTTTATCCTCCTCTCCTTTCTGTGCCCTCTCCTCTCTCATCATTATCCCGGTTGACAGCTCTGGTTTATAACGATTCCAATACATTCGCTTTGGGTAATCCGTGTGTGTTGTGGGAGGGTTGGGGGGGGGCTGGGGAGGTGGTGGGGCTGGGGAGGAGGTGGTGGGGGTTGGGGAGGTGGTGGGGTGGGGAGGTGGTGGGGGGGTTGGGGAGGTTGTGGGGGTTGGGGAGGTGGTGGGGGGTTGGGGAGGTTGGGGGGCTGGGGAGGTTGTGGGGGTTGTGCTGTTGGGGAGGTGTGGGGGGTTGGGAGGGGTGGGGGTTGGGGGGTTGGGAGGTTGTGGGGGTTGGGGAGGTTGTGGGGGGTGGGGAGGTTGTGGGGTTGGGGAGGTTGTGGGGGTTGGGGGAGGTTGTGGGGGGTTGGGGGGTGGGGTTGGGGGTCAGATATTGTAAGGAGTGGTTAGATATGATGTCAGGGTAAATAGATGTCAGGGGTCAGATATTGTGGGTTAGATATAATAGATATTGTAACAGATATTGTGGGGTCAGAGGTCAGGGGGTGAGATGGCTGGGGTCAGATATTGGGGTCAGATACTGGGGTAAGACAGAGGGGTTGGGGGGTGTGGGGGTGGGGGTGTGGGGGTCAGTGGGTCTGGTCAACTGTCAGAAATAATATAAATTGTAAAATAAAATAAAATAAAATAAATAAAATAAAATAAAATAAATAAAATAAATAAAATAAAATAAAATAAAATAAATAAAATAAAATAAAATAAATAGATATTGTAAAATAGATATCTAAATAAAATAGATATTGTAAATAGTTAAAATATATTAAATAGATAAATAAATAAAATAAATAAATAAAATAAATAGATATTGTAATGGGGAGTCTAGAATTTAGATATTAGAGGTTGTGGGGGCTAGAGATGGTCCTGTTATCCTCCTTCATTTGGTTGTCACCATGCATCGGAATACACTGAAGCGTCTCCATTTTATGTATTCAAAGAGACAGACAGACAGACAGATAGACGGACTACTCACTATAACTTTTGTTCCAGTAAGGCAATTTTGACCATGACTTTCTCTTTCATACATACATACTGTACATAGTCTCTCTCGGACAATATATGCCTGTTTGTACTATATTTGTGTGTGAGTGTGTGTGTTTGTGTGTGTGTAAGCCAAGTGCTTCTATCAAGACTTACACCTTACAAAATTTTTGACCAAATATACTTTTTTCTCAGAATTGAAATTTAAGGGGTTTAACTAATTAGGTGCTTTCAGAATAACACACAAACCCTAAATCACACCCTGGAAACCCAAAGTTGATGAGGAATTAGCATTGAAAAAAGTCAAAAAACTTTCAAGGGTCATTTTGGCCACTAATTACTCTGCAATCGAAACGTAACCCATATTCAAAAGCAGCAAGCTCAAGAGTACCCATACTGTGATTTTCAGCAAAATCTAATTTTTGGCCAAACCACCAAAAATGTACTGTAAGTCTTTGCTTAAAGGATTTTGGCCAAAATACTTAAAGGATTTTTGGCCAAAATACGTTTTCTCAGAACTGTACCCCACGTGCTCAACTATTTAAGTACATCCAGAATAATACACAAGCACCAAGAAAATGACCTCGAAAACCCATAAGTGTGAGCAATGAAATAAAAAGTAATTGTAAGATGAAATCATTTGAATATTTTTCTAAAAGCCATTTGAACAAGTTATAATCAAGATAATGTTCTTTATAGTCAGATCCTACAGCACATTCAGGAGTAATTTTATACTGAAATTTTGAACAACAAAATCCATTTTGGCCGAAATGACGAAAATTAAAGTCTGGTATCTCAAGTTGATTTTAAATAAAATATTGCTTTCTCTCTGAAATCAAATACGCCCAATTATTTAAGTATATCCAGAATAATACATAAGCACCAAGAAATGACCTCGAAAACCCATAAGTGGCGAGTAATTAGCATCAGTAAAAAGCAATTAAAAATATTCTAAAAAATCATTTGAACATTTTCTAAAAGCCATTTGAACAAGTTATAACTGGGTGATATCAAATTTTGTTAACAGATCCTAAGCAGCACATTCAGAGTACCTATACTGAAATTTTGAACAAAATCCATTTTTTTGGCCGAAATGACGAAAACAAAGCCCATAGCTCAAAGGATTTTTTACTAAAAAATACGTTTTCTGAACTAAAAATTTAATGTGCTCTTAACTATTTAAGTACATCCAGTATTAATACATAAGCACCAAGAAATGACCTCGAAAAACTCCATAAGTGGCGAGTAAATGGTATTTTCTTGCAAAAGTAATGAAATATCAAAACTTGAACATTTTCTAAAAGCCATTTAACAAGTAATCAAGATATCAATTTGGGGTTAATAGATCCCATAGCATTATTCAGAGCACCTATACTGAAATTCCTTTAAATCAAAATCCATTTTTTTGGCCGAAATACCTGAAAAATTGTAAAAGTCTATAGCCTTAAAGGATTTTTGGCCAAAATACGTTTTCCTGAATTAAAAATTTAATGTGCCTAACTATTTAAGTACATCCAGAATAAATGGGCATACACCAAGAAATGACCTCGAAAAACCCATAAGGGCGAGTAATTGGGCATTGCAAAAGCAATTAAAATATTCTAAAATCATTGAACATTTTCTAAAAGTTTACGGAACAAGTTATAATCAAGATATCAAATTTTAATATTGACCAAGAAAGTTATTCAGAGCAAATTATACTGAAATTTTGAATTGAAAATCCATTTTTTTATTGAAATGACGAAAAATTGTAAGTCTATAGCCTTAAAGGATTTTTGGCCAAAAATACGTTTTCTCTGAACTAAAATTTAATGTGCCTAACTACTAAGTACATCCAGAATAACACACAAGCACCAAGAAATGACCCGAAACCTATATATGAGTAATTAGTACGTAAAAGTAATTGTTTATTCTAAAAATCATTTGGAACATTTTCTAAAAAGCTATTTAACGTTATAATCAAGATATCAAATTTGATTAACAGATTCTTAAGGCAATATCTGTAAGTAACGTATACTGAAATTTCTTGAACAAAATCCATTTTAATGAAATGACGAAAAATTGTAAGTCTATAGCTTCCTAGCGATTTTTTGGCCAAAAATTACGCTTTTCTCTCTCTGAACTAAAATTCTCCCACGTGCCTAACTATTTAAGTACATCCAGAATAATACAAGCACCAAGAAATGACCTCGAAAACCCTATAAGTGGCGAGTAATTAGTACGCAAAAAGTAATTAAAATATTCTAAAAAATCATTTGAACATTTTCTAAAAGCCATTTGAACAAGTTATAATCAAGATATCAATGGATTAACAGATCCTTACAGCATATTCAGGGTGCACTTATACTGAAATTTTGAATGTAAATCCATTTTTACCGAAATGACGAAAATTGTAAGTCTATAGCCTTAAAGGATTTTTGGCCAAAAAATACGTTTTCTCTCTGAACTAAAACCATGCCTAACTATTTAAGTACATCCAGAATAATACACAAAGCACAAGAAATGACCCTTGAAACCCATAAGTGGCGAGTAATTAGCAGACAGAAAAGTATCAGACAAAAAATCATTTGAATACTTTTTCTAAAAAGCTATTTGAACAAGTTATAATCGTATCAATTTTGCTAATAGATCCTTAAGTAGTACCAGAGGCACTATATAATGAAATTTTGAACAAAATCCATTTTTTGGCTGAAATGACGAAAAATTGTAAGTCTATAGCCTTAAAGCATTTTTGGCCAAAATACGTTTTCTCTGAACTAAAATTTAATGTGCCTAACTATTTAAGCAGACATCCAGAATAATACACAAGCACCGAAATGACCCTGAAACCCATATGGCGAGTAATTAGTATTGCAAAAGTAATTAAAGTATTCTAAAATCATTTGAACATTTTCAAAAGCCATTTGAACAAAGTTATAATCAAGATATCAAATTTGCTATCAGATTCCAAGCAGCACATTCAGAGTACCTATACTGAAATTTTGGAAATAAAATCCATTTTTTGGCCGAAATGATTGAAATTAAAGTCTATAGCCTTAGCGATTTTAATAAAATATTTTCTCTGAACTAAAAATCAATGTGCCTAACTATTTAAGTACATCCAGAATAATACACAAGCACCAAGAAATGACCTTGAAAACCCATATGCGAGTAATTACTGCAAAAGTATCAAACACTCCAAAATCATTTGAACATTTTCAAAATGCTATAACTAAGAGATATCACTTTTATAATAGATCCTTATATATATCTAGAGTACTTATACTGAAATTTTAACAAATCCATTTTTGGCCGAATGACGAAAATTGTAAGTCTATAGTCTTAAAGGATTTTTGGCCAAAACATGCTTTTCTCTGAACTAAAAAATTTAATGCGCCTAACTATTTAAGTACATCCAGAATAATGCACAAAGAAATGACCCTCGAAAACCCATATGGCGAGAGAATTAGTATTGCAGTAACAAAGATCAAAAAACTAATAACATTTTCTTAAAAGCCATTTGAAAGGAAGTTATAACTAAGACACGTAATTTTGTTTAACAGATCCCATGTTGGCTATCTAGAGCACTTATACTGAAATTTGAACAAAATCCATTTTTTTGGCCAGCCGAAATGACGAAACGGGAAGTCTATAGCTCGTACATTTTAGCTAAAATGTTTTCTCTCTGAACTTAAAATTTAACAGCCTAACCCAAGTACATCCAGAATAATAATAAGCACCAAGAAATGACCTCGAAAACCCATATGGCGAGTAATGGGTACGTAAAAGTAATTAAAATATTCTGGGCAACCATTTTGAACATTTTCAAAAGCCACGGAACAAGTTATAACTGGAAGATATCAAATTTTGGTTAACAGATCCTAAGGCACATTCAGGAGCAATTTTATACTGAAATTTTCAAGTCAAAACTTATTTTTGGCTGAAATGAAGAAATTGTAAGTCTATAGTCTGAAGGATTTTTTGGCCAAAATACGTTTTCCTCTGAACTAAAAATTGGTGCCTAATCATTTGGCGGCGATCCAGAATAATACACAAGCACCAAGAAATGACCTCGAAAACCCATAAGGCGAGTAATTAGCATTGCAAAAAGTAATTAAAATATTCTAAAAATCATTTGAACATTTTCAAAAAGTTTACCACCTGCTATAATCAAGATATCAAATCTTGGTTAACAGATCCTGAAGCATATCCAGGAGTACCTATACTGAAATTCTCTTGAACAAAATCCATTTTTGGCTGAAATGACGAAAATTGTAAGTCTATAGCCTTAGCGATTTTGGCCAAAAAATGCTTTCTCTGAACTAAAATTCTAATGCCGTGCCTAACTATCAAGTACATCCAGTATTAATACACAAGCACCAAGAAATGACCTCGAAAACCCATAAGTGGCGAGTAATTAAATATCAGAAAAGTAATTAAAATATCTCTAAAAATCATTTAAATATTTCTAAAAGCCATTGTTGAACAAGATATCACCTCATGAATAGATCCTTAAGCAGCACATCCAGGAAAGCACTTATACTGAAATTTTGAAACAAAATCCATTTTTACCGAAATGACGAAAATTGTGTTCTATGAAATTTAAAGGATTTTGGCCAAAGGTTTTCCTCTGAACTAAAATTTAATGTGCCCAACTATTTAAGGCCATCCAATAACACATGGGCACCAAGAAATGACCTCGAAAACCCAGAAGTATGGCAATTAGCATTGCAAAAGTAATTAAAATATCTAAAAATAACACGTAACTGAACGAAGCACATCGA
>NW_024754590.1:0-7350 GCF_018991925.1 Homarus americanus
CAGGGGACTTTGTTATACTCGGTGAGGGGACTTTGTTATACTCGATCAGGGGACTTTGGTATACGCGATCAGGGAACTTTGAAATTCTCGATCAGGGGCCTTTGTTATACTCGTTCAGGCGCCTTTGTTATATTCGATCATGGGACTTTGTTATACTCGATGAGGGGCCTTTGTTATACTCGATGAGGGGACTTTGTTCTACTCGATCAAGGGACTTTGTTATACTAGATCAGGGGACTTTGTTATATTCGATGAGGGGACTTTGTTATACTTGATCAGGGGCCTTTGTTATAGTCGATCAGGGAACTTTGTTATACTCGATCAGGACCCTTTGTTATATTCGATGAGGGGACTTTGTTATACTCGATCATGGGACTGTGTTACACTCGATGAGGGGTCTTTGTTATACTCGATGAGGGGACTTTGCTCTACTCGATTAGGGGACTTTGTTATACTCGATCAGGGGACTTTGTTATATTCAATGAGGGGACTTTTTTATTCTCGATCATGGGACTTTGTTATACTCGATCAGGGGCCTTTGTTATACTCGATCAGGGGCCTTTGTTATACTCAACCAGGGGTCTTTGTTATACTCGATCAGGGGCCTTTGTTATACTTGATCAGGGGCCTTTGTTATACTCGTTCAGGCGCCTTTGATATATTCGATCTGGGGCCTTTGTTATACTCGACCAGGGGACTTTGTTATACTCGATCAGGGGACCTTGTTATATTCGATGAGGGGACTTTGTTATACTCGATCAGGGGCTTTTGTTAAGAAACTCGGTCAGGGGGCCCCGCTTTGTTATACTCAATGGGGAGGACTTTTTGTTATTTTCGATCAAGGGGACTTTGTTATATACTCGATCAGGGGACTTTGTTATATTCGATGAGGGGACTTTGTTATACTCGATCATAGGACTTTATTATACTCGATCAAGGGGCCTTTGTTATACTCGATCAGGGGCCTTTGTTTTACTCGATCAAGGACTTTGTTATACTCGATCAAGGGAATTTGTTATATTCGATGAGGGTACTTTGTTATACTCGATCATGGGACTTTGTTACACTCGATGAGGGGCCTTTTTTATACTCGATGAGGGGACTTTGTTCTACTGGATCAGGGGACTTTGTTATACTCGATCAGGGGACTTTGTTATATTCGATGAGGGGACTTTGTTAAACTCGATCATGGGACTTTGTTATACTCGATGAGGGTCCTTTGTTATACTCGATCAGGGGCATTTGTTATACTCGATCAGGGAACTTTGTTATACTCGATAAGGGGCCTTTGTTATACTCGATCAGGGGACTCTCTTATACTCGTTCAGGGGATTTTGTTATACTCGATCAGGGAACTTTGTTATAATCGATGAGGTGGCTTTGTTATACTCGATCAGGCGAATATATTATACTCTATCAGGGGACTTTGTTATACTCGATCAGGGGACTTTGTTATACTCGACCAGGGGACTTTGTTATACTCTCGATCAGGGACTTTGTTATATTCGATGAAGGGACTTTGTTATACTCGATCATGGGACTTTGTTATATATACTCGTCAAGGGGCCTTTGTTATACTCGATCAGAGACGCTGTTATACTGGACCAGGGGTCTTTGTTATACTCGATCAAGGGCCTTTGGTTTACTCGATCAGGGGCCTTTGTTATACTCGATCAGGGAACTTTGTTATACTCGATCAGGGGACTTTGTTATACTCGATAAGGGGACTTTCTTATACTCGTTCAGGGGATTTTGTTATACTCGATCAGGGAACTTTGTTATATTCGATGAGGTGGCTTTGTTATACTCTATCAGGCGAATTTGTTATACTTGATCAGGGGACTTTGTTATACTCGACTAGGGGACTTTTTTATACTCGATCAGAGGCCTTTGTTAAACTCGATCAGGGGCCTTTGTTATCCTCAACCAGGGGACTTTGTTATACTCGATGAGGGGCCTTTGTTAAACTCGATCAGAGCCTTTGTTATACTCGATCAGAGGACTTTGTTATACTCGATCAGGGGACTTTGTTACACTCGATTAGGGCAGTCTGTAATACTCGACCAGGGGACTCTGTTATACTCGATCAGGGGACTTTGTCATACTCGATTAGGTGCCTTTGTTATACTCGATCAGGGGACTTTGTTGTACTCGATCAGGGGACTTTGTTATATTCGATAAGAGGACATTGTTATTCTGGATCATGGGACTTTGTTATACTCGATGAGTGGCCTTTGTTATACTCGATGAGGGGACTCTGTTATCCTAGATCAGGGGCCTCTGTAATATTCGATTAGGGGACTTTGTTATACTCGAAAAGTGGCCTCTGTTATACTCTTTTAGAGGCCTTTGTTATACTCGAACAGGGGCCTTTGTTAAACTTGATCAAAGGCCATTGTTATTCTCGATTAGAGGACTTTGTTAAACTCGATGAGGAGACTTTGTTATACTCGATCAGGGGCCCTTGTTATACTCGAAAAGGGGCCTTTGTTACACTCGATCAGGGGCCTTTGTTATTCTCGATTAGAGGACTTTGTTAAACTCTATGAGGAGGCTTTGTTATACTCGATCAGGGGACTTTGTTATATTCGATGAGGGGACTTTGTTATACTCGACCATGGGAGTTTGTTATGCTCGATCAAGGGCCTTTGTTATACTCGATCAGGGGCCTTTAATTTACCCGATCAGGGGACTTTGTTATACTCGATCAGGGGACTTTGTTATTCTCGATAAGCGGGAGTTTATTGTATTCGATCCAGGGGCTTTCTTATACTCGATAAGGGAACTTTGTTATACTCGATCAAGGCCTTTGTTATACTCGTTCAGGCGCCTTTGTTATATTCGATCAGGGGCCTTTGTTATACTCGACCAGGGGACTTTGTTATACTCGATCAAGGGCTTTTGTTAAAGTCGATCAGGGGCCTTTCTTATACTCAATCAGGGGACTTTCTTATTCTCGATCAGGGGACTTTGTTATACTCGATGAGGGGACTTTGTTATATTCGATGAGGGGCCTTTGTTATACTCGTTGAGGGGACTCTGTTATACTCGATCAGGGGACTTTGTTATACTCGATCAGGGAACTTTGTTATATTCGATGAGGGGACTTTGTTATACTCGATCATGGGACTTTGTTATACTCAATGAGGGGCCTTTGTTATACTCGATGAGGGGACTTTGTTCTACTCGATCAGGGGACTTTCTTATACATGATCAGGGGACTTTGTTATATTCGATGAGGGGACTTTGTTATACACGATCATGGGACTTTGTTATACTCGATCAGGGGACTTTGTTTTACTCGATCAGGGGACTTTGTTATACTCGGTGAGGGGACTTTGTTATACTCGGTCAGGGGACTTTGTTAAACTCGATCAGAGGCCTTTGTTATACTCGATCAAGGGACTTTGTTATACTCGATCAGGGAACTTTGAAATACTCGATCAAGGGCCTTTGTTATACTCGTTCAGGTGCCTTTGTTATATTCGATTACGGGCCTTTGTTATACTCGACCAGGGGACTCAGGGAACTTTGTTATACTCGATCAGGGGACTTTGTTATATTCGATGAAGGGACTTTGTTATACTCGATCATAGGACTTTGTTACACTCGATGAGGGGCCTTTGTTATACTCGATGAGGGGAATTTGCTCTACTCGATTAGGGGACTTTGTTATACTCGATCAGGGGCCTTTGTTATACTCGATCAGGGGCCTTTGTTATACTCGATCAATGAACTTTGTTATACTCGATCAGGGGACTTTGTTATATTCGATGAGGGGACTTTGTTATACTCGATCATGGGACTTTGTTACACTCGATGAGGGGCCTTTGTTATACTCGATCATGGGACTTTGTTATACTCGATCAGGGGACTTTGTTACACTCGATGAGGAGACTTTGCTCTACTTGATTAGGGGACTTTGTTATACTCGATCAGGGGACTTTGTTATATTCGATGAGGGGACTTTGTTATACTCGATCATCGGACTTTGCTATACTCGATTAGGGGCCTTTGTTATACTCGATGAGGGGCCTTTGTTATACTCATCCAGGGGTCTTTGTTATACTCGATCAGTGGCCTTTGTTATACTTGATCAGGGGGCTTTGTTATACTCGATCAGGGGACTTTGTTATTCTCGATCAGGGGGAATTTGTTATATTCGATCCAGGGGCTTTGTTATACTCGATTAGGGAACTTTGTTATACTCGATCAGGGGCCTTTGTTATACTCGTTCAGGCGCCTTTGTTATACTCGATCAGGGGCTTTTGTTAAACTCGATCAATGGGCCTTTGTTATACTCAATCAGGGGACTTTGTTATACTCGATCAGGGGACTTTGTTATACTCGATCAGGGGACTTTGTTATGTCGATGAAGGGACTTTGTTATACTCGATCATGGGACTTTGTTATACTCGATCAGGGGCCTTTGTTATACTCGATCAGGTGCCTTTGTTTTACTCGATCAGGGAACTTTGTTATACTCGATCAGGGGACTTTGTTATATTCGATGAGGGGACTTTGTTATACGCGATCATGGGACTTTGTTACACTCGATGAGGGGCCTTTGTTATACTCGATGAGGGGACTTTGTTCTACTCGATCAGGGGACTTTGTTATACTCGATCAGGGGACTTTGTTACACTCGATTAGGGCAGTCTGTTATACTCGACCAGGGGAATCTGTTACACTCGATGAGGGGACTTTGTCATACTCGATCAGGTGCCTTTGTTATACTCGATCAGGGAACTTTGTTGTACTCGATCAGGGGACTTTGTTATATTCGATAACGGGACTTTGTTATACTGGATCATGGGACTTTGTTATTCTCGATGAGTGGCCTTTGTTATACTCGATGAGTGGACTCTGTTATCCTCGATCAGCGGACTCTGTAATACTCGATCAGGGGACTTTGTTATACTCGAAAAGTGGCCTTTGTTATACTCTTTTAGAGGCCTTTGTTATACTCGAAAAGGGGCCTTTGTCAAACTCGATCAAAGGCCTTTGTTATTCTCGATTAGAGGACTTTGTTAAACTCGATGAGGAGACTTTGTTATACTAGATCAGGGGCCCTTGTTATACTCGATCAGGGGCCTTTGTTATACTCGATCAGGGGCCTTTGTTATTCTCGATTAGAGGACTTTGTTAAACTCGATGAGGAGACTTTGTTATACTCGATCAGGGTACTTTGTTATATTCGATGAGGGGACTTTGTTATACTCCTGATCAAGTTTATTCTCGATCAGGGGAGTTTGTGCTAGTCAGGCTTTGTTATACTCTGATCAGAACTATGTCATATAGTCAAGGGCCTTTGTTATACTCGATCAGGGGACTTTTTTATACTCGACCAGACGACTTTGTTATACTCTATCAGGGGACTTTGTTATACTCGATCAGGGGACTTTGTTATACTCGATGAGGGGCCTTTGTTATACTCGATCAGGGGACATTGTTAAACTCGACCAGGGGAGTTTGTTATATTCGATTAGGGGACTTTGTTATACTCCACCAGGGACTTTGTTATACTCGATCAGAGGATATGTTATACTCGATCAGGGGACTTTGTTTTATTCGATCAGAGGAACTGTTACTCTAGTCATGGGACTTTGTTATACTCGATGAGGGGCCTTTGTTATACTCGATGAGGGGACTCTGTTATACTCGATCAGGTAACTGTGTTATACTCGATCAGAGGACTTTGTTATATTCGATGAGTTAACTTTGTTATACTCGATCATGGGACTTTGTTATACTCGATGAGGGGCCTTTGTTATACTCGATGAGGGGACTTTGTTCTACTTGATCAAGGGACTTTGTTATACTCGATCAGGGGACTTTGTTATATTCGATGTAGGGGACTTTGTTATACTCGATCATGGGACTTTCTTATACTCGATCAGGGGCCTTTGTTATACTCGATCAGGGGAATTTGTTTTCCTCGACCAGGGGAGTTTGTTATACTCGATCAGGGGACTTTGTTATACTCGATCAGGGGACTTTGCTTTACTCTGTGAGGGGACTTTGTTATACTCGATCAGGGGATTTTGTTAACCTCGATCAGAGGCCTTTGTTATACTCGATCAGGCGGATTTGTTATACTCGATCATGGGACTTTGTTATACTCGATGAAGGGACTTTGTTATATAGACTTTGTTATAACAAATCAGGCCTTTGTTATACTCGATCAGGGGCCTTTGTTATACTGGACCAGGGTCTTTGTTGCTGATCAGGGGCCTTTGGTTTTACTCGATCAGGAACTGTTATACTCGATCAGGGAAATTTGTTATACTCGATCCAGGGACTTTGTTATACTCGATCAGGGGGACTTTCTTATACTCGTTCAGGGGATTTTGTTATAGTCAAAGGAACTTTGTATATTCCGATGAGGTGGCTTTGTGACATACTCGATCAGGCAGATTTGTTATACTTGATCCAAGGGGACTTTGTTATACTCGACTAGGGGACTTTTTATACTCGATTAAGGGCCTTTGTTAAAACTCAGTCAGGCGCTGTTATCACCTCAACCAGGGGACTTTGTTATACTCGATGAGGGGCCTTTGTTAAACTCGATCAGAGGCCTTTGTTATACTCGATCAGAGGACTTTGTTATACTCGATCAGGGGACTTTGTTACACTCGATTATGGCAGTCTGTTATACTCGACCAGGGGACTCTGTTATACTCGATCAGGGGACTTTGTCATACTCGATTAGGTGCCTTTGTTATACTCGATCAGGGGACTTTGTTGTACTCGATCAGGGGACTTTGTTATATTCGATAAGAGGACATTGTTATACTGGATCATGGGACTTTGTTATACGCGATGAGTGGCCTTTGTTATACTCGATGAGGGGACTCTGTTATCCTCGATCAGGGGCCTCTGTAATATTCGATTAGGGGACTTTGTTATACTCGAAAAGTGGCCTCTGTTATACTCTTTTAGAGGCCTTTGTTATACTCGAACAGGGGCCTTTGTTAAACTTGATCAAAGGCCTTTGTTATTCTCGATTAGAGGACTTTGTTAAACTCGATGAGGAGACTTTGTTATACTCGATCAGTGGCCCTTGTTATACTCGAAAAGGGGCCTTTGTTATACTCGATCAGGGGCCTTTGTTATTCTCGATTAGAGGACTTTGTTAAACTCGATGAGAAGGCTTTGTTATACTCGATCAGGGGACTTTGTTATATTCGATGAGGGGACTTTGTTATACTCGACCATGGGAGTTTGTTATGCTCGATCAAGGGCCTTTGTTATACTCGATCAGGGGCCTTTAATTTACCCGATCAGGGGACTTTGTTATACTCGATCAGGGGACTTTGTTATTCTCGATAAGCGGGAGTTTATTGTATT
>NW_024754591.1:0-12562 GCF_018991925.1 Homarus americanus
CATCACTACATATAACACCATCCATCATCACTACATATTATAACACCATCCATCATCTCTACAAACACCAGCCCTCAACACTATAGTGATAAACAGAGCTTCATTTTGTTGTCAATTTCTTTAAATTCCAACCTTATTAAACCGTAATTCTTTCTGTATGGTCAAATTTTGATTTGACCTCAGTGAAAGAGCTGTTAGTGTCAGTAAATCACAATGGTGTTCCGACGCACTGTAACAAAAGTTTCAAAGGTTGAGGTGAAGCCTTGCCAGGTGAAGGAGAAGGGCCCCCGATCTAACAAACTGCAGACCACAAAGCACACTAAACCTCAAAACAACAAGAAGAAGAAGGAAACTACCACTTTCTGCCATGTACAAAAGGACCAGTACCTGCCATGGGGAGACTACATCTTCACTGGGAAAAAGACAAAGAACAACAAGAAGCGTTGACCCAACATTTCTGATATTTAAAAATAATAAAAACATATTAATTGATTTTGTTTGTATTATTTATGCTTTTATTATTTTCAACTGTAAACGTGCTGTTTTGGGAATATATTTTGAGTAACATAATATTTAGGTACAGCAGTTTATTTCACTGTATCTCCTTGTGTGAGTGTGTGGGTAGTGTGTGGATAGTGTGTGGGTACTATGGGTGTGTGGGCATTATGGAGAACTAGTCATGGCTAACTGTGACCCTATATACGGGCTACATCGGCCTTAACGCCCTTGTCTCAGCGCTATCTCATATATCCAAATTTCACATATTTGAAAGTATTAGATAACCAAAATATCTGGAAAATATTTAGTTAAAAATACAAATAATAAAACAAAATCGAAAACAGAAGGAAAAAACAATACCCGTGAAAGTGGAAATAAGGAGGAGGCAGAGCAGACGATACACAGGAAGGCAGTAATCATCATCCCCGTGTGAACCAGCAAGAGAAGAACTCCTTCGCCTCACCGTCCACCCGCGTACGATCAGCTGAGTGAAGTTGCCTCGTGTTGCAGTAAACTCGTGTTGCAGTAAACTTTATCTGTAAAAGGACAATTTACTTTTACTTTTATTGTTTATCTTACTGTTTATAACTGTTTATTTTCTCTTACATAATGTACACTAAGTATGGGAGTGTACAGTAAGTTATACCGGATGGCAACAAATTCATATTCATCTTGCAAATATTAAAACATTACCCTAACAACAGTATTGTATAACAACACGAGCTAAAGTGATGTGTAAAAAGGTCGGTTGCAAAAAGAAATATTATTATTTTAAGTCTTTTTCAGTTTGTTCAGTGCTAACAACATTATAGGTCATATTTCATGCAGTATGCATATACAATGTTTGCTGGCGGTTTAATACCTTTCTGTTTACTGATGATGTAAAACCCTCGTTAAAATACTTTAGAGTCGTTTACAAAATATTTGGTGCGTTTCCGGAGCATTGTATGTTTTTACAGCATGCGAGGCGGCAGGTATGTGGAGTTTTAAGAGCACTTCACGCTATAGCTCAGTTGGCCACGGATTAGCGAATTACGAACTGAAAATGTTTGGATCGTCATCTGTTTCGTGTAAGCTGTGTCGGACATTTTGTGCTACATTAAAGTCCAGCGATCTGTGGCAGCTGTCGGGCTCCTGCCTGACCACCCTTTGCCTAAGAAGAGCGATTGTCTGAAGGTGTTCGAGTAGTTACTCAATTGTGAAAAAGTGATAGTGAGTCCCATAGACATGGCTGCCAGTTAGGGACAGTGTGGATACGGCACACTACATAGCATGTCTTCGGAAAGTAAAGGAGGCCGTGTAGCCAAGACTGCACTCAACCGCCTTCACTTCCCCAATTACAGCTAGGTGGACTGAGAGCGCCTCGGGATTATCATATCTATAATGCCAGACGGTAACACCATCCCCTTGACACCTCGGAGACTATACAGTACTGTGTTCGGGGCGTGTTTGTGGGTCTCTACTGCCGCCTCCCTATCGTTGAGTTGCTCCCCACTTACCGTAACCAGTCGAGGTCACTGTGGGAGGCCATGTACGGTACAGTACAGTACAGAGTCACGCCCCCCTCAACAACGTCCGCACCTCGCCTGCTGAATACAGTATTTGCAAATGTGACCATAAACCCCAACAATTGTAGCAAATTACAAGTCCCGGGATTTGCCCCTGGTATTAACACAGTGACAAGCGTCCCATTCCTGGTAAGTAGCAGGTGGCCGGAGGTAGTGCAATCCTCTCCCAGACTACACGGAGATGAGAGAGAGCTGGTTGACCATCATGGTAAGGACGCGTCACTATTTGGACCCCAGGGAGGCCATTATCGTAAGTTAAGTGAAAGGCATTTGGAATACTGGACGACTAGACGCTATATGAATTTCTTTACCCTAGTTTTCCCACCGATAATAATGAGTACAAGGGAGGTAGTCTCATCGGCGCTCATCAACACCATAGCCGTCTCAGTTACCTATTGCTCGTACAAGGTTTTTGAATGAAATAGTTTTACTAATATCAGGAACTTTCAAACTACTACAGGAAATAATATATATATATATATATATATATATATATATATATATATATATATATATATATATATATATATATATATATATATATATATATATATATATATATATATATGCAAATAAATCACTGTAGGTGCGCGTGATCCAGGTATATGCTGATAACCACAAGGAAAAAGAAAACACGAAGTTCCCAAGCGCTTTCGTGTAATTCACATCTTCAGGGGTGAGTACAGACTGTAGGAATTAAAATCAATAAACCTTAGTGATGGTCAGTTCAAAACTGATAATATGTTACATAAATTTATTTGTCAGTGGCCCAAGGTTAAAAATGCTTTGAAAACCTTTGATCTAGATGTATGATAGTTATTTTGTGGGTCCCTTATTTTTGACCTGACCTGACTAGTCACGTCACCCCCCCTTCTCTTAAGCTCCTCTACGTGTGTGTTGGTGTGGGGATTAGTGGATGACATCATTATGACCTGACCTCATGTTTTTAAGGTCACCCTGCATATTTAAGCCTCTCTCTGTCCATGTAATCCAGTTGCCTCTGAAGATGTCTTGAATAAAGACGAAAGCTAAGGTGCTCCGTTGTTTCCATTTTCCCGTGTGATTTTATCAAGATATATATATATATATCTATATATATACATATATATACAGTATATATAAGAAAATAAGGAGTCTGTAATAGGCCGGTTGGCCTGTGCATGGCAGCTCCTGTCGAGAGTTACTACCGCTCTCTATCATCCATGAATCTATCTAGCCTCCTTTTGAAACTTTCCAGAGTTCCCGCACTTACTACAAAGTTGCTAAGCTTGTTCCACTCGTCCACCACCCTATTTGTGAACCAGTTCATTCCTATCTCCCTCCTAAACCTAAACTTATCTAACTTGAATCCGTTGCTCTGAGTCCTATCCTGCTCGGATATTATAAGAACTTTATCTATATCCCCTTTATATATATCTTCGCTAGTTTATACAATGGTGAACTATGTTAATATGCCCTTCATTGTGAACCAATAAGCATAATTAAATTTAATTAATTTCAAAGTAATTATTGTAGGTGTTACATTCAATGTCACTCGGTGGTGGTGATGTGTGGCCGTGGTGTTGTTATGATCAATACTTTGGGGAGAATGACAGACTTCGTCACACACACTACGTGTAAACTACTTGTGAATCTGTGTTATGATTTTGTCCTCTAAAACCTGGTATTGATCACGGCTATTGACTTCATCCTTGTTTCACTTTAATTGTTTTGGTTCAGACAATAAATCCATTAAGAGCGGCTGTTGGTTTCATTAATTAGAGAAGGTCAGGTTATCTCACCTGGCGGGGAATTCCTTCATCTGTTCTCTATAAATTGATGAAAGTCATTTTTCACTCCTAATTTCCCCAGAGACCAACAACCTGCAGAAAAGGAATATAATTATAGCTTTTGTTTTTTATATTTTTCACCCGTGAGAATTAGTGCTACTGACCTGGTGATACCCTGAGGCTAGAGTGTTGACGTCGGTGTTTATAAACGAATCATACTTGACCTTTCCCACCAATTATTATATACTAATAAGTATAATGTTCAAACATATCCAATCCATAAGTTGTCGCTTTTTTTTTTAATCTAAATACGGAAAAAGAGTGTACTTAAAATATATTGTTTTAATTTGAGCTGTCTCCCCCCACACACACACACCACACATCATACAGAGGTATCAGGTATGAAACAAAATATGTATATAACTCGGTATGACAACTGCTTAATCTCGGGTTGAGAAAACGTTAACTGTGATTGTTATTGGAAATTCGATTGTAAACTGAACCTTCTGTTTCTTATGTGAGTCTTGGTGGAAATGTTGCCTCTCTCTCTCTCTCTCTCTAGTATAACAGTAGTATATAGCCAGGCACTAAGGCTCCCGTGTTTGTTGTGTTAAAAAAATTAAACGGTTGCAGTGACTTGTGACCCTCATAGCCTCTCCTGAACAACAATAAACGTTCTCCTTTTACTGCAACACAACTACAGTTATTGTAGACATTTGAGGATAAATATATACACTATCAATTTCAGTTTCCTTTAGGATGATTTACGTTTAGTTACATATATTAGTAAACTTAAAGTATTTATATAAAGGCAATATATTTGATCTTTTAAAATAGTAAAGCTCAAAGTATATTGACGATAAATTGATCTTCTTTTGTGATAATTCAACTCCAAGTAAAGGACAGCCAAACCTAAACTAACCTAACCTCGAAAACGAATCATTTGTGACGGAAACGTTACAAAGAAAAGTTGTTAGAAAATGACGAGATATACCTAGAACTGGACCCAAAAGTACTGTGGGATATTATGAGCAACTTGTAAAAAAAAAAAAGTTAAAGGTGTAGCGATAATCGTGTGGCCAACAAAAGGTTAATATTGGTTAGGTTAGTTTTTTTTACCCCTCAAGTTCCATCTTCTTCAAAGCTCTTCGTGTGGGTTAAGATTGGTCGAGTTAGGAAACTTCTGTGGCTTTAGTATCCAATAGTCACGCATCTTTCACAAGTATAACAGTACTTATTGGTGGTCGTCACACACTAAGATTGGTTGGGTTGGGTTTCCTCGTATGGTCGCTCGTAAACATGATTAATATTCACTAAACCGATGAATCTGATGAAATAATCGTGTAAATCAGTTCATAAATGTTAATGGTTAATGTCTCCTTAACATTTACCGAAATGAATATGGTTAATAAAAGTACATACTGAGGCGAAATAATTGTACTAAAGAATAAATATAGTCATTTTTGTTTTTTTTTAGTTAACGGTTTAAGCCCCGCCCCTCTTCCATTAATATTGATATATCACAAAATAATAATGCCTTTGGTATTTTGAGTATTAATGAATAAACCCGCATTATTATTAAGCTTCATATAATGGCGATGTTTGCCTCAGTAGTGAACATTAAAGAGCTTCTGGTGATGCTGCTCTTGTCACATCACAGCAGTAATATGAATGACAAGTTCTTTACCTATATTTGTATGCTGTTCACTGTTGAAATATTTATATCATTTATTTGTATGCATTTTTGTTTTCTTATTCGTACCGTTATTGCATTACACTTGCCCATGGCGTCATTTTTTTTTCTTCATGTTAGACTTGTGTACACAGGAGCGCCATCTGTGAACACCATCAAGGCTCCTCCTAGCCAGAGTCGGTTTGGGGCTGAGAATATTGAAGCAGGTTACCGGACTTGTGGCTGACTGTACCTCACCATCCCGGCCTGAGAGCTTATGACCGCCTGGCCATATTTTATATTTATATTTGTGACATAACTTTTTATCGATTTACTGGATCAATTAAATGTTTTTAAAGTTGTCCATGAAAGTTTCACATTTTCAATTTGCCGGATGTAGGTCGCGCTCTGATCGGCTGAAGTTATAGTTGAGCTAAATCGTAGCAGACAGTACTACAATAGTTCGGAGATAAAACTCACGAGAACAGGTAGTGAGAGTTGTGAGTTGTTGGTGGAGGAAGATTACAAGTGAGGATCATCCCACCACACAACACCTATCTCACCACCACCACCATACCTAACTCAGCACCTATCACCACACACCACCACCACCACACACCGCCACCACCACCACCACTACTACCACTCAACACCACCACTACACAACACCTGCCACACTTTCATTACAACAGTATCCCGGTGTTAGTCATAAAGGCACGCCAGCACAGTGATATTTTCGGAAAAAATGTGTTGTTTAATGTTGACATTTAAGATGCAAGAACCATAACCATATGACTGGTGCTCTTATATAATGAAAATGTGCAGCTGACACCACCAAAATGAGTTTACTTTATTATTATTAACTAATCTGCAAATAGAGTTTAACAATGTTCATATTATTATTTTTTTTACATCTAATACAGTTAACATTTATTATAACGGGTATGGTATAATACTGCTACTAATGATAATTATAATAACAATAATGATAATAATAATAATATTAATAATAATGATAATGGTAATGACAATAATAGTAACTACAACAACAACAATAATAATCATAATAATAATAATAATAATAATAATAATAACGATGATGATGACACACACACACCTTGACGTAGCTCTTCACTTATATCAATAAGTTCATCTGTACATTGTCCTCGTAGTCTCCAGTCTTAATCTATACCTTTATGACGTGGGTTATGGTCGTGGGTTGTGGGTCGTATTATGGTCGTGGGTCGTAAAAGTTGATAGGTCATTTACTGTTATTACCAAACACCTCTCTCTCTCTCTCTCTCCAGAAATATGAGAAGAACCATCGAACTGCAGACAAATTCCCTTGAGCTTTACCTAATCTTATTCTTTTTCTCTCCTTCCTTTCTCTCTTTCTCTTTCTCTCTCCAGATATCCAAATTTGCTTTTGGTTAGTCGTGAATTATATTGGTAAGAAAAACCATCACTTTGTAAGATTATGCTGTGAGCTTTACATAAGTTATCGGGGGAATCTGGGACACATCGGAGGTACTGAAGAATTATGGTTAACTCGCTTGATATTGCTTTTGAGAGAGAGAGAGAGCTACCTCCTCCACCACACCACCACAATGCTGACCATCCTAGCTACCACACCACCATAACGTTGACCATTCTAGGTACCACACCACCCCATAACACTGACCATCCTAGCTTCCACACCACCACAGCGCTGGTCCCTCACACTTGAACTTAACTCACGGTAGTTTCTCCTCCTTTCAAGGGCATCACTGAGAAAAATCTAAGCCATCTGAGAGTGTTGAAGATACACCTCACCACCAAGGAGAAACACTTTATGTAACATAGTGTCCAATTCTCTATAATACGGACTGCTTTGTTTACGTGTGGCCGAGAAATAGTGCAGCGGGAGTGTGTTTAAAGATTCTCAGTTTACTGTTTATGAGTTTACTGAAATGTGAGACTAAAAAAGAATTATCTAAGAGCATCTTATAGTTGTTTGTAGATATACACTTTGTTTACTTATATATATATATATATATATATATATATATATATATATATATATATATATATATATATATATATATATATATATATATATATATATATGTGTGTGTGTGTGTGTGGCTAAAATAAAATTATAGGAAGATTGGATTAGTTATATAAATACTTGGAGTTGAATTATCACAAAAGAAGATCAATTTATCGTCAATATACTTTGAGCTTTACTATTTTAAAAGATCAAATATATTGCCTTTATATAAATACTTTAAGTTTACTAATATATGTAACTAAACGTAAATCATCCTAAAGGAAACTGAAATTGATAGTGTATATATTTATCCTCAAATGTCTACAATAACTGTAGTTGTGTTGCAGTAAAAGGAGAACGTTTATTGTTGTTCAGGAGAGGCTATGAGGGTCACAAGTCACTGCAACCGTTTAATTTTTTTAACACAACAAACACGGGAGCCTTAGTGCCTGGCTATATACTACTGTTATACTAGAGAGAGAGAGAGAGAGAGGCAACATTTCCACCAAGACTCACATAAGAAACAGAAGGTTCAGTTTACAATCGAATTTCCAATAACAATCACAGTTAACGTTTTCTCAACCCGAGATTAAGCAGTTGTCATACCGAGTTATATACATATTTTGTTTCTGTATGATGATGATACCTGGTGTATGTGTGTGTGTGGGGGGGGGAGACAGCTCAAATTAAAACAATATATTTTAAGTACACTCTTTTTCCGTATTTAGATTAAAAAAAAAAGCGACAACTTATGGATTGGAAATGTTTGAACATTATACTTATTAGTATATAATAATTGGTGGGAAAGGTCAAGTATGATTCGTTTATAAACACCGACGTCAACACTCTAGCCTCAGGGTATCACCAGGTCAGTAGCACTAATTCTCACGGGTGAAAAATATAAAAAACAAAAGCTATAATTATATTCCTTTTCTGCAGGTTGTTGGTCTCTGGGGAAATTAGGAGTGAAAAATGACTTTCATCAATTTATAGAGAACAGATGAAGGAATTCCCCGCCAGGTGAGATAACCTGACCTTCTCTAATTAATGAAACCAACAGCCGCTCTTAATGGATTTATTGTCTGAACCAAAACAATTAAAGTGAAACAAGGATGAAGTCAATAGCCGTGATCAATACCAGGTTTTAGAGGACAAAATCATAACACAGATTCACAAGTAGTTTACACGTAGTGTGTGTGACGAAGTCTGTCATTCTCCCCAAAGTATTGATCATAACAACACCACGGCCACACATCACCACCACCGAGTGACATTGAATGTAACACCTACAATAATTACTTTGAAATTAATTAAATTTAATTATGCTTATTGGTTCACAATGAAGGGCATATTAACATAGTTCACCATTGTATAAACTAGCGAAGATATATATAAAGGGGATATAGATAAAGTTCTTATAATATCCGAGCAGGATAGGACTCAGAGCAACGGATTCAAGTTAGATAAGTTTAGGTTTAGGAGGGAGATAGGAAGGAACTGGTTCACAAATAGGGTGGTGGACGAGTGGAACAAGCTTAGCAACTTTGTAGTAAGTGCGGGAACTCTGGAAAGTTTCAAAAGGAGGCTAGATAGATTCATGGATGATAGAGAGCGGTAGTAACTCTCGACAGGAGCTGCCATGCACAGGCCAACCGGCCTATTACAGACTCCTTATTTTCTTATATATACTGTATATATATAGATATATATATATATATATATCTTGATAAAATCACACGGGAAAATGGAAACAACGGAGCACCTTAGCTTTCGTCTTTATTCAAGACATCTTCAGAGGCAACTGGATTACATGGACAGAGAGAGGCTTAAATATACAGGGTGACCTTAAAAACATGAGGTCAGGTCATAATGATGTCATCCACTAATCCCCACACCAACACACACGTAGAGGAGCTTAAGAGAAGGGGGGGTGACGTGACTAGTCAGGTCAGGTCAAAAATAAGGGACCCACAAAATAACTATCATACATCTAGATCAAAGGTTTTCAAAGCATTTTTAACCTTGGGCCACTGACAAATAAATTTATGTAACATATTATCAGTTTTGAACTGACCATCACTAAGGTTTATTGATTTTAATTCCTACAGTCTGTACTCACCCCTGAAGATGTGAATTACACGAAAGCGCTTGGGAACTTCGTGTTTTCTTTTTCCTTGTGGTTATCAGCATATACCTGGATCACGCGCACCTACAGTGATTTATTTGTATATATATATATATATATATATATATATATATATATATATATATATATATATATATATATATATATATATATATATATATATATATATATATATATATATATATATATATATATTATATTCCTGTAGTAGTTTGAAAGTTCCTGATATTAGTAAAACTATTTCATTCAAAAACCTTGTACGAGCAATAGGTAACTGAGACGGCTATGGTGTTGATGAACGCCGATGAGACTACCTCCCTTGTACTCATTATTATCGGTGGGAAAACTAGGGTAAAGAAATTCATATAGCGTCTAGTCGTCCAGTATTCCAAATGCCTTTCACTTAACTTACGATAATGGCCTCCCTGGGGTCCAAATAGTGACGCGTCCTTACCATGATGGTCAACCAGCTCTCTCTCATCTCCGTGTAGTCTGGGAGAGGATTGCACTACCTCCGGCCACCTGCTACTTACCAGGAATGGGACGCTTGTCACTGTGTTAATACCAGGGGCAAATCCCGGGACTTGTAATTTGCTACAATTGTTGGGGTTTATGGTCACATTTGCAAATACTGTATTCAGCAGGCAAGGTGCGGACGTTGTTGAGGGGGGCGTGACTCTGTACTGTACTGTACCGTACATGGCCTCCCACAGTGACCTCGACTGGTTACGGTAAGTGGGGAGCAACTCAACGATAGGGAGGCGGCAGTAGAGACCCACAAACACGCCCCGAACACAGTACTGTATAGTCTCCGAGGTGTCAAGGGGATGGTGTTACCGTCTGGCATTATAGATATGATAATCCCGAGGCGCTCTCAGTCCACCTAGCTGTAATTGGGGAAGTGAAGGCGGTTGAGTGCAGTCTTGGCTACACGGCCTCCTTTACTTTCCGAAGACATGCTATGTAGTGTGCCGTATCCACACTGTCCCTAACTGGCAGCCATGTCTATGGGACTCACTATCACTTTTTCACAATTGAGTAACTACTCGAACACCTTCAGACAATCGCTCTTCTTAGGCAAAGGGTGGTCAGGCAGGAGCCCGACAGCTGCCACAGATCGCTGGACTTTAATGTAGCACAAAATGTCCGACACAGCTTACACGAAACAGATGACGATCCAAACATTTTCAGTTCGTAATTCGCTAATCCATGGCCAACTGAGCTATAGCGTGAAGTGCTCTTAAAACTCCACATACCTGCCGCCTCGCATGCTGTAAAAACATACAATGCTCCGGAAAACGCACCAAATATTTTGTAAACGACTCTAAAGTATTTTAACGAGGGTTTTACATCATCAGTAAACAGAAAGGTATTAAACCGTCAGCAAACATTGTATATGCATACTGCATGAAATATGACCTATAATGTTGTTAACACTGAACAAACTGAAAAAGACTTAAAAGAATAATATTTCTTTTTGCAACCGACCTTTTTACACATCACTTTAGCTCGTGTTGTTATACAATACTGTTGTTAGGGTAATGTTTTAATATTTGCAAGACGAATGTGAATTTGTTGCCATCCGGTATAACTTACTGTACACTCCCATACTTAGTGTACATTATGTAAGAGAAAATAAACAGTTATAAACAGTAAGATAAACAATAAAAGTAAAAGTAAATTGTCCTTTTACAGATAAAGTTTACTGCAACACGAGGCAACTTCACTCAGCTGATCGTACGCGGGTGGACGGTGAGGCGAAGGAGTTCTTCTCTGGCTGGTTCACACGGGGATGATGATTACTGCCTTCCTGTGTATCGTCTGCTCTGCCTCCTCCTTATTTCCACTTTCACGGGTATTGTTTTTTCTTTCTGTTTTCGATTTTGTTTTATTATTTGTATTTTTAACTAAATATTTTCCAGATATTTTGGTTATCTAATACTTTCAAATATGTGAAATTTGGATATATGAGATAGCGCTGAGACAAGGGCGTTAAGGCCGATGTAACCCGTATATAGGGTCACAGTTAGCCATGACTAGTTCTCCATAATGCCCACACACCCATAGTACCCACACACTATCCACACACTACCCACACACTCACACAAGGAGATACAGTGAAATAAACTGCTGTACCTAAATATTATGTAACTCAAAATATATTCCCAAAACAGCACGTTTACAGTTGAAAATAATAAAAGCATAAATAATACAAACAAAATCAATTAATATGTTTTTTATTATTTTTAAATATCAGAAATGTTGGGTCAACGCTTCTTGTTGTTCTTTGTCTTTTTCCCAGTGAAGATGTAGTCTCCCCATGGCAGGTACTGGTCCTTTTGTACATGGCAGAAAGTGGTAGTTTCCTTCTTCTTCTTGTTGTTTTGAGGTTTAGTGTGCTTTGTGGTCTGCAGTTTGTTAGATCGGGGGCCCTTCTCCTTCACCTGGCAAGGCTTCACCTCAACCTTTGAAACTTTTGTTACAGTGCGTCGGAACACCATTGTGATTTACTGACACTAACAGCTCTCTCACTGAGGTCAAATCAAAATTTGACCATACAGAAAGAATTACGGTTTAATAAGGTTGGAATTTAAAGAAATTGACAACAAAATGAAGCTCTGTTTATCACTATAGTGTTGAGGGCTGGTGTTTGTAGAGATGATGGATGGTGTTATAATATGTAGTGATGATGGATGGTGTTATATGTAGTGATGAAGGATGGCATTATATGTAGTAATGAGGGATGGTGTTATATGTAGTGATGATAGGAGGGTAATATATGTAGTGATGATGGATGGTGTTATATATAGTGATGATGCATGATGATATATGTAGTGATGATGGTTGGTGTTATATGTATTGATGCTGGATGGTGTTATA
>NW_024754592.1:0-7500 GCF_018991925.1 Homarus americanus
ATAATAGCAGTAGGGCTTGGGAACAATCCAAGCAAGTAATATGGATAAATCTTGGATAGGCTTCAGTGTGTCATATCCACCTCTAGGTCGTCACGGTAAGGGGTTCAATTAAGACTTTTTGGTAAAACTATTTCATCTATGGTATTAGGGATATTTTTTTCCCTTTCTGTTTAGGATTTTTCTTTAATTATTGAATATAAAAACATTTTCCTTTCTTTAATAGAGAACAAGGATCTTTCCACTTGTATGATCGTTTATTTTATGAAAGATATGTTTCTATTAAATCGAAAATAATTATCTAATATATTTTTTTTTCATGCAATATAATTATTTTTATCAATATCAGAATTTTCTTTTTCACTGTCTAATAGGGTTAATTAATTCTTCCCTCGGTTCAATAGAGAAAAGCTTATGTATCTGCCTTAATAGGGGAAGAGGCAGGCAGGCAGGTAGGTAAGTCGGGACTTAGTGAAACCACAGGTGATCAGTTTCCTCCTCTGTTTCTAAACAAACACACAGTGAGAGGGTTGGAGCTTATTAACGAAAATCAAAAGAATCAATATATCTCTCTCTCTCTCTCTCTCTCTCTCTCTCTCTCTCTCTCTCTCTCTCTCTCTCTCTCGACTTAAGAGGACTGTAGCTTATGGTTTGTGTTGTGTGGGAAAGTGTGAGAAGATAATAGAGAGAAAGAAAAGGGCGAAAGAAAGGGAGAAAGACGAGAAGGAAAGAAAGGTGGGGAAGATTGAAGAAAGAAAGACAAAACAGAGTGAAATATAGAAATTACTGTAGAGAAAAAAGAACAATTTGTCGAAGAGATAATGACAGACAGACAGGTAGACAGAATGACGTAGATATAGCCATTTTGATAAAGAAACAGACATACAGAAGAATAGACAGCAGACATAACACACTATCGCAGACATACTCAAACTACCTGTAAAAAATATAGCGATGATAATTCCAACATAATTTCCTTCACTCTATATAATTTCCAGGTCTATATAATTCCCTCTAATCGATTAATCTTACAATAAAATAATTCTATTTAATATAACTAATGTAGCATTATGTTGTATATAATAATTCCTAATTCTTATATTAATACACAAGCTTCAAATTATTCACATTACTCGTTCAATGTTCCTGGGCATTTTGACTTTGTGACCTTGGTTTTATTTCACGAATCTGATCTTATTTTTACTACAATTAGGATGACCTATGACCTATTCTTGACTTGTGTTCTTTACCTCTGACCAACTGTTACGATTTTGACCTTTGACCTCTTATAATACCTTGACATCTGACCTTTTGCTATATGCTTTTGACGCGGCTGATCCTCTGACATAAGACGTGACTCATGGGTGGAGTCAGTTATGGTGAGACAGAGACAAACAGACGGATATGGTGAGACAGAGAGACAAACAGACGGGTGTTATGGTGAGACAGAAGAGACAAACAGACGGTTATTATGGTGAGACAGAGAGACAAACAGACGGGTGTTATGGTGAGACAGAGACAAACAGACGGTTATTATGGTGAGACAGAGAGACAAACAGACAGGTGTATGGTGAGACAGAGACAAACTGACGGGTGTTATGGTGAGACAGAGAGACAAACAGACGGTGTTATGGTGAGACAGAGACAAACAGACGGGTGTTATGGTGAGACAGAGAGACAAACAGACGGGTGTTATGGTGAGACAGAGACAAACAGACGGGTGTTATGGTGAGACAGAGAGACAAACAGACGGGTGTTATGGTGAGACAGAGAGACAAACAGACGGGTGTTATGGTGAGACAGAGAGACAAACAGACGGGTGTTATGGTGAGACAGAGACAAACAGACAGGTGTTATGGTGAGACAGAGAGACAAACAGACGGTTATTATGGTGAGACAGAGAGACAAACAGACGGTTATTATGGTGAGACAGAGAGACAAACAGACGGGTGTTATGGTGAGACAGAGAGACAAACAGACAGTTATTATGGTAGAGCAGAGAGACAAACAGACGGGTGTTAGTGGTGAGACAGAGACAAACAGACGGTTATTATGGTGAGACAGAGACAAACAGACGGGTGTTATAGTGAGACAGAGAGACAAACAGACGGTTATTATGGTGAGGCAGAGAGACAAACAGACAGGTGTTATGGTGAGACAGAGAGACAAACAGACGGTTATTATGGTGAGACAGAGAGACAAACAGACGGGTGTTATGGTGAGACAGAGACAAACAGACGGTTATTATGGTGAGGCAGAGAGACAAACAGACGGTTATTGATGTGAGACAGAGACAAACTGACGGTGTTATGGTGAGATAGAGAGACAAACAGACGGTTATTATGGTGAGACAGAGAGACAAACAGACGGTTATTATGGTGAGACAGAGAGACAAACAGACGGTTTTATGGTGAGGCAGAGAGACAAACTGACGGGTGTTATGGTGAGACAGAGAGACAAACAGACGGTTATTATAGTAGAGACAGAAACAGAAAGACGCCCTACTATTATTAAACAGATAGAAAGAGATTAATATATATAGTTATGAGACAGAGAAAAAAAAGACATAAATTCTCTGTTATCCTCCTCTGGTCACTACCTCGTTAATGTGGATAATATACATCCTCCTATATCATCCTATATCCTCGTCAGTATTAGGATAAATAACTTAAGATAGTCGCATTCAGACCATTTTCCTCCTCTCACAATCTACTATCCTCATCTCACACAATCCTCAGTTGATATCATAGTATTAAATTTCAGAAAGATTACATGTGTAAGTACGTGTGTCTGAGTATATTTGTGTGTGTGTGTGTGTGTGTGTGTGTGTGTGTGTGTGTGTGTGTGTGTGTGTGTGTGTGTGTGTGTGTGTGTATCTTGATGTTCATAAGAGATAGACAGACAAACAGAAAGACTGTAATCCATCTACTACCCAAACAACCTAACCTAACCAAACCAAAACACCGTGCGTGACCTTCAAAAACACACCACAATTAAGAGAAGGGGATCGAACCAACGACCTTGTAATCAATGGTTGGTGAAACACCGAACCTCGGCGCTAAGAGAGGAGAAAAGAGGAGGAGGAGGAGGAGAGGATAGCGATATAATATGCTCAGCTCTGGGTCTATAAAGATCATCCGACCTTTCAATGGTATTTGGTAAATGTGGGTCACGGTGTTACTCCGGGAGCCAATCTGGTGAATTACTTATGCTTGCCCTTACCGATGGTCGTCTTAAGTTGAAATGTGTTGGGAAGGAATAGGACAACAGTAAGAATAGAAGGTAAATATGACAAAACATAATGAATATAAGGAAAAATACGAAATGGAGAAAGAAAACAGATGGAAATAACTATAAATAAGGAAAAAAACAAGAGAGAGGACGATGAGACAAAATAATCAGATTGGTAAAGAACGAAGATTGTAAAAATGGGAAATATTTAGAAAATAAGGAAAAAAAAGATAAAACTCAAATATGTGAGCGGAAAATAAAAATGGAAAAAAAATAAATTAAGAGAAAATTCAGTTCATTTTCCAGATAAAACCTAAATTAGAATATAATTTAAAGAATCAAACCCCTAACGATTCTACTTAACAACATCTACAACAGAATAGTATCAGAAACATTTGACCTATGAAATGTAATCCTCTTTAAACACAATAAATACCTAGTGACTGTAAAACTGGAACCAACTTTCATCCTTTACATAATAGAAGGTTCCGATAATGTCATCCTGAAATAGAAGTCTTTATATAGCATTAAAATCCTTTTACAAACGATCAAGTGGCTTTTATTTTACCTGATTGTGGTAGCGTGTTGTTGTTATTGTTGTTGTATTGTATTGTTGTTGTTATTGTTGTAGTATATGTTGTTGTTGTATTGTATTGTGTTGTTATTATTTGTTTTATCAAGATTAATTGCCTCTTATTGTTTGTTGTTTTTATCGGAAGAATCTCTCTCTCTCTCTCTCTCTCTCTCTCTCTCTCTCTCTCTCTCTTAATCCTTCTTTTCATCTCATCAACGTCAGTCAATACATTACACTCATCAAATGTTTGGGAAGGAAAGAGAGAGCGAAGAGAAGCGATGAATGTCATACGCAGAATTATACCTCTACCACCACACCACCTGTCAGAACCACCTTACCACCACACACCACCCATCAGAACCACCTTACCACCACACACCACCCGTCAGAACCACCACACACCCCTGTCAGCACCACCTTACCTACACACCCTGTCAGCACCACCTCTGCCACCACACACAGCCCTGCCAACACCATGAATACAGCCACCTCCTCTAACTCGAGTCAGGTTGGGTGAAATAGAGTGTTTGGTGTCAGATTAGATCAATGTTTCTACCCCTTGTCAGGAGGTGCCTAGTGTTATGAACTACTGCTACAGCTCCTTACATCTATTCTGTGTTACTAATCAATCGTTATAATGAAATACACAATCACCAAAACACCAACAATACCACCACCATCCCCCCTCCTCCCTCACACACAATCACCATCACCCACCGTCAACATAAGCTCCCCCCCACCATGCTACACCCTCCCAGGATATATGGTTACTCAAGAGTTTTCTTTCCGCCTCTATTCCTTCGTTTTAAACTTTCACCAATAAGAGAGACTTCCAAAACACACACAGTGGTTCTCCTACAAAGCGGCATGTTTCTCCTTCTCCGTTTCTGGTAGCCGAAGTTCTCGTTGACCTTTGTTGGTATTTCGACAACAGACCCCAATGCAGGAAAGGCCAGTTCGGTACCTGGTATTTTTTTCTTCTGAATTAATGTTTGAAAATAATTGGGCTGTGTGTGTGTGTGTGTGTGTGTGTGTGTGTGTGTGTGTGTGTGTGTGTGTGTGTGTGTGTGTTTTCTCTTGCTCTCTCGTCATATATTTTCACCACGAACATAAGATCACGACCAACAACAAACACACTCCCTACTGTACACACTAACACTACTTGGCCTCCCAAAAACTCTCCTACTTAGACAGTTCTGTATACACGGCCGACTCCTGAACACAAACACTGCCTTATAACACATAGGAATCTGCCACCACACACACACACACACACACACACACACACACACACACACACACACACACACACACACACACACACCACAAAAACAACAGCCAGATCACAGCAGGTTCAGTAATCTACTCTGTCAAACTCTCTGTCGTCAACATGTAGAGACACACACACACACATGACTCTCAACATGTCGAACAGTTGCTGAGTTAGTTTTGGTAACTCCCAGACGCTGCCACAACACTGACGCTACAGTATACTGACTACCAGACCATGAATGTAAACTGAAACAATATAACAATCAAAATAGAGAGAGGAGAAATATTGACTGCCTTTGTATCTTCGTTTACATGCTCTGCCCGTCTGCTTGTCCATCGTCCATCTGTCAGCCTCTCTCTCTCTTTTTGTTCATATTAACCATCGTGTTATATTTCACGATCCTGAAAAAGGTCAAACAGAATTGATCTCCGTCGACAAAATAATAAAAGACTGAGAATTATTTCAATACACGTATTACCTTCCATCCATTTATATCATGTTATGTGAATACCTCAGGATATTTTCTGTTGTGGAAATAAGTCCAGGATTTTAATTTACTAATTCCTGAGATTTTAATAGAGAAATGACTTAATGCATCTGAATGTATTTAAATCACTGTTTACATGGCTTTAGTGGTTCTCTAGTATTTATCTATCTATCTGTCTATCTGTCCATCTATCTATCTATCTCAAACCAATCAATCCACATTATCTTGTTCTCTTTCTCACCTCTCTCATCATTATCTTTATTTATCAATATCTAACCTCTCTCTACGCAGAAGGTTACCATGACAACAGCACCACCACAACACCAGCACGTAGAGGGCCATCCAAGCCTACCAGTTCATCGCCTTCAATAACTCAAACGAGGCGTGATCTGACCTACGCCTTTTGGATACCTTGAGTTTTCCTTCCTTCTGTTGCTCTATCCACTGTCTACACACACACACACACACACACACACACACACACACACACCACAGATAACACCCTATTTTTCATCCTATACAGGCATTATAAAATTAATTAATCCTTCACCTGGCTACACATCACACCTGTTATAATGTCTCTCTCTCTCTTTCGACTGTAAAGTAAGTCACTCACCTGTCTGTCTGAATCAGAAATTCATGAAGAACATTAACTTTCACAAAGAGGCTCTGACCCAATTACGATATTGGAAAAAGTTTTGAAAAAATAATGATAAATAAAAAGCAAGAGATGTCATTATTGATTAATTTTGGAGTTAATTAAAGAATTTGTTTAAATTGCACAGAAAAATTGTTCTGTCAGTTTGAAGTTTTTCATCAATCAGTTAATTCTTTCTCAATTTATCATATCCTTTATCCATATCTTTCTTTCATTCTTTCTTTCTCACATATTGTTTCAGTCTGTCTTTTATCTCTATATAATCTAGTTTATTATACTGTCTATTTATTTAGTTATTTATCTCCAGTTCCGGTATCGTTCTATCTTTATTTCACCATTATTCACCTGATTTCTATTCGTCTAGAAATGAATAATTACACATTTTATTTATCCATCTATATACGTAGTAATTCATCTTTCCATATCGTTACCTCTCTCTTCAACCTCACCACTCCTCGCCTTCTCCCTCACATCACCTCCTCTCCCCAAATATTTTCTCCTCCCTCTTCAACCTCCACTCTCCTCCTCTCGCTCTGTCGTGTGTGTGTGTGTGTGTGTGTGTGTGTGTGTGCCCAGAACCAGCTATGCCATCGTCATTATATCCCAGTGTTGTTGTATGTGGTCCTTTAGGGTGCATGGCATGGTGCAGCCTCTCCTGACACTACGCTCACTCTCTCTGTTCACTACTCCCTGCTTTCTCTCACCTCCCTTGGACTCTCTCCCTGACACACCACGCTCCTCTCTGTTCTTCTCCCTGCTTTCCTCTCACCTCCCTTGGACTCTCTCCTGACACTACGCTCCTCTCTTTTCTTCTCCCTGCTTTCCTCTCACCTCCTTGGACTCCCCCTGACACACCACGCTCCTCTCTGTTCTTCTCCCTGCTTTCACTCTCACCTCCCCTTGGACTCTCTCCTGACACCACGCTCCTCTCTCTGTTCTTCTCCTGCTTTCCTCTCACCTCCCTTGGACTCTTTCTCCCTGACACTACGCTCACTCTCTGTTATTCTCCCTGCTTTCACTCTCTCACCTCCCTTGGACTCTCTCTCCCTGACACTACATCTCACTCTCTGTTCATCTCCCTGCTTTCACTCTCACCTCCCTTGGACTCTCTCCGTGACACTACGCTCACTCTGTTATTCTCCCTGCTTCACTCTCACCTCCCTTGGACTCTCTCCCTGACACTGCTCTCCCTCCCTAACCCCACTTTTACACCACCTTTACTCCCTGGTTTCTTGCTGGTAATATTCATAGAGAGGCGGACAGACAGACAAACAGACGGA
>NW_024754592.1:12500-40000 GCF_018991925.1 Homarus americanus
TATCAGTATCATTTTCCTCTCAGTGTAACTTGTATTTGAATGTTCCCTTCCAAGAATCTTACTTCACACGAGATCTGTTTTGTGTGTGTGTGTGTGTGTGTGTGTGTGTGTGTGTGTGTGTGTGTGTGTGTGTTTTTCGGAATGGATTAAAAAGTTTTTATTTTTTCTCCCAGGATGAGTGTTACCGAAGACAGACAGGAACTTAACCAAACATTCTTACAAGACACTCAACCCTTTTGTTTTATTCTGAAGTTTGAGGGTTTTTTTTCTTACACGATGTAAAGAGATGCAATCTTATTTATTGACGTGTGTGTGTGTGTGTGTGTTAGTCAGTTAGTTAGTTAAGGATATAATTTCTTCAGAAGAGAGAACTTAGCAAACTTTCCGGAATAAAAATAAACTCACCCCAACTAACGAGGCGTTGATATATAAAAAAAAAAAATATTATGAAATTTATGTACGAACAAGATTAATGGAGGAATTAATCAAACAACATTACTACAGCCCTTCTCGTTACACCTGGCAGCAAATAACACAGAAACAATACCTCAAACGATACCATGGTACGTCATGATGGCAGGCGCACACTGATCAACGAGGAAATATCACAAGAGAGAGAGAAAATGACAGAAGTATATTTGGAGGGTAACTGTGATAAATGCAAGTTTGGAGGGTAACTGTGATAAATGCAAGTTTGGAGGGTAACTGTGATAAATGCAAGTTTGGAGGGTAACTGTGATAAATGCAAGTTTGGAGGGTAACTGTGATAAATGCAAGTTTGGAGGGTAACTGTGATAAATGCAAGTTTGGAGGGTAACTGTGATAAATGCAAGTTTGGAGGGTAACTGTGATAAATGCAAGTTTGGAGGGTAACTGTGATAAATGCAAGTTTGGAGGGTAACTGTGATAAATGCAAGTTTGGAGGGTAACTGTGATAAATGCAAGTTTGGAGGGTAACTGTGATAAATGCAAGTTTGGAGGGTAACTAACTCCAATGTTGATTTCTTGTAATAAAACTCAACTTATATCTAACGTGAAGGTAATCTTGATAATGGTGTCATGAGGTAGAGTCTTGCTCCCTGTGAGGCAAGTTCTTGGAATGCACAAACCCACAGAGAGAGAGAGAGAGCACAGGAAGGCCAGAGACATGACCACGCCACACAGTGATCTAGTTTATTTGTTTCTCATAATTGTTGAAGATGTGTGTGTGTGTGTGTGTGTGTGTGTGTGTGTGTGTGTGTGTGTGTGTGCCCTTCCTTTCCACCACCATCACCAGCACTGTCTCCCCCTTCTCCCTACATTACCACCACTACCCTTTCCTCTCCACCAGTACCCCCCCCACCCTTTCTTCTCCACCACTATCCCGTGACACAGCCTGACTGACCTTCTGGAAGACACCTTAACCATAAGTTAGTGACACAACATCCTCGACTCAGGTGACCCGGGGGACCTGAGCCTCAATATCAATACGTGTCAGGTGTCTTATCCTGAGTGTCACCTGTGGGTCAATAAGGTCTCTCTCTCTCTCTCTCTCTCTCTCTCTCTCTCTCTCTCTCTCTCTCTCTCTCTCTCTCTCTCTCTCTCTCTCTCTCTCTCTCTCACTCTCTCTTGGGAGTCACGTATAGCACTCTGTAATCTCCTGACTCACATGACGTCCTTACCAAAAAGAAATTATTGGTTCCTAGTATGGCATCATTACCAAGAAACGTTTTGATTGGTTCCCTGTATGGCGTCATAAATAAGAAACCTTTAAGTTAGTTCCCAATATGACGTCACTACAAAGAAACGTTTTTTATTGGTTCCTAGTATGACGTCACTACAAAGAAACGTTTTTTTATTGGTTACCTGTATGACGTCATTACCAAGACGTTTTGATTGGTTCCTAGTACAGAGTCATTTCAAGATACCAATATCGACTAGAACTGTAACTTCTTTATTGCATGGAGTGGCTATCAGTGTAGTTACTCAGGCTTGTCTTTGATATATGCAAATTTGATGAATATTAATCTGTAACTCGTTGATAATCCTCCCGCTTGGTGCCTTTAAGTGAGCTTCTGGCTTAACTTAATCTAACCTTCATTTACTTACCATAAACTCAGCATAAAACGATCTTATCTTAACTAAGCTTAATTAATCAAATCCTATTTAACTAACTTTATCTAATAATCTAAACTAACTAAAACTAACCCTAATCTTACCAAAACTCAGCTTATTAATCTAATCTAACCTAATTACCCTATTCTTATAACTTCAACCTATATTAAAACCTAACCTAACCTAACCTAACCTAACTTAACCTAACCTAACCTAACTTAACTTAACCTCATGTATTAATTCATAAAACTATCACGTTGCATCGTCACAGGGATGATGGCTAATGCTAAGTGCACTAATAGCCCACTTTATCCTGCAGTTACACGTGGGATGATTATAACCTGTAATTGCAACAAGACAAAGGCAATAATCTGATTATTTATTTGTTGAAATTTGATAATAAGGAGAATGAACACGTGCGTGAGTGTGTGTGTGTGTGTGTGTGTGTGTGTGTGTGTGTGTGTGTGTGTGCTAGACTGGGAATGATTATCACTAAAGTTTCCAGTTCTCGTAAATCACAGCCAAGGATTATTGACTGGATTCCCATATCCTATCTGATACACTCCCGCCATAATCCAATTAGCTCATCCAATCACATATTCCCGGCGGAGAAATTACATCATTTCTATTGGTTGATTTGCCTATGACGTATGTATCTGGCAAATTCCGTCATCGATAACTCGCGATCTAAGTGGTTGATTTATGAGTGACGGGAAAATCGATCTGGGATATCGTATGACCTTATTGGTTATTGTGTTTGTGACGTATGTACCCTGGCAAGCTACGTTAAAGAAGCAAACACATATACACACACGTACATACATCCCCCCACACACACATACACACAACCACATACACACACACACACACACACACAAAGATGTCTTGGATAATGGTCGAACTTCAACAATAAACTTTAATCAAACGTTTTTACCAGGATAAGGAAATGTTCACTAAAAAATCCGGTCTAGTTTAATGAGTTACTCAGAGCTGGGCCGAAAAAAACCCTGAATTGTGATAATGCGTTCCAGACTTAACCAAGTATAATACAACCTTAGACGATACTGTAGATATTACGTTAGGTTAGGTTAGGTTAGGTTAGGTTAACAACATCCCTATATTTCATCTAAAATGTATTTCAGGGTTATACAGTAATGACACACACACACACACTCACACACTCACACACACACACACACACACACACACACACACACACATTGAAATACGAATACATCCTTGACAAACAAAATTCATTAATTAAACCTATGACCCTCTCGAATTCAGAAATGTGAACCTGTAACCTTTTATGGCCATTTTCCTGATCACCGGTCGAGCGGCTCTCATTCAAAGGTCAGCCAGGGTCACCCAAATAACAACACGTGAATTAGGAGATTTACCGAAAAAAAAATAATAATAGTTTGTTCTCTGCCAGTTGCGTAAAAATTGTAAGTGAAAAGATTTATCTCAGGCACAGTAAAGATGTCCATGTCTTTTGTAATTACCTTTCATTTCTTTCAGGTGTAAATTTTATTAACTGATAAGGAAAGCATTTTTACTCGAATCTAGAGTGAGAGAAAATAATTTATGAAACTCTTTATATATTCCATATTAATAGTTATTAAAAAAAGAATTTCCTTTAAACTATATTATCGTAAAAAAACTAAGTTTGTTATTATACTTATATTTTACCCCCAAGTTGTGGGCATAGATTAAATAACTTTTCTTCAGAAGTGGGACAACAGATATGGCCTCACTCTGACCTCTCTGTGAGTCAACCCAGGCAGTGGCAACACAGTTCAGTCTCTCTCTCTCTCTCTCTCTCTCTCTCTCTCTCTCTCTCTCTCTCATTAATTAGCTGGTAAAAGTTTCTCTTAAGGTGATTTGGAAGTTGTTAGTAATTAGCTCTCCAGGCGTTCTTGTGAGTTGAATGCAAAAAAAAAAAAGATGCCAGGGCACAAAGCTGGTGGATGAATTGTGTGTGTGTGTGTGTGTGTGTGTGTGTGTGTGTGTGTGGATGATTCATTACGGACAGTCATCGCACGAAATCCACAAATATATATTTCAAACTTTAAAAAAGGACCCCTAAAACGTACCGATTTTTCAATTTTCAAAACCAGTTTCTAGGCAGCTTTAACTCAGAGTAATTCATGGCTTCTTTCAGTATGAATCACGTACACTCGTTATACTCAGCTGCATAAGTTTCCACATTGAAGCTGAAAGCATACACGAGTATATATCCAGACTCCTGATATTTTTGCGGTTGATATTTCTGATGATTTATGAGATGGGTGTTGAAGTAAAAGCAGATGAGGGAATATCAAGTGTTTAGTGATATGAAAAAATCCTCATTAGAGATTTAAAAAAAACAGTGATAATTGCGTTGCTATGGGAAAAATACCAGTAAATAAATAAATGAATGATCCTATGTACAATACTTATTCCCTATATGAATTAATAAATGAACTGAGATGAATTACGCTCACACACACACACACACACACACATAGAGGCAGTAGAAGTGAGTGATATGTGATTATGACACCTGTTGGAGAGAGACAGAAGGAAGTTATTACATTACATTACCTTCTATTACGTCCAGGTGTGGTTGGCTCAGTAGATTAATGACGTGCAGGTAAAGTGGGTTATAAAGGTGATGGTCGAAATACTGTCACGAGGTATAACAGGTAAGTCAGGTTAATTAAGAGAATAGGGGTGAAGAGGGAAGTGAGAGAAAGAAAGATGTAGAGGTGATATGAGAGAGATGAGAAAAGGAGGTGAAGGAATAAAATAAGTAGAGAGAGAGAGAGAGAGATGAATATGATAAACAGATATAAAAACAACAACATAGAAATAAAAACATAATAACATTGATAAGGGGATAACAAGAAGAAGAAAGGGTGTGATAATGAATACAACAAAGGTAGAGGAAAGGCAATAACTTGACTCTAAGAATGAGGGAGGTGGTAGCCACAGTGAAAAGCCCATATCTCATAACAAAAGAGACACAACAAAAGAACGAGTAACTAACGAGATACACAATAAAGATAGAATTACAAGGTAAGAAGAGAACAGCAAGGATGGAAAGGCAATAAGAGGAAAAACGAAACTTCCTGAAAATTTTACAACAGAACACAAAGGGGGAAACAAGACACGCCCATTGGTCAGGTTTCCAACTAGAAACATGCTCATTGGCCAGTCTATCACATATAAGACAGGTGAAAGAAAACAAGTGAGAAAGAAAGAAAGAAAGAAAGAAAGAAAGAAAGAAAGAAAGAAAAAGAGAGAGAGACAGGACCCAATAAGGCCAGCCTATATATTGACCTGTCAGAAGAAGACAAGTGTCCACGATAAGTAGGTCACGATATTAAAACTTCACGATGACGTTGTGGAGGGAGGGGCAGAGTCGGAGAGAGGAGGGAGGGAGAGAGGGAGGGAGAATGAAGTTAAGGAGGGTGAGATGGAAAAGGGATGGAAGAATTAAGGGAGGGAGGGATGAAAGGAAGGATGAAGTAATTGAGGGAGGAAAGGAAAGATGGAGGTAAGGAGGAAGGGAGGAATGAAAGGAAGAAGGGTAGAGCTGATGGTACAAGGTGGGGGTGGGTGGGTGGGTGGGTGGGTGGGTGGGTGGGTGGGTGGGTGGGTAGGTAGGTAGGTAGGTAGGTAATCAAAATTAGGTTGAAGGGTAAATAATTTGAAAATAAAGGAAATTGTAAAAAAAAAAGAATGTCAAAAGAGAAACAAAACAGAAAAATAAGAATATGAGAACAACACAGAAAATGGAATGAGGGGATTAGGAAGGAGAGGATAGAAAAGAAAGAGGAAAGGGGTAAAGGAGGGGGGGGATAAGGTGATGAGGGAAGGAAGGAAAGATGAGAATGAGGGAAAGAGAGAAGGGGTTGAGAAAGGGGGGAAAAGAGAAGGGTTAAAACTTAGAGTAGTAGAGGCAGGGAAAACTGGGACTAACAGAGGATTAGAAAAATGTCAAGAATAAGTTAAAGGGAAACTGAAGATTAACTACACACACACACACACACACACACACACACATTACAAGAACTGGTATAACTATTTCAACACACAAACACAGTGAAGTGATCGTGTATATGATGGAATACCGATGGGTTCCGCTATTCATAACGTTGGTCAAAATCAATTTTTGTTCAGCGATCAGGACAAAATTGTGCGCTTTGATCACGGTGCGTTTCAGTGAAGTCATCTGCCGGATTTCTACTTTGATCAAATTAATACTTTCAATTCTGATTAGATACAACATTTTTGTAGTTAAGAAAGGGATGATTGAGGTGTTAAATGTGTTTCTGTGTGTGTGTGTGTGTGTGTGTGTGTGTGTGTGTGTTTCTGTGTGTGTGTGTGTGTGTGTGTGTGTGTGTGTGTGTGTGTGTGTGTGTTTCTGTGTGTGTGTGTGTGTGTGTGTGTGTGTGTGTGTGTGTGTGTGTGTGTGTGTGTGTGTGTGTGTGTGTGTGTGTGTGTGTGTGTGTGTGTGTGTGTGTGTGTGTGTGTGTGTTCATCATAGTGTTGACGAAGCACTTATCACAATCCCTATCACCCGAGAGTACATTAACACATCGTTTCATACCTTTGATAGCCTCGTTTACATAATGTTCTTCCATTATTGTTAATACAGTTTACATATTACAAGACTAACACTCGTTATTTTTTCCTCTCAGTATCAAACTCTGGTGATCTGCCGCGCTTGTTTGCTCTACCTTATTGCTCCACTGATGATGTGTAAGAATGAGGTGTTGTCAGTGTGGATTTTAGATAACAGATTAATAACACTGGATGTATCATGGGGTGCCCCGAATCATAGGGTGACCTTGAATCCTGGGGTGAACTTGAATCTTGGGGTGAACTTGAATCATGGGGTGACCTTACTTATGATAAAGGGTGAGTCGAAGTGGAAAAGAAAATTAATCTGGGTTTTTAATCTTTTGTACACAGTATTGAGGCCAGGCTGACACACGTGCCATTTCAAGATGATCCCTGGGGAGTAGGTCAACACAGCACAATGTGGTGGTACCTTTAAAACACGTCTAATGGGCGATGTTTACCAGTGATACAAAGGGTGAATGTTGGGTCAGGATGAACCTTCTCTTCTCCCACTGTTGGTTAACTCTCAGAGACAGAGATGCATACACAATCGTAATAGAAACAGAATCAGAACAGTAGTTTGAACCACATCTTTTTTAATACCTCTCTCTCTCTCTCTCTCTCTCTCTCTCTGATTTAAAATGCTGTTTCATAGAACGTGGTAAAGAAAACAAAACACAATCCAGAGACTCATACTAAAATCTCATGAGTTCAATTGCTAACTCTATTTGATATAACCTTAAAGACGATATTGTATTAATTTTAGTATCTGCGTCAACATATGAAACACAATAATTCGTGATTCCTCTATTAATTATCATCTTACAAAGAGAGTGGTGACACAAATGCAGATAAAGACGGATACGAGTAAATAGAATGTTGCGGTATTGATAAGTCTGGGTGACATTATTTAGTGCCATTTTCTCTTTTGCCTCAATGGAGAAAACGAAAACTTTCAGGGTATTCTCTGGTGATGGTGTAAAATATACGTGATCAGCTGTGTTATATTATAGTGATCAGCTGTGTTATATTATTGTGATCAGCTGTGATATATTATAGTGATCAGCTGTGTTATATTATAGTGATCTTCTGTGTTATATTATAGTGATCTTCTGTGTTATATTATAGTGATCAGCTGTGATATATTATAGTGATCAGCTGTGTTATATTATAGTGATCAGCTGTGTTATATTATAGTGATCAGCTGTGATATATTATAGTGATCAGCTGTGTTATATTATAGTGATCTTCTGTGTTATATTATAGTGATCTTCTGTGTTATATTATAGTGATCAGCTGTGATATATTATAGTGATCAGCTGTGTTATATTATAGTGATCAGCTGTGTTATATTATAGTGATCTGCTGTGTTATATTATAGTGATCAGCTGTGTTATATTATAGTGATCAGCTGTGTTATATTATAGTGATCTGCTGTGTTATATTATAGTGATCAGCTGTGTTATATTATAGTGATCAGCTGTGTTATATTATAGTGCTGTGTTATATTATAGTGAACAGCTGTGTTATATTATAGTGATCTTCTGTGTTATATTATAGTGATCAGCTGTGTTATATTATAGTGAGTGATCAGCTGTGTTATATTATAGTGATCAGCTGTGTTATATTATAGTGATCAGCTGTGTTATATTATAGTGATCAGCTGTGTTATATTATAGTGATCTGCTGTGTTATATTATAGTGATCAGCTGTGTTATATTATAGTGATCAGCTGTGTTATATTATAGTGATCAGCTGTGTTATATTATAGTGATCAGCTGTGTTATATTATAGTGATCAGCTGTGTTATATTATAGTGATCAGATGTGTTATATTATAGTGATCAGCTGTGTTATATTATAGTGATCAGCTGTGTTATATTATAGTGATCAGCTGTGTTATATTATAGTGATCAGCTGTGTTATATTATAGTGATCTTCTGTGTTATATTATAGTGATCAGATGTGTTATATTATAGTGATCAGCTGTGTTATATTATAGTGATCAGCTGTGTTATATTATAGTGATCAGCTGTGTTATATTATAGTGATCAGCTGTGTTATATTATTGTGATCAGCTGTGTTATATTATAGTGATCAGCTGTGTTATATTATAGTGATCAGCTGTGTTATATTATAGTGATCAACTGTGTTATATTATAGTGATCAGCTGTGTTATATTATAGTGATCTTCTGTGTTATATTATAGTGATCAGATGTGTTATATTATAGTGATCAGCTGTGTTATATTATAGTGATCAGCTGTGTTATATTATAGTGATCAGCTGTGTTATATTATAGTGATCAGCTGTGTTATATTATTGTGATCAGCTGTGTTATATTATAGTGATCAGCTGTGTTATATTATAGTGATCAGCTGTGTTATATTATAGTGATCAACTGTGTTATATTATAGTGATCAGCTGTGTTATATTATAGTGATCTTCTGTGTTATATTATAGTGATCTTCTGTGTTATATTATAGTGATCAGCTGTGTTATATTATAGTGATCAGCTGTGTTATATTATAGTGATCAGATGTGTTATATTATAGTGATCAGCTGTGTTATATTATAGTGATCTGTGTTATATTATAGTGATCTTCTGTGTTATATTATAGTGATCAGCTGTGTTATATTATATGATCAGCTGTGTTATAATATAGTGATCAGCTGTGTTATATTATAGTGATCAGCTGTGTTATATTATAGTGATCAGCTGTGTTATATATATAGTGATCTGTGTTATATTATAGTGATCTTCTGTGTTATATTATAGTGATCAGCTGTGTTATATTATAGTGATTAGCTGTGTTATATTATAGTGATCATTATATTATAGTGATCAGCTGTGTTATATTATATGATCTGTGTTATATTATAGTGACCAGCTGTGTTATATTATAGTGATCTTCTGTGTTATATTATAGTATCTTCTGTTATATTATGTGATCAGCTGTGTTATATTATAGTGATTAGCTGTGTTATATTATAGTGATCAGTGTTATATTATAGTGATCAGCTGTGTTATATTATAGTGATCTGTGTTATATTATAGTGATCTTGTGTTATATTATAGTATCTCTGTGTTATATTATAGTGATCAGCTGTGTTATATTATAGTGATCTTCTGTGTTATATGATAGTGACTAACTGTGTTATATTATAGTGATCAGCTGTGTTATATTATAGTGACTGGTGTTATATTATAGTGATCTTCTGTGTTATGATAGTGATCAGCTGTGTTATATTATAGTGATCTTCTGTGTTATATTATAGTGATCAACTGTGTTATATTATAAGTGACTGTGTTATATTATAGTGATTAGCTGTGTTATATTTTAGGATCAGCTGTTATATTATAGTGATCAGCTGTGTTATATTATAGTGATCTTCTGTGTTATATTATAGTGATCTTCTGTTATATTATAGTGATCTTCGTGTTATATTATAGTGATCTTCTGTTATATTATAGGATTGACATGTTATATTATAGTGATCAGCTGTGTTATATTATATGATCTTCTGTGTTATATTATAGTGATCAGCTGTGTTATATTATAGTGATCTCTGTGTTATAATATAGTGATCTTCTGTATAGATCAGTATATTATAGTGATCTTTATTATAGTGATCAGCTGTGTTATATCTAGTGATCTTCTATATTATAGTGATCTTCTGTGTTATATTATAGTGATCAGCTGTGTTATATTCTAGTGATCTTCTGTGTTATATTATATGATCTTCGTGTTATATTAAGTGATGTGTTATATTCTAGTGATCCGTTCTATCAGTCTAACGCTGAGTCAACACCCATAAACCCTTAGTCGGTATTACCACAGTTTACCTTTTAGTAAAGCTATTGTATGTATGGTAAACCCTTTTCATTAAATATATATACATCACATGTTATCATACACGAATACTAGTTTATTGTATACACGGCTAATATGCATATAAGACATGTATAGTAGTGAGAGAAACATAGGTAATTGATGCATCTTTCCCACTAACATAAAGCATCCCTTTTTCAATATACTGTATAGGAGCGAGTAAGTGAAACGTGGCTGGTTCCGACCGTAGAATTATTCATCTAACTCTCGCTTCTCGCGCCGCCAGAGAGTGAACGTGACAGAATATTACGATACAATGCTCATTATTATCGTTATTGCATCCATTATAACTGTCTTTATATATAGTCTAGTTTCACGTTATACCTTCAGTTGTTATGATACTATACTAAAATATTAAAAATGAAAGAATATAGCCTTTTTTTTTAAGATGTGCATATTTTTTTTCTTTAGCGACCTGTAGTCCATCTTACGGTAAATCTTCAGGTAGGAACACTTAATAATGCTCCTTTAAACATCGTTATTTTATTATAATCTCTAAACCGTAATAATTTCTAGTAAAAAATTAGGAGCCTTGGACTAGGAATAATTTATTTCATGATGCAAGTTTTACAAATTTTATAATCTGCTAAAGTAATTTGCTTGTTACTGTTCCTTTAATTTTCAGTAAGTTACCTTGTTTAGGTGCACAACCAAACCTACTTACTGTTATGTTACACTATATATTACAACCAAAAATTAATCTTAAGTGTAATTATGTGTGTGTGTGTGTGTGTGTGTGTGTGTGTGTGTATATGTGTGTGTGTGTGTGTGTGTGTGTGTGTGTGTGTGTGTGTGTGTGTGTGTGTGTGTGTGTGAATTATGTGTGTGCTTGTGTGTGTGTGTGTGTGTGTGTGTGTGTGTGTGTGTGTGTATTATGTGTGCTGTGTGTGTGTGTGTGTGTGTGTGTGTGTTGTATATGGTATGTGTACATTATATTCACTAAGAATTAATATTGGATCGCTTTTTCTGAGTGTCAACTGTCCGGGTCCTGGAGACTTAGCTACCTGCAATGGTAGATTACGATTCACCTTTCTCAGGTGAGGAGGGTCACCTAGCACACGCCGGGGACGTGGGCCGAGAGGGACGAGAGCGGGTCGAAGAGGACGAGGGTCGAAGGAGAGGAGGGTCGAAGGTGAGCAATGAGGGGGGGAGTGGCTGAAGGAGGGGAGGGGGTGAGAGGGTGAAGGAGGAGGGGTGAGCGGGTCGAGGGGGGGGGTGAGCACGAGAAGGAAATTGGGGCGAAAATCTAAGCAATTTTTTTTTATTTTTTTGTTTTTCTGTTTTTGTTTTGCTTCCTGGAGATTACAAAAAGCTTGTTTATACACAATTTGAACCAAAGTGGATTCTTCCTGGGATGAAGAGAGTAATTAAGAGAGAGAGAGAGAGAGAGAGAGAGAGAGAGAGAGAGAGAGAGAGAGAGAGAGAGAGAGAGAGAGAGAGAGAGAGAGAGAGAGAGAGAGAGAGAGAGAGAGAGAGAGAGAGAGAGAGAGAGAGAGAGAAGAGAGAGAGAGAGAGAGAGAGAGAGAGAAGAAAGACAGATGGAACAGAGAGAGACAAGGAGGATGAGAAAATATGTGAAACAGGGATAAAAGGAGAGAGAGAGTAAAAAAGAGAGACGAAAAGGAGAGAAAGAGGAGACATATGAACGAAGAGAGAGAGAGAGAGAGTGAGGACTATGGGCAGGATAAAGTGAGAAAGGAGAGACAGGCTTAGAAAGAGAAAGAAAAGAGAGAGAGGAGGGAGGACGGTAGGAAGAAGTGAGAGATAGTGAGAGAGTTAAGGGAAAGAAAGAAAGAAGAGAGAGAGAGAGAAGCAGGAGTGGAGTGACTATCAGAGATAAAGGAGAGAAAGAGAGACAGGCTTAGGGAGAAAGAAAGAAAGAAAAGAGAGAGAGAGACGAGAGTGACTGGAAAGGAGAGTAGTGAGAGACAGGTTTAAGGAGAAAGAAAGAAAGAAGAGAGAGAGAGAGAGAGAGAAGAGAGAGAGACGGAAGACAAGGAAGGAGAGAAAGAGAGACAGGCTAAGGAGAAAGAAAGAAAGAAAGAGAGAGAGAGGAGGAGGAGTGACATGGCAGGATAAAGGAGAAGGAGAGAAGCTAGGAGAAAGAAAGAAAGAGAGAGAGAGAGACAGGGAGTGAGTGACTATGGGGCAGGATAAAGTGAGAGAAAGTGAGAGACAGGCTTAAGGGAGAAAGAAAGAAAGAAAAGAGAGAGAGAGACAGGGAGTGAGTGACTATGGGGCAGGATAAAGTGAGAGAAAGTGAGAGACAGGCAAGGAGAAAGAAAAGAAAAGAAAAGAGAGAGAGAGACAGTAATATAGAGAAATATACAAATAATGATAAAAACAAGCAGAGTGGAACAAAGAAGAATGTGAGGAAATACCCACAAAACATATCATCATTCTCCATGACATCATTCTTCTCTAGAGTCTGAAAGTTACACCGATGTTATAAAACTCTGAATTAGGAAAATATTTATATTTCCGTTCCGTCAATTCTCTAATTAAACCGAGGCCTTATTTTTGTATTTGTTGTATTTCGCGTCAATTTATTAACGAGGATGTTCACGAATAAATCTATCATCATCATCATCATCATCATCATCATCATCATCAAAATTATTATTATTATTATTATTATTATTATTATTATTATTATTATTACATGCATATACAGAAACCTTTACTCTTATACAAATGTCTGTATCAACACATTTACTGAAACATACAAACGACCCTATCACCAGAGCTTACCCCCGGCCTTGCCAAGAACGTCAGCAGTTTTACCTGTGTAGCGTTAGTTTGAGGGATAATTGGGAGGTCTTTCTTTACTGGCTGGAGAATAAGACCTTTCTGTGATAGACGAGAGAGAGAGAGAGAGAGAGGCCACAAGTGCATCAAAGGTGCAGCAAGAGACCGGTGGGACGGAGGTTACAGGATGTGGTGAAGGTCAACACACAATGTGTACTGTAGGGTGATAGAGTGTATGGTGAAATCTGATCTGCTGGGGATGGTATGACGTCGCCTGTACGAGGAAGCCTTCGTGGTCTTGTAGATGATGATGAGATTAGCTGCTGCTCTCGGTATGAATAGACAAAAGGCACAGGTAGACAGGTGTGTGTTATGGATTAGTAGAGATCAGCGAGACAGTGAGACAGTTCAACAACAGACAGGTGGGGGGCTGATGAAACAGTACACCGTGAATAAATGACGGTCGTATAGTAATGAACTTAAGACAGGTGAGACAGATGAGACAGGTGTGATTGCTATAATAATATATCACCTGAGAAGAAGAATTTATTACGGAAGGCTGCGACTGCCATCAAGAAAATCAGGTTAAGCTCATTAGACACCACATAAATATTTTTACGTGTTGCAAGTGACGACTGAAAAGAGTTATGAGCCAGAGAGAGGGAGGGGATGCCAAGACAAGTGTCGCAGGGAAGGTACAGAGTGTTGACACAGAGGCAACTCCAAGACCTCCGACATAAATTATGCAGAGATGATGCAGAGGATGAGTAGGAGGGTGTGGTGGTGAGGTACAGGTAGGTTAGGTGGGGTGAGGGAGGCTTGGGGTGAGTGATGTGAGGGTGAGGGTGGCCTGGGCTATGTGTGTGAGGGAGGCCTGGCAGGGTAGTGAGATGGTGGGTTGAGGGTGGCTTAGGTGGGTGGTGTTGGAGGTGGTCGGGTGAGAATGGTCTGGGCTGGATGGCAGCGTCAGTGTTCGCCCGGCTGGTGGAGGGACAGCAGTGGTCGCCGCGCTCCCCCCGCCCGTCAACACCGCCCTGTGAACGACCCTCTCACTGGTCTAGCGACGTAGCACCTCATTGTACTCGTAGTCTGCACAGCTTCACATTTGCTTCACTAGTTCCGAGACATCTAGAAGATAGTTTACCAATTTATTTTCACAGTTTCGTAGTGAATTCGCTGTTTCAAGTGTTTATAAACGTTGCTTAGTCTCCGTGTCACTACTGCGTAGCTTGGGGCTTTAGCATAATCGCGTGCCTTCTGTATATAGTGCTTGCTTAACAAAGACATCCCGGAGGTATCCCCTATAACTTGGAGACGAAGGGAGGAATCACCTTCCTGGTTTCCTGTGGTGCTCCTCAATTGTCTTAGATACTCCGTCAGGGTTTGATATATACTACCCTGATCTATTACTGGTGCTTCAAGTGTCCGTATAAATAAATCAAGTAGTGAGATGTATGTGTCGCTGTAGCAAGTTTAGTTTGTAATAAGATACGCGTAGATAAGAGAGAACAATGACCACAAGTAAGTGAGTGACTCGACGAAGCTTCTATGTTATTTAGACGGGTTAACTTCTCCTGACCGCTGGTTCTGTCACTCGTGTTGAGGTAAGGACATCGCCGTCAGGTAGTCCGCGACACCTTGCCCTACCAGCACGCCCCTGCGGTACCGCATGGGCCTCCTGTGGGCTCCAGTCCTGATGATGGCGTGCTGCGGCTGCGGTCACCGGCGGCGCTCCAGTGCCTTCATACCGCGGGCACCGTTTGACCAGCCACCACTGCGGTGACGACCCCTTGCCTTTGCCGACGACACCGCCCTCGATTCTTACTACAACAGTAGCCGCAGCAGCGAAAGCAGCGCCTACAGCAGCACCAGCACCGCTACCACCACGCTCCTTGCCGGAAGCGTGAGGGAGGGACACAGGCGGAGCTCTGTGGACAGCGTGACGCCCTCCTCCCTCACGCTCATAGAACACATCTCCCACCTTGTTGACCCCCCGGGACAACCCCCACCATGTGTGTTCTGCTGCAGTGCTGGCAACCCCCCGCAGTCCTCTACCGCCACTCACTCCCCTGCCACTCTCTCGGCACTTACTGGAGGTGCGTCTGTTTGTAGCTATGACTCTCTCTCTCTCTCCACTAGGACATTCCTCTGTGTGTGTGTGTGTGTGTGTGTGTGTGTGTGTGTGTGTTTCAGGGCATCACCAAGGACTCTGGCTGGGATAGTCGTCAGGAAGCGGAAGAACGTGAGACTTGCCATGCGTTAAATGCAGGAATTCAGATCTATTTCAATACTGACACTGTGTTCCTCCATAACTTTTTCTTCTGTATATTTTGGACATTCATTTCCATACAGTTACCTTTATCTGTTTGTGTAGAGGTATCATCATCATCATCATCATCATCATCATCATCATCATCATCATCATCATCATTATTATTAAGGAGCACATTAAAGTTATCAAACACCCAACACCAGTAAATAGAACGGAGCAACACACACTATAGAAACACACCTCTGGGTACACACTGATGGCTGTCATCCTAACTGACAATAACATCGGGTAATACTGAGCCAGGATGGAAGCCGTTCCTTGGATACAGACACACTGGATATAACCCAGATCCATACCTGAGTCCGTCTACCTGATGGTCCTGTCCCCCCCAACAATTCATTCAGGACCTGTAACTGTACTCAGGTAATTGGGAGGACACCGTTAGAGTGATTTATCCGACGTAATAACTATGTACCGCGATCGACTCTCTCTCTCTCTCTCTCTCCTTCACTGGTTAACTTAGGGGTAAAGGATCAGTTATATTAATTTTCTCAGTTGTTTCGAATAATTTTTTGTGCTCTTATCCGACAGTTTCTAAAAAATAATAAAAATAACAAATTGCCGCCATATTGTCAGTATCAGGTAACATAACATAAAGTAATAATAAAATATAGGGACTAGTCTATTGAGTCACAGGCCTGACCTAAACTAATCGGTCCTAATGGGCACTTATGGCCGACCATTATCCCATTGACACCGTAGCTTGAGTTGCGGTCCATTGGTACTGACCTCTATACGGCCCGGGTACTATTAACCTTCAACCATTTTTCAGACTCTTCACTAATTACATTTTTTATCTCTTTTACAGGTAAGTTTATGGTGGTGGTGCAGCCCTAGGGTGTGAGTATAGAGACCAGGGGCATATGTGTTGTAGTTTATATCTCAGGAATACAAATAACTTCAGGTATCTCGAGATTATTATTATAATTACATTAATTTCCTTCACATCGTCAGGTCTCCCAGATATTATACAAAGTTATATATAGTCCCCCTTAAATATCAAACTTCCTGTGTTATCAACATGTCTTCCTATCAAATATGTTGAAGTTTTCGTCACACTTCGTAAGTTTATGTTTGCTAATATTTACTTTAACTACCTGTTAGTATCATATAATTGGGGAAAAACTGTTATGGTAAACTTCCTTCTCATCACATAAGGAGTTTGTCACTCGTTGTCGATACCGGTCGGTAAATAATTAGTCAGCTTCTGGCCTCCGGGACGATAGATCGATTTCCTTGGTTCTGTCATTCGAGGAAGTCACCAGAATTCAATTTCCTTCATGCCGTCGCCCCCAGCACAAGGAATACACTTCAAAGCTTCCCCGGAACGAATGCTTATGCTGGCAACTTTACTGGCCTAACTTTTGGCAAAATAAGGTGGGCGCAGGTTGATGATGGAGAATTGGCAAAAGTTTGGAAGTTTTTCTCTATTAGTGTCTCGACCTATATATATATATATATATATATATATATATATATATATATATATATATATATATATATATATATATATATATATATATATATATATATATATATATATATATATATATATTAAATAAACTCCAAGACAACTATTAATCATTCGTACAAGAGATGGGATAACGAATGGTAATATTACTACTTCCGTGTTGGTCGAAGCAGGTGTAATAACGCCGGTATCAAAAGCATCTCAAATACACACACGACGTACCTTTCACCCGACGATGATTATATTCCTGAGAAACCTGGAGGCGACGCTGAGGGTAAAGTTAAGGTCTCGATATTCAATAATGTAAGGCCAGATGGGGAACAGGTGTGAGACCTTACAGACAATAATTTATCTTTGGTGCTGATATTCCTAAAAGTTGTCATTTTATCGTAGGTCAAGCGCGTCCAGGTCACGAGGTCAAAAGTCAAATGGGTCCAGGTTATGAGGTCAAACAGGTCCAAATGACGAGGTTAATGGTCAAATGGGTCCAGGTCACGAGGTCAAAAGTCAAATGGGTATAGGTCACGAGGTCAAACACGTCCAGGCCACGAGGTCAATGATCAAATGGATCTTGTCCACGAGGGCTATTAGAATTAACTCATTAGAATTCTTTACTATCGAGAATACATCTCTATCGTGTACATCCTTCAAACTATCCCAATTTATTCTTCGTATAAGCTATTCCCTTTAATATATTTCACCATTTATATTACCCCCCAAAAATATTTCCACCTGAATATCCTAGATGCCATCCTATGTTAGAGTTTCCTCTTTCTTTACACCCCCCGGCCCGCCACCTACGAACGTTCATCCCCTTGAAAGAGTGAGTTTTTTTTTTTAATACCTAAAGGTTCGTAGGCTTGACCTTTCTCTCTCTCTCTCTCTCTCTCTCTCTCTTGTGACCACTAAATTTCATAGTTTTTTTTTTTTAATTTTTATCATCACATAAACGTTATTAGGTAAACTGCGTCGTGCCATATCAGAGGACTGTCAAAATGGAGAGTCAGTTAATGAATGAAAGCCAACAAAATATTCCGTCTGTTTTTTTCCTTCTCGAATTGTGTGTGTGTGTGTGTGTGTGTGTGTCAGAAACCAGTAAGTTGGGAACGGTCTTAATAGCCAAGGTTGAGACAGAAGAATGAGGAAATATATGGAGGGAAGCCAGCAGTTGTCAAGACCATGATGATGATGATGATGATGATGATGATGATGATGATGATGAGTAGGAGGAGGAAGAGGAGGAGGAGGAGGAGGATAGCCAGTGTTGTATTATCATTATGGTGTTATAGTGACTGTGGTGTAATTGTCCTGTGTTGTGGCATGGAGACTTCGTGTTAGGGCATTATCATAGTAGTGTTGTGGTGATGGTGCAATGATACAGTGGTATTGTGGTGATGGTGCAATGGTATAGTGGTGTGTTGATGATGGTAAAACGGTACAGTGGTATTGTAGTGATGGTACAATGGCATAGTGGTGTTGTGGTGATGGTGCAATGGTATAGTGGTGTATTGGTGATGGTACAATGATACAGTGGTATTGTGGTGATGGTGCAATGGTATAGTGGTGTGTTGATGATGGTAAAACGGTACAGTGGTATTGTAGTGATGGTACAATGGCATAGTGGTGTTGTGGTGATGGTGCAATGGCATAGTGGTGTTGTGGTGATGGTGCAATGGTATAGTGGTGTATTGGTGATGGTACAATGATACAGTGGTATTGTGGTGATGGTGCAATGGTATAGTGGTGTGTTGATGATGGTACAATGGTAGAGTGGTATTGTAGTGATGGTACAATGGCATAGTGGTGTTGTGGTGATGGTGCAATGGCATAGTGGTGTTGTGGTGATGGTGCAATGGCATAGTGGTGTTGTGGTGATGGTGCAATGAGTGGTGTAATGGTGAGTGGTTGTGGTGATGGTGCAATGGTAGAGTGGTGTGTTGTGATGGTGCAATGGCATAGTGGTGTTGTGGTGATGGTGCAAGGCATAGTGGTGTTGTGGTGATGGTACAATGGCATAGTGGTGTTGTGGTGATGGTGTAATGACATAGTGGTGTTGTGGTGATGGTGCAATGGCATAGTGGTGTTGTGGTGATGGTGCAATGGCATAGTGGTGTTGTGGTGATGGTGTAATGACATAGTGGTGTTGTGGTGATGTTAAAATCTAAGATGGTGGAGGTAAACCCAATATAATAACAGGTCATGACAGAGGACAGCATCTCACCATTGTCCTGCTAATAGAATCTTTGTACAGGGAAATTACTCCTCAGTGCCTACCGTCTTGCTGAACCCTGAGTGTCTGATAAATATACGTAACGATAAAGATATTTACTAAGATAAAATGACTAGACTGGAGTAAATAACAATAAATATGGCAGAGTTCCAGAAGTTTCTAGGAGTATACAACCACCAAATGTAATCAATACACGATTTACAGGGATCAAACTTTTGCCGCTGATAATGCTTTTATGCCAGGTCATGACCCCTGACCTTTTGACCTCCGAAATAACAGGTTCTGTGGAGATTGTACTGAATGATTTATATCCCAGGTATGAATATTCTCCTAGAGTTGTGAAGCCAAGATTCTCAGTTGAACCAAGACGACGCTGGCGGAACACACGAGAATAATAGTAATTAAAATCTAGTAGTAGTAGTAGTAGTAGTATTTTCACTACAATTACTGTTCTCATTATGAACACTACTATTATCATTGTACTCGTATATCACGTGTCACTGAAAATAAAGTAGAATGAGTATCTGGAGTTGTAGGTCAGTAATAGGGCGCAGCACCGAACGTATATTTGTCTGTGGTAAGGAATTATTTCCACCGTCGACGAAAAGATATATAGTTTTACTCTCGTGAATAATTTTTTGGGGGAGAAAATCATTGACTATTCTGAATGTGATGGCTGGTGATTGCCCAGTGTCGCCCCTGTGAAGTTTGTCCGTCAATTCAACATGTTTCAAATTTGGTATATTGTGGGTGTTGCTCTGTGTGTGTGTGTGTGTGTGTGTGTGTGTGTGTGTGTGTGTGTGTGTGTGTGTGTGTGTGTGTGTGTGTGTGTGTGTGTGTGTGTGTGTGTGTGTGTGGGTGGGTGGGTGTTGCTCTGTGTGTGTGTGTATGTGTGTGTGTGTGTGTGTGTGTGTGTATGTGTGTGTGTGTGTGTGTGTATGTGTGTGTGTGTGTGTGTGTGTGTGTGTGTGTATGTGTGTGTGTGTGTATGAGTGACCCTTATATTACTTTTCACAGTCATATGAAGCAGCATTAGATCCTATTAAGCATCACAAAGACAAACTCCACTATCTCTTCTAACTCCGTCTTCCCCTCCCTCATCATTAAGAATTTTCCCCTATTGAGAGTATCGAAACCTAATACAACAGAATCGAACACCCTAGGAAACAAAAAAAACGTAAGATTAACAGTAATTAATCCAATATCTTGCCCCCCCATTTATCCCTTCACAGAGGCAAGACATAAAAGGTAATAAGAACTTTTCCAGAAGAAGTACCACATCTTGGCCCGGTGTAAATGAACATCTTGGGAAAAAATATTACACCTCTCATGTCAGACACACCAACTCACGACGTCAACCTGTCGCATGTTTCACCGCCCGGTAGCCACTAACATGGGACAGATTCTCCTCAAGGAAAATAGTTCACCATTTATTGATATGACACTCACCGTCAACACTTTCCATCGCCTTTTATAGGATGGAAAATAAAAATGACGAGAAACTAACGAGTCGTGTCAGTTATTCCCAGATAGAGGATAGAAGCTAATATTTGAGAGGAATGGATTTTGCTTTTACATATTTTGATATAGACACAACTTATCTTGTTTTCCTGTAAGACAAAACGAAAATCAAATACTCTCCCCTTATTTTTAATATTCATCTTCACTTAACTACTATCATACTCGCTTAAAGACCTTCCTTATAGTTATTGAAACGCAGCCATATTATAATGTGAATGACTACAACACAATATTTCCTTACGTAATCATTAAATGTCTATTGTTGAATGAAAACCGTAATATTTGAGTTATCACTAGGGCATAAGTTACTGATACTATCTTATTCAAATGGTAAGTTTCCTTTGAGGTATTTGATTTTAGTGGTATTTTAGATTCAAGGGAAAAATTATGTACCAGCAAATTTAACGCCGACCGATACATTAAAAGTCTACGGTGATCGCTACCCACGTTTCACTTACTTACACTCCTTTTTTGTGTATATACCATTTAATTAATAACGCCTGACATGTTAACAGCTTACACCCTGACCTTTTAATGATTAGCTCTTCATGGTTTAACTAAATGTTTCTGACCTTTGAGTTACACACATAAAACCTTTCAATTACTGAGCATTTAATTACCGAACACCTGAACTCTTAATTACTTACCCCTGATTTATAATGTAAGGTTGTCATGATTTTTTACTTACTATTACCTGATATGTTAATCACTGACCCCCTGACCTCTCACACAGACTTGTTCTTTTGATATATGACGCATTAATATCAGTTTATAGTGAAATAATTACCGAAATCTACCTGTTAATGAACAAAACTTACAGGTGAGTTACAAGTGTGCGTGGGAAATTTACCTGGATTCTAACCTAACCTAACCTAACCTAACATAACCCAATCTATGACACTGTGACTCTACCCCCTCCCCTCATCACTATAGAAGGACATAAACAAATAATATTTTTCGGCCCATTGGCGAACTCCACCTACACACATTCACTTTTAAAGGCCAACATCTATATAAAGAGTGACATTTGTCCTCTCTAAATCAGGGCTGTCCGACGAACTGGAATCACCAAACACCTGTCAAAAAAAGCGAACGACTGATACCAAACGAGCGATATATCATCAAACGCCACATGAGATCCAATGGTTGAAAAAGGGGACAGAGACGATAACTTTACGATAGAAGAACATCAATAACTTCATGGAGATTAGGAACAGAATTTCATATTTTTATTATTGGTATGTCAACCTTATCGCCAGAGTGTATATCTTCTTCTGCCCAAATAATACCAAGGATATGGCAGGAATCCATGAGTGTAGTTCAAGATTTATTTATTTATTTTTTACTTGGAAAAACACACACACACACACACACACACACACACACACACACACACACACACACACACACACACACACACACACACACACACACACACACACACTCCTTAATTTTGTAATATCCTCAAGAAGAAGAAAGGAGAAGGTGCAATAGAGGAATTGGAACATGACTGGAAGGAAGAGAAAAGACAAAGAGAGACAGATAGACCTGTACCAGTCAGAATCCATTACGGAATTATGAGATTTTGCTTTGTTACACACCTGATAGGCAGCTAATTAGTGTTTTTTGGTATACCTGCCCACATTTTCCGTTGGCTACACTCCAACACGCCCCTGCTCCAAAAAGGTGTTATCGTTCTCTCTCACCCACGAAGGTCAGTAACCATGGGGTGATGTGAGTTTGTGTGGGTGGTGGTGGGCACGTTAATATGTGGTACTGATGGGGGAGGAGTAACCTAACCTAACCTACCCAAATCATACCTGGACTTACCTAATCCAACCATGACGAAATGAGAGGAACCCAATTACGTAATCACAGGTAAATGCCTCGCAAATTACATAATGGGATCCCAGCCAATTTCGAGGTCATCAGAGGTCAGTTTTTGTAGTTTTAGAGTTTGAGTTATTAAGATATTAAGGTAGAATTTTTTTTAAAGTTACATCATCTATTGAAATTGTGATTCTGTGTGTGTTTGTGTTGTTGTATGCATATGTGCGGTGTGTGTGTGTGTGTGTGTGTGTGTGTGTGTGTGTGTGTGTGTGTGTGTGTGTGTGTGTGTGTGCTGCTATGTCTACACAAGTGTAGGTGCATAGAGACATGTTTATGTCCTATATAAGTACGTCTCTCCTGTACAAATTATGTACACATACAATTTTACCCCGTGAAGTCAAAGTCAAAGTCTGGAGTCTGCCCAGTGTTTGTCCAGTCTTTGGCCGTTGTTGTTAATACCTTATTCAATAACACATCATTTATGTCGCTCTTAGTCCCATAATACACTTCACGAGGCAGAGTATGACGTCACACTGCAGTGAATTCTTCTGGGAACGACATAGTCAAGTTGACGTGAAAATCGAAGCCCGGCCGTACGTGATATTTATGAGATCTGTACAGACGACCACTTGATGCAATGCTCGTAGCCCGCCTTGAGGAATGGCTCTTGCTGTTGTTCTCAGGTGGCACACATCACCCACAGTCAGACTCATCAACTATTACCTCACCTCAGTGTTGTTGTCTTCGTTAATGTTCTCCTGCAGTAATAACATAGCTGCAGAACACCCTGGGACCTACATTGTTCTCACAGTGTTCGTGTTTTGTTGTTAAGCTCGGTAATCTCAGCTCCTATGAAGCTTTACCGAATGAAAAGTACGACAATTGTATTTATCGTTAATACGGTCTTCAGTGTGTGTGTGTGTGTGTGTGTGTGTGTGTGTGTGTGTGTGTGTGTGTGTGTGTGTGTGTACAAATGATAATATTTACTAAGTTACTGAAACAGATCGGTTTTTCTTGAGGTTTATAGATAATCTGATTAAATTCGACTTTCCATTACGTGATGTTATTACTGCATTATGACTACACTTACATTAATATAAGAGTTGCTTGATATGAAATAAAAAACTTTGGTGTAAAAGAGAAAAAAGGCAAAACAAACAAAAGAAATTATGTTCAAGTGAAAAAAATGATCGTAAAAAAAATTAAACTTGGAAACATTGAGACAAACATAGAGAAAATATACAACATCAAACTTCCAACAGAAAATAACAAACTTTAATGAGGTCCAGAAGAAAAAATATAGCAAGTAACTTTCCCCCCCAAAAAATACCAATGAAAACGAAAACTCAGCAGGTATTATAAGGTTCACCTGTAACTAATTAGGATAATTTTTAGGACAGGTAATGATTCAGGAGCTGATTCAGGGTTTTAGACGTTAGTAAAAGAGCCTTTCACAGATCTGAAAGTTTGAAATACGAAGGAATTTTTTCTGCCAATGATTAGAGTGAAAGTTTAAAGCTAAGAGAGGGCCTGAGAGCAGCGCCTGACGAAGACCCAAGCCAGAGCCATTAATCAAGCGTGAGGTGGTGGTGGTGGTGGTGGTATTACCTGGTCGGCTTAAGCCATGTAAAACTTGTTAAGCTTTTAAGTAATTTTTTTCTAGTGGTCTTATTGTCGATGGTGTGTTTGCGCGCGCGCGTGTGTGTAAATGCACACACACACACACACACACACACACACACACGCCGATTACAATACCCTTCCTCCTCTTATTCTAGCACAGTACAAAAGTCGTGAACTTGAACTGTAATAAAAAGTAAAGGTTTTGAAAATAATACACGTGGGACAAATTCAGGTGGATACAGGTGAAACAAAAGAGAAGCTGGAGACTGCTTTAATGTAAGCCTTGTACACTAGGGGGGACAGAGGGAGAAAGAGAGAGAGATACCTGGCTCTCTCTCTCTCTCTCTCTCTCTCTCTCTCTCTCTCTCTCTCTCTCTCTCTCTCCCATCTTATTGATACATGCCCCAGGAAAGCCAATATTATAGACGTCCTGTCGAAGTTGTCCAGCAATTGCCCAAGTACAGGATGCTCTTATATTAAAGTTAGATAACCATACACAACTCCTGATGTAATATATGATAGCACACACAAAACACACACACACACACACACACACACACACACACACACACACACACACACAAAAACAGGACCATGCTGCCTCACGGTTCCTCATTTTCACGGAAGGAGATCATACAGGAAAGGTGGCAGAGGCGAGAGGGAGGGAGGGAGAGGGGAGAGAGGAAGGAAGGAAGGAAGGAAGGAAGGAAGGAAGGAAGGAAGGAAGACACAGGAAAGAATGAAAGCATACAATACGCGAATATAACTAAGTTTAATATTAATACTTCCCTTAGACAATATTATCATACTATAAGGCAGTCAGTCATTCAGGAGTGTTCTTACATCTTGACTTGACGAACCCTCGGGAGACTGGACCCAGGAAGATAGATGGAAATTTAAGAGAGGGTAAATGGTAAAAAATTTATGAGGGGTTTATGTTTTGTTTTTTTCTTACCGATAGAGGAATTAAAAGTATTGCTGGGATATTATTGATCCTGAGAGAGAGAGAGAGAGAGAGAGAGAGAGAGAGAGAGAGAGAGAGAGAGAGAGAGAGAGAGAGAGAGAGAGAGAGAGAGAGAGAGAGAGAGAGAGAGAGAGAGAGAGAGAGTCGATACGGTGAATATTGCAGTAGGATCGGTATTCTAGGTTTGGGTCTTATGAATAGATCCATCCCACCCCCTTTCCTTCCCCCCTTTCCTCTTTCACCCCTTCCCCACCAAGAAAGGGATGATATTCCTTATCCTAAATTCAATATTATAGAGTAAAAAAGAAGAAAAAAGATGTAAAAAATCAACTTCCAATTAATCGGATGTTTTATGGATAAATAGGGAAAAGGAAACAAAATAAGTCAATGAAATAGGGAGAGGAATTTCAGCCAATAATAATGAGAGACATATCCTTAATAATGGCTCTAAGACGCTGAGAATTGTGTAAATAAAAGTAAAAAAAAATGTAAATGTAAGTGTAAAATACCTCTCGTGGAAATAACAACAGTGGTCTCTAAGATAAAAGATTCAAATCCCTTTATAAAATAGCAAAAAAAAAATGTAAGAGATGTAAAAAAAAATCGGGAAATCTGGTTAAAAAAAAAAGATGAGGATTTGGGGAGATAAAATATAAAAGAAATCTGAAAATCTGTCTCTCTTGAAAATGGGGTAGGAAGGGTGGGGAGGGGGGGAGGATTTTGAGGGATAAATATAACACTACAGATATGCCTGGTGTGGGAACAGTGCCACCTGTGCCACCACGAGGGGAAGGGAGGCGCACCTTGTAGGGTGTTAGTGCCGGATCTCCTATTGACGGTGTAGGTGTATGGGTAAATGGGTGAAAGAGAGAGGGAGTGGATGAAAGGATAATGAAGAAAGGGAGAGAGAGAGAGAGAGAGACAAAAAAGAGAAAGATGCACAGATTGAATTGAAAGAACAAGAGATAAAGAAAGAAAACACCCAAACAGATAAATAGATTCCATTTAGTTTTTTTTTAGCTTTTTTCATTTTTTTTCTCTGTTTTGTTCAGTAACAGTGTCCTCCCTCTGCTGACGTCACGCATGATAGCAGAGAGAGACTGTGTTGCCATATGATTATCTCCTAAATATGATTCTATGGGCAAAAATATGTCCCATCTTATTTTAGGCACAAAGTTACCAATAATGTTACTGAATTGGAATGGGAGTCAAGACGACCTTTTAAGTACAATTAAATGGTGGAATAGGTGTTAATACTGGTAGATACTAAACTCTAATAGCAGTGAGAGAAGCCACAGGAGTACATAGTGATAAAGCTTTGGGGTAAATGTCATTAACAGAGGAAACCTAAAAATGGTACGTTGTGTGTGTGTGTGTGTGTGTGTGTGTGTGTGTGTGTGTGTGTGTGTGTAAGAGAAACAGAAACAACAACTACCACCACCAAGACCAAAAACATCTCTAGCATTCATCACAACAACCACCACCACCACCACCACCTGAAGCCCACACTATTGATCGTGTACCTACCTACTAGTACCACACACGCACACGCACACACACACACACACACACACACACACACACACGCACATACACACACACACACACTCAGCTAAGCCTTTGATTTATTGCTACTGTGACGTTAATTAATGGAATCAGCTTTTAAGGAAACCGTGAAAGACAAAAAAACATTTCTTTATTCATCCTCAGTCATTAAAAAAATACATAATATTCTATTTTTTCTCAGTAAATGTCTAAAAGTACCATCACATCCTACCCTCCCATCCACAATCAATTCTACCCACCCATCCACCCCCATCTCCCCTTTCCTTCCCTCCCATCCACCCCATCTCCCCTTTCCTTCCCTCCCATCCACCCCCATCTCCCCTTTCCTTCCCTCCCATCCACCCCCATCTCTCTTTCCTTCCTCCCATCCACCCCCATCTCCCCTTCTCCTTCCCTCCCATCCACCCCATCTCCTTCCTTCCCTCCCATCCACCCCCATCTCCCCTTTCCTTCCCATCCCATCCCATCCCCCCATCCCATCATCCCTTTCCTTCCCTCCCATCCACCCCCATCTCCCCTTTCCTTCCCTTCCATCCAACATCCTTCCCCCATTTTTATAGCTATAACAGTCTTATGATACGTCGACTGGTCAACCTGTTTACAAAGGCTCATATCAGAG
>NW_024754592.1:47500-72500 GCF_018991925.1 Homarus americanus
TACACCATCCCCGACACCGGCCCCTACTACCACCTGAGATCCCCTGTCCGAGAATTGCTGTTCGACACCACAACCGCATCCAGCCCATACGTGCACGAACTGATCGCTATAAGAACAGCCCAGTCCCAACCATTGTAAAAATTATCAATAACATGTAATAAATCAGTGTATTCACTCCCAGTAAACACTGCTCCCTACACTGTCACTATGTTGAAATGAACTGTAGTTTGAGCTGATCCCCATCTAAGTTATTATATGTCTTATTTGTGTCACTTATGTCACTTGTATATTATTTGTAATTCGTAACCCATTCCCCAAATATGTAACTGTATATTTTCAGCCTCCTGGCCAAGCTCTTTCAATAAACCGTTAATTATTATTATTACACACACACACACACGTCGTTATCTACATGAATAGATTTATTCTATCTAACTAATAAATTTAATAACGTAGAAAATTTACTTAAAGGAAAAAAATACCCTACTGGTCAAAAAAAAAATCCCATCTTGAGAAAAAACACCTTAAAATAATCTAATTAACCGACAGTATAATCAGGGAAGGAAATTAAATATAACTAAAAATAAATTAATCCTTCCAAAATATAATGTAGAAGATTAAAAAAAAATATATATTACACACCACAGAATATATATCTCCATAACTGGTGAATTTTAATCAGCGGTAAAAAATTAAATGTTGACAAAAAGGAAGATGTTGGTTAGCACTATAATCTACCTAAGGGGCTGGAGAGAGAGAGAGAGAGAGAGAGAGAGAGAGAGAGAGAGAGAGAGAGAGAGAGAGAGAGAGAGAGAGAGAGAGAGAGAGAGAGAGAGAGAGAGAGAGAGAGAGAGAGAGAGAGAGAGAGAGAGAGAGAGAGAGGGGTCGAGGGGTTTTAAGGGGGTAGAAAGGAAAGGGGAGACAGGTGAGGGTGAAGAGGATAGGAGAAGTGGGGGAAGTAGAGAGGGTCACGTGAGAGGTAAGGAAGGTCAGGGAGAGAAAGAAGAAGCGAGAAGTAAGGGTGAAATAGAAGTGAGAGAGGAGAGTGGAAAGGGGAGTTGAGAGAGGAGAGATATGATTGAAGTACTGTAGAAGAGAGAGGGAGGGAGCGGTGAGATTGTGGGGACGTGATGGAGAGAGTGTGTGCGTGTGTGTGTGTGTGTGTGTGTAATAATAATAATAATAATAATAATTAACGGTTTATTGAAAGAGCTTGGCAGCCAGAAGGCTGAAAATATACAGTTACATATTTGGGGAATGGGTTTCGAATTACAAATAATATACAAGTAACATAAGTGATATAAATAAGATATATAATAACTAGATGGGGAAAAGCTCAGACTACAGGGCATTTCAACATAGTGACAGTGCAAGAAATAGTATTTACTGGGAGTGAATACACTGGTTTGTTACAAGTTATTGATAATTTTTACAATGGTTGGGACTGGGCTGTTCTTATAGCGATCAGTTCGTGCACGTATGGGCTGGATGCGGTTGTGGTGTCGAACAGTAATTCTCGGGCTAGGGATCTCAGGTGGTAGGAGCCGGTGTCGAGGATGGTGTAGAAGCCTACCAAATTTGCAGATGAGGTCGTAAGAGATGGTCAGTGAGAGTGTAGGCATGTAGAGGCGTGGGGCATGATGTAGAGTGTGTGGGGCGTGATGGAGATTGTGTAGGCGTGATGTAGAGTGTGTGGGCGTGATGGAGAGTGTGGGGCGTGATGGGAGAGATTGTGTAGGCGTGATGTAGAGTATGTGGGCATGATGTAGAGTGTGTGGGCGTGATGGAGATTGTGTAGGCGTGATGTAGAGTGTGTGGGCGTGATGGAGAGTGTGTGGGCGTGATGGAGATTGTGTAGGCGTGATGTAGAGTATGTGGGCGTGATGTAGAGTGTGTGGGCGTGATGGAGATTGTGTAGGCGTGATGTAGAGTATGTAGGCGTGATGTAGAGTGTGTAGGCGTGATGTAGAGTGTGGGGCGTGATGGAGAGTGTGGGCGTGATGGAGATTGTGTAGGCGTGATGTAGGCGTGTAGGCGTGATGTAGAGTGTGAGCGTGATGGAGAGGTGAGCGTGATGGGAGATTGTGGTGAGCGTGAGGGAGATTGTGTAGGCGCGATGGAGTGTGAGCGTGATGGAGAGTGTGTGAGCGTGATGGAGAGTGTAGGCGTGATGTAGAGTGTGTGGGCCGTGATGAAGAGTGTGAGCGTGATGAAGAAGAGTGTGTGAGCGTGATGGAGATTGTGTAGGCGTGATGTAGAGTGTGGGGCGGATGGAGAGTGTGGGCGTGATGGGAGATTGTGTAGGCGTGATGTAGAGTGTGTAGGCGTGATGTAGAGTGTGGGCGTGATGGAGAGTGTGTGAGCGTGATGAAGAGTGTGTGTGAGCGTGAGGAGAGATTGTGTAGGCGTGATGGAGTGTGTGAGCGTGATGGAGATTGTAGATGTGATGGAGTGTGTGAGCGTGATGGAGTGTGTGTGAGCGTGATGGAGTGTGTGAGCAAAGATGAGAGTGTGTGAGCGTGATGGAGATTACAGGGCGTGATGGAGAGTGTGGGCGTGATGGAGATTGTGTAGGCGGATGTAGAGGTGAGGCGTGATGTAGAGTGTGTGGGCGTGATGGAGAGTGTGAGCGTGACAGAGTGTGTAGAGCGTGAGTGAGATTGTGTAGGCGTGATGGAGTGTGTGTGAGTGATGGAGATTGTGTAGGCGTGATGGAGTGTGTGAGCGTGATGGAGATTGGGAAGCGTGATGGAGAGGTGAGTGTGATGGAGATTGTGTGAGCGTGATGGAGATTGTGTAGGCGGATGGAGTGTGAGCGTGATGGAAAGTGTGTGAGCGTGATGGAGATTGCAGGGTAGGCGCGGATGAGAGGTGTGAGCGTGATGAGATTGTGTGAGCGTGATGGAGATTGTAGGCGTGATGTAGAGTGTGTATGATGAGTGTGTGAGCGTGATGGAGATTGTGTGAGCGTGATGGAGAGTGTGTAGGCGTGATGGAGTGTGTGAGCGTGATGGAAAGTGTGTGAGCGTGATGGAGAGTGTGTGAGCGTGATGGAGATTCTGTAGGCGTGATGGAGTGTGTGAGCGTGATGGAGATTCTGTAGGCGTGATGGAGTGTGTGAGCGTGATGGAGATTGTGTGAGCGTGATGTAACTTGTGTAGGCGTGATGGAGAGTTAGGGAGAGTGGAGGACTTAAGCTCTTACCTTCCACCAGGTGAGTCAGTGTGTATAAATTAGGTGAGAGAGGGAAGAAAGAGTTCATATATATATACTGTATATAAGGACGCGTCTGCCTGTCGCCACAACGATCACGCGAGGGGAAGTTACCCATGTCAGGGAGGACAAGCTGTGACAGTCAGTGGTATACAGCATAGACCTAACCCGAGCGAAACCGAGTGATTTTTCTATTGTGTATACAGTATATATAATACATGCATACAAACATAGTATACAGAGACAGAGAGAGAGAGATATAGACAGATAGAGAGAGAGATAGACAGTGGTACTATCACGTTACCCCTCTCGGATAGGGAAAGTTCTCTGTCGACCCTTTCATGATGCTCTGTCATTTTTATTTAATCACGCAAGCAATTACAGTCAGCGAGCCCTCCTGCCATGCACCTAGCCCCTCTGTACATCTGTGTGTATATACTTACATGTTTCACCCGTTTTATATGTGTGTGTGTGTGTGTGTGTGTGTGTGTGTGTGTAATAATAAAAATAATAATAATAATTAACGGTTTATTGAAAGAGCATGGCAGCCGGAAGGCTGAAAATATACAATTACATGCTTGGGGAATGGGTCTCTTGATTTACAAATGATATACAGGTAACATAAGTGATGCAAATATGATATATAATAATTAGGTGTTGATAATTTTTACAATGGTTGGGACTGGGCTGTTCTTATAGCAATCAGTTAGTGCTTGTATGGGCTGGATGCGGTTGGGCAGGTGTGTGGCCACGTGGCCAGGACAGTAGCTTGGGGCAATGCAGGTGTGCTCCATCCTAGCCCCTCTGTGACGTTGGAGAGCAGTAAAGACGGGAGATCATACCATATCCGTAGAACTTCTGTATAATGGTACGGTCTGTCAGGGGTGGGTTTCTCTGGTTTCCTAGTGGAGGTTACAGTCCTAATGGGCTTATGTGTATGACGGCCCAGTCTACGGCTTTACGCGATAACACTGCCATCAGGATAACCGTTCCCACGCTTTAGATGGTACAGAGTGCGTCGGGAGTAAGTGATTGGTGGCCATCTGTTGATATCTGTTGTGGGCGGACGGAAGTGTTCGTCCCCGGTGGCCATAAACTCACTGGCGGCACTTTGAGGGCCACTGACACTGGTAGACATGTTAATATTTGTCAGTCGTAAAGACCGTGGGTCCTTGTCCCTGGTGCTTGGGGTCGCCGACACAGTATCCACGATATATGTAAACACCGCGGTGGTCCTTGTCACTGGCACTTTAAAGGTGACCGACAAAGTGCCCACTGTCTGGCTTTTCCTTGGGATGCACTATCAGAACACTGTATGGTAATCACTTATTGCACTAATCACTGAATAAATCCTAGTGTAGTGAGGCTGGTAGGGCGTTGGGATATAGCAGGGTGCAGGGCCAGACAGACTTGGCCTGGCTGCCAAAACCAGGAGCGCCTTCAGGGCACGTCTTGTGTGTGTAAGTACGTTTATACACAGCTGGGTTAGTTAGGATCGCTCACAGTGGAATCTGGTTCTCACGCTTCATTGACCATCATAATAATTACTGTGTTAACCGGATGTGAGAGATACAGTTAAAGATCTACCTCCCCATCCGTCTCCCCGTCTGTCTGTCCATCCGTCTCCCCGTCCGTCCGTCCGTCTGTCCGTACTTTCCGTCCGAGCTAAAGTTGTTAACGGGATTATGTAACAAAATTAAAGTCTCCAAAGATAATATATGTTATGTATATATTTTGTTGCGCTAAGTTGGTTTTTCGCGTCAAATAAAATCTGAGAAAGTGAAAGTAAATGATAGAATGACAAAAGGAAAGGAAAGAAAGAGTGACAGCGATGAGATAATAGACAGATAAGCTGAAAAGGAGAAAGAAATGGGTAAATAAAAATAAAAATAAGGAACAAATGAGAAGAAAATAGAAAAAATGGAAAAAATGAGAGACAGACAGACAGACAGAGAGAAGACGAAGGAATGAATTAATGAATTAAAAATACAAACAGACAGACAAACCGAGATATACAAAACAAAAAGATGGACAGACACAGACAGACATAGACTTAACGTACACTTTAAACCCGTAGCGTTCATCCTTTCGTTCCTCGCTGAGTCTATATTTGACAGAAGTTAATGAAGAAGTCGACGATCCTTCAATGACTGTCAACTGACTTCATGGAAACAAACCCCGGCTCATATACTGGAAGGTCATAGAGGTGAGGTTAGGTGAGGTGAGGTTAAGTGAGGTGAGGTTAGGTGAGGTTAGGTTAGGTGAGGTGAGGTTAGGTTAGGTGAGGCTAGTATTGGTTCAGGATAGGTTTAGATATGTTTAAATCAGGTTGAGGTTAGAATTCTCTCTCTCTCTCTCTCTCTCTCTCTTCCCACACTTTAACAGTCCTTCGGTCAGGTAGAAACAGGTGAATGGTGGGGGGGGGGCGGTTATACGGTACCTAATTCATTTGTTAAGTTACCTGGAAAATATTTTATTATTATTATTTATCTCTTAATTTGCTTTTATAATTATATGTTTGTATCTTTTCCACTCATTGGTTCTTGACATTGATTTTTATTTTTTCAATCTAACCTAACCTAACCTAACCTAACCTAGCTTAACCTCTAACCTAACCTAACTCAACCTAACCTAACCTAACCTAACCTAACCTAACCTAACCTAACCTAACCAAATAAGTAGTGTTGGGAATCAATCCTCATGGCCCCCTCAGACGTATTGCATCCTAAACTTAATGGACCTTATTCCCAAATGGACACCAAATAATATAAAGCTTCAAATTTTAAGTGGTTGAGTCACACTGTAGTGCTCTTAAAACTGAGTCCCAGTTTAAGTGGTACTTCAAGACACTTGTAACGTGAAGCCATTAAACTCCATTACAAAATGTAACTCACACTCGAACCTAATTTTAGTTCTCAAGATACTTTTTGTTCTTGGTGTAAGTGGATCCTTCTGGGCACGTTATGAGTTGGTCAGCTGCTTTTATGCTTTGGTACGACTGTCTTGTACACACACACACACACACACACACACACACACACACACACACACACACACACACACACACACACACACACACACACACACACACACACACACACACTCTTTCTCATCTACGAATGGAGGGAAGTGAAGCTGGTAGAGGTGTAATGGTGTGGAGATGGGAGGCTGGCTGGTTGTGATAGTGGTAGTGATGATGATGATGGTGGTGGTTCTGGTGGTGGCACAGTATCATACAAAGAGGGAGAACAAGGCCTCATATCTGATATTGTTGGAGAGATGAGGACAGGTGCTCAGGGGTATTGTCTAGATATCCCATAAAACTGTAATATACAGTATATATTATCCTTAGGTACAGTCGCCTGCACTTTTACCTGGTACAGTGGCTGGCAGTTATTGTAAGATGTGGCAACTGTCTAGGAAAGCTTATCTAGCATCCTTAGTTCTGGTCAGTATTGCGAGGGTTACCTTAGGGCAATTCCTGGAGTTTTAATACCATGACAACAAATACAGAGATGCCAAATCTCGCAAAACACGCCAGCCAATGTATGAGGTGTAAGTGCAAGCGACTCAACCTGTACTTCAGTATTCACGAAGCAGTATTAGTAGTAACAACAGACGCCCCAAGTCTAATACTATCACAACCATTTCGCTTAATTGCTGTGGCCTCCTCTGGCGCGAGCAAGTTGATAAGTCCTGCTATTACGGTAACATAACGAGCTCTGTTAATGGCGAGGAGAACACCCAACTCCACTCCCTGAATAACTGGGTCGAACCTGACTCCCGCGGAAGTGTCGGAGAGACTGCTAAGCGCCACGCCATCATGTTTTATTGAGGTATTTGGAGGAATAAATGGCTAAAACAAATGGTGAAAATAATTATCTCAGTGTAATATTCGCTATTTATTTATTTATTTATTTATTTATTTATTTATTATCTCTCTCTACGTCTTCGTATTCAATTATCTCTTGGTCTCGTTTACTCTTTCAAGGATGCCATCTCACTGATTGCCAATATTCCTCATTTAAATTATCGATATTCCGTTTTTTCAATCCCTTTATGAACACTCAAAAATGTTTATCTCAAATGAAAATCCAATTACAACCATAAATTTCAGGAACATTAAATAGCTCTGACTTTTAATTACCATTTCAGTGCCACGGTCCACTAAAGCAAACTCCCGAAAAATAATAATAATAAATAAAATAAAAACCCGGATATATATTTCAGATACCAGCAATAATATACACTCAACACCTATATATTTCCAGGTAATCAAAGGTATTTCTCTCTATCTACCTTTTAATTACCTGTATCTATCCTCCTCCTCCTCCGTAAAGTGAGAATTAAGGATGCAAATAATCTCATTAACGGGGGAGATAGACAACAGAGAGACTAGTGCGTAATGAGAGAGAGAAGAGGGGGCCTAGGTATCAGAGAGAGAGAGAAGAGGGGTCTAGGTATCAGAGAGACAGAAGAGGAGCCTAGGTATCAGAGAGAGAAAGAAGAGGGAAGAGGGGTATCAGAGAGAGAGAGAAGAGGGGCCTAGGTATCAGAGAGAGGTGTCAGAAGAGGGCCTAGGTATCAGAGAGGTATCAGAGAGAGAGAGAGAGAAGAGGACCTGGGTATCAGAGAGAGAGAGAAAGGGGGGCCTGGGTATCAGAGAGAGAAAGAGGGGCCTAGGTATCGCAGAGAGAGAGAGAGAAGAGGGGCCTGGGTATCCAGGAGAGAGAGAGGGAGAGGGGCCTGAGTGTATCAGAGAGAGAGGAGAGGGGCCTGGGTATCAGAGAGGGGCCCTAGGTATCAGAGAGAAGAGGGGGCCTAAATTATCAGAGAGAGAGAGAGGAATTTCTGGGTATCAGAGAGAAAAGAAGAGGGGCCTAGGTATCAGAAGAGAGAGAGAGAAGAGGGGCCTAGGTATCAGAGAGAGAGAGAAGAGGGGCCTAGGTATCAGAGAGAGAGAGAAGAGGGGCCTAGGTATCAGAGAGAGAGCTATCCCCATACACCTCATACACTTATCCTCAACTTACAGATACAGAGTGAGTCTCAGTAACCATGGTAATTCAAACTGTTTTTTCTTAATTCAATTTGCATTCTATATTGAGTCTTATGTATTCCTTTATGCTGTTACGAGATGATATAAGAATTGATGCTAAGAAACCTACAGTAACTTATGAGATTAAATATTGGTGGGAAAGATGATGAGAGTCTAATGATGCTCTCTCTCTCTCTCTCTCTCTCTCTCTCTCTCTCTCTCTCTCTCTCTCTCTCTCTCTCTCTCTCTCTCTCTCTCTCTTTCTTTATATTTCTATCCTTCTCCTTGAACTGTATCTCTCTTTACCCCTCTCGCCTTCTAACTCTCTTCCCCTTTTCCCGGCTTCTCTCTCATTCTTCCCTCCCATTCCTCCCTCTCTTTCTTTCTTCCTCTTCCCTATTTTACCACTACTAATGCCCTGAAATACCACCACTCTCTGATCTTCCCACCACTTCTCTATTCAACAACTACCCTCTTCCATGGTACACCTCACCCTCTCCATTTTCCCCTGAAGTACACGTTAGTTCCACCTTTCAGCCATTCATGCAGCGCTCAGATCACCTTTAAGAAAGTTACAGGTTATCTCACAAAGCCTTTACCATCTCTCTCTCTCTCTCTCTCTCTCTCTCTCTCTCTCTCTCTCTCTCTCTCTCTCTCTCTCTCTCTCTCTCTCTCACGAAGCAACTGAATCGGTTTTAACGAGGCTCCATATTTTTGGTCACTACTTTCGTCACTGGTTCGTGCCTCAGGGGGGATAGATTTTATGGATTTGATGATAGTATTAGTAAGCTTTAAGATGGTGATATGCAGCACTAGACTGTCATTATACTTTTAAACAGTGTTATTAAGCTTTCAAGGTGGTATTAATAAACTTTTAGATACATCAATATACTTTCAGATGGTGTCATTATACTTTTAAACGGTGTTATTAAGCTTTCAGGTGGTATTAATAAGCTTTTAGACTGTCAATATACTTTCAGATGGTGTTATTAAGCTTTCAAATGGTGTTATTAAGCTTTCAGACGGTGTTATTAAGCTTTCAGACGGTGTTAAGCTTTCAGACGGTGTTATTAAGCTTTCAGACGGTGTTATTAAGCTTTCAGACGGTGTTATTAAGCTTTCAGATGGTGTTATTAAGCTTTCAGATGCATAGACAAAGATACAATAACAACAACTATTTTACACTGCGTTGGTGTTAAGACTGCCCAGCCTCTCCTCCAGCTGATAGGGGAATGGCAAACACCCCTCACTGATAACACGAACCAAACAGCTGATTACTGTTAATATGTGAAATTACCTCTGGTGGGGGAAGCGAGGCAACATCTTTCTCGAGGAACTGATATGAAAACATTTATTATTATCATCCAAGAAAAACTAAAGCAGTAGCCCCTATTCTTTGATCCTTTGTGTGTGTGTGTGTGTGTGTGTGTGTGTGTGTGTGTGTTTGTGTGTTTGTGTGTGTTGGTAAATATTATTTTTTTTTTTGTACACCTGTATTTTATCCTTGATGTGATATGAGGTTAGGTTAGGTTAGGTTATACAGGTATGATAGATTAGTTATTTCTAGAGGTGGATTGGCATAAGTTAACTACAGTACGATTAGGATGTAGAATAGATTAAACCAAATCAAGTAAAATCAAGTAAAATTCCGGTAAAAATCCGGTAAAAATCCGGTTCCAGGGGATAATGAGCCTCAACTTTCATTTTTTTTGGCCTTTATAGCCGGAAAATTACTTAAAATCTCCGATAAGTAGTAAAGGAGACTCAGACAGCCTCCTATTTCTACCTGATTGGGAGGGGGGAGCGACACGACCTAATTTTAGTTAAGTCTGACAAGTTTTCCGAGTCACCGATAGTCATGAAAGGAAGTTGATTATATGAAACCCCTCCAGAGAAAGACCATGTGTGTGTGGGTGTGTGTGTGTGTGTGTGTGTGTGTGTGTGTGTGTGTGTTCATATGCTTTGTATAACCTTGGTAACCGTGTGTAATGTCCACAGGATTGGTGCAGGGGAGGGATGGCGGGCGAGGCGGCGCTGGCTACATGAACCTACCATCACCTAACGTTGCTGCTGAGGTAAGCTGTGTGTTACCTTGTTGACTCTCTCTCTCTCTCTCTCTCTCTCTCTCTCTCAAAGATGTTTCTCTGCCTGAGTCATAAAACAAAACTCACAGAGATCAAATGTACAACAAATATCAATAATCTGTTCATCACGTCAAATAATATGCATCAGTTTTTCCGTCACTATACACAAATACCATAAAATATTAGATTCACAATATGTTAACTTAGTATGTACCAAACTATCGCTATTACGAAGAAAAAGAAGTAAAATGAATAATTAATACGGAAATACCAGATGATGATTAATTTCGTGAGTAACAATTCCGGCCGTAGAGGATTTTCCGGTTATGTAGAAGAGGAAACATTCATGGAAAAGCTAATATTCGAAACTCCTGCTATGTCAAACTTGAAACTGGATTCGTATTTCGCTATAAAATTCATGTTTGGGAAAATCAAGTTGTATTTGGGGGTAGGTGTGGGTAGGTTAGGTTAGGTTAGGTTAGGTTAACAGAGGGGTAGCGTAGGTGTTTGAAAGGTCATATATACAACACTCACATTTATACACGGATAGAAAACACACACACACACACAACGTCAAAACACCAATTAAAACATATGAGAGAAATTTTTAAAACTATAAATCATTTCACTATTGTGTTTGGGTCGACCTTCTTTCATATAAATTTCACCTGAACCAACGTCAGTGTTCCCTGTACAGTCAAGAGGAACTACCTGACGCTGCTGAATATTCTCCTTGTTTGATGAAGTCCCTCTGTTTGTCGACAATGGCGGGATAGAACCACCCGGGGGAATGGCGTTTTTCATGAGAGCTAATATTAACAAGATTACACATGAATACGTTTTAAGGATTCTGCATATGGGTGTGTGTGTGTGTGTGTGTGTGTGTGTGTGTGTGTGTTAGTGTGTACTGTAAGAGGGTAAGGGAGGTCAAGGTAGAGTAACACAAGAGGTAAACGATAACAGAGCTTCCCACACATCATCCCCCTGTTGCTCTGGTCGAAGTCTACGCCACTCTACACACACTACCGGACTCCTCCAATCCTCTTATCCATCCTCTGCTATATTCTTTTTTTCCACCAAGTCTCTTTATTTTTTCTCTCTCTACTTTGTATTTTCTCTTCTGCCTTTCACCCCAGCCACCTACCAAACTACACCTCTCTATCTCCTCAACACCCACAAAGTCTCTTATAATCTCACCTTCAGTCTCTAGTAAACAAAGTGAAACCCACAACTGTTCGACCATCCGTGTTAATTTTCATTCTCTTTGTTACCTTTCCCTTGTTTATGCCTTTCATCCTATCTCCCTTCCCACTCAGTTAGGACTTTTCTTTTCGTCAAATTCATTTTTTTTTCTTTGTTATTCATTAATTTCCAGATCAACTTCATTTTTCGTTCTCTCGTACTTTCTTCAGACGCGAGTTATTAAGAGAATTCTCCTAACCGACTGATCTTATAGTTCTTCATTCTCTTTGTCTCTGGAGCCATGAAAAAGTACATTCACAAACGTTTCCCTGAACTATAAAAACGATCATTCACAAACGTTCCCTGAACCATAAATACCAACATTCCACACTTGTCTCTTGAGCCATTAAATGCTGAGCTATACACTTTCCACTGAGCCATTAAAAGTCACACAGACACTCTTCACTCTCTTCCTTCCTCCCTTCTTTACTCAGTGTCTTCCTCAGCAGTTATCAACTCTCCTTCCACCTGCCTCACCCTTTCGTAACCAGAACAGCCAATTAACTGAGTTCTCTCACCTGTTCCAATCCCACACAGTCATAATCAAGGCATGTATACAGCCAGATACAGCAGTGTGTGTGTGTGTGTGTGTGTGTGTGTGTGTGTGTGTGTGTGTGTGTGTGTGTGTGTGTGTAAAAGACCAATCTTGGAGTCTTCTCATACTAGGTACACTCTCTCTCTCCTCTCTCACTAAACGTCTTTTTTACTTTACTATGACAAACAAGATGGGATAGCAGGTGAGACAGCCTTTAACGTTGGCAAAACATCTTTAATACTTCGTTAAGTAAGTCTTGGTGTGGAGGGACCTGAGGTGTGGAGGGAGTGGCTGGTGTGGAGGGACCTGAGGTGTGGAGGACCTGGAGGAGTTGTGGTGGAGTTGAGGTGTGGAGGGACCAGGTGGAGGGACCTGAGGTGTGGAGGGACCTGGTGGTGTGGAGGGGAGTTGAGGTGTGGAGGGACCTGAGGTGTGGAGGACCTGAGGTGTGAGGGTGAGGAGGGGAGAGGTGTGGAGGGACCTGAGGTGTGGAGGGAGGGGGTGTGGGCCTGAGGGACCTGAGGGTGAAGGGACCTGGAGGTGTGGAGGACCTGGAGGTGTGGAGGGACCTGAGGTGTGAAGGGAGAGGGTTGGAGGGTGTGAGGGAGGGAGGGGAGGGGACCTGGAGGTGGAGGGACCTGGGTGTGGAGGGACCTGAGGTGAAGGGACCGAGGAAGGGACCTGAGTGTGAGGGAAGGGAAGGACCTGAGGTGTGGAGGGACCTGAGGTGGAGGGACCTGAGGTGTGAGGACCTGGGGGGAGGGAGATGGAGGGACCTGAGGTGTGAGGACCTGAGGTGGAGGACCTGAGGTGTGGAGGGACCTGAGGTGGAGGACCTGAGGTGTGAGGTGTGGGGTGGACCTGAGGTGTGAAGGGACCTGGAGGTGGAGGGACCCAGGTGTGGGGGAGGTGTGAAGGGACCTGAGAGGACCTGAGTGGAGGGACCTGAGGTGGAGGGAGTTGAGGTGTGGAGGGACCTGGAGGTGTGGAGGGACCTGAGGTGAAGGGACCTGAGGTGTGGAGGGACCTGAGGTGTGGGAGGGACCTGTGGAGGGGTGTGGACCTGAGGTGTGAAGGACCTGAGGTGGAGGGACCTGAGGGGAGGGGACCTGAGGGGAGAGGGACCTGAGGTGGAGGGACCTGAGGTGTGGAGGGACCTGAGGAGGTGTGGAGGGACCTGAGGGGTGAAGGACCTGAGGTGTGGGGGACCTGAGGACCTGTGGAGGGACCTGGAGGTGTGAAGGGTGTGAAGGGACCTGAGGTGTGGAGGGCACCTGAGGTGGAGGGACTGAGGGAGGGACCTGAGGTGGGAGGGTGAGGTGTGAAGGGACCTGAGGTGGAGGAGTTGTGGTGTGGAGGGACCTGAGGTGTGGAGGGACCTGAGGTGGGAGGGAGTTGTGGTGTGAAGGGACCTGAGGTGGAGGGACCTGAGTGTGAAGGGAGTTGAGGTGTGAAGGGACCTGAGGTGTGGAGGGAGTTATGGTGTGGAGGGGTTGAGGTGTGGAGGGACCTGAGTGTGGAGGGACCTGAGGTGTGGAGGGAGTTGAGTGTGAAGGGACCTGAGGTGTGGAGGGAGTTGTGGTGTGGAAGGACCTGAGGTGTGGAGGGAGTTGTGGTGTGGAGGGACCTGAGGTGTGGAGGGAGTTGTGGTGTGGAGGGACCTGAGGTGTGGAGGGACCTGAGGTGTGGAGGGACCTGAGGTGTGGAGGGAATTAGTGTGAGGGAGGGAAATTGTGTGGTGGAGGGAAGTTGCCTGATGAGAAAAGCTCTGTGTTGGACATATGTTCTCACACACACACACACACACACACACACACACACACACACACACACACACACACACACACACACACACACACACACACACACACACCATGTGCACCTAGTCGAATAATCTTACCTTGTATATCAAATATAAGATGAATTTTAAGTTCACTAGGAAGTTAACTAATAACAGCACGCGCGACACTTGACCAATGAGAGCAAATAACTGACATTTCATAGTCAGCTGGCCAATCACAACCATGTAATTGAAGGTATTTGTCCATTAAAAAAATAATTGAACTGTCTAGTGAGAGTCCATTAATATTTTGTTCATAATTAAAAAAATACAGGTAATTAATTAGACGTAACTGAAATATTACTCTAAATAATTTCCTCGTTGATTGAAGTTCTCTGATATGTATTGACAAAAGAAAATATTTCTTGTTATTATTTTATTCGCTTTATTAAATAGTGATTGATGTTTTTACTCTCAGAAAATAATTGAAAACGTTCAATAACTTTGATTTCTTCACTCACAACTATGATCAAAAAGTTCCAATAATACGAAACATGAAATAAACTTACAGAATATGTTTTAAAAGACTAAACAAACACCAATACTAAAATTAATATTAAAAATTAAATATTCTTGGTATTGTTTGATATTACGTCTAAAATAAGCAAATAATAATAACAACAATAATAATAATAATAATAATAATAATAATAATAATAATAATAATAATAATAATAGTAATAGTAATACTAATAATAATAAAGGTATATTACAGTAAGTGCACAGGTAGTTCCTCTCCTGTTAATTGTCAAGCTGAAATAATTTTAGGCCCTGATAACCACTCTACTTAAGCTGGTCATCCTGAGAGGCATTTGCTATTATATTCCACCAACCAATTTAGCTTTACACCAGCAAGGTCAAAGATAAGCTGGATTGTCTATGTCAAGGGTGAACCAGGTGTTGTGAGTTGGGTGTTTACCTGAAGACGTAATGAGTTGGGGTCTTTACTCTCTCTCTCTCTCTCTCTCTCTCTCTCTCTCTCTCTCTCTCTCAACATTGTAATTACGAAGCCTCAAAACTCAGCGAAAAATTTATGAAAAAAATCATAATCACATTACAGGGAAATTTACACGCACCTGCTTGGCTCCGAAATATGAGAGTGGTAACTGTAAAATTAGTTTACTTAACCGAATACAAGTTGAGGGCTGAGCTGGGAGAAGGAAGGAAGGAAGGAAGGAAGGAAAGGGGAGGCAGAATGAAGGCTTGATTGAAGAGGAAGGAAGGGGAGGACAGAGGAGGCAGAATGAAGGCTTGAATGAAAGAAGGAAAGAAGGAAGTAGGTAATACAAGAATGGATGATGATGATGATGATGATGATGATGATGATGATGATGATGATGAGGAGGAGGAGGAGGAGAAGATGGCAAGAAGGTCAAAGAGGCAGAATGAAGGCTTGATTGAAGAGGAAGGAAGGGGAGGACAGAGGAGGCAGAATGAAGGCTTGAATGAAGAGGAAGGTATGAATGAAGGAATACATGAATGAAAGAAGAGGAAGAGGTAATCTTAGAAAGTTTTAATAAGTAAGTTTAGGATAAATTTACCCATTGAGTGACCCTCAGAGTAAGAGATGAAGCGAGAAATAAGAGGGGAGGGGGTAGGGGAAGAGAGAGAGAGAAGGAGGAGAGCCAGAAGAAATGTTCAAGGGGGGTGATAACGGTAGTGAAGTAAAAAAAAGATAGGAGAGAGAGAGAGAGAGAGAGAGAGAGAGAGAGAGAGAGAGAGAGAGAGAGAGAGAGAGAGAGAGAGAGAGAGAGAGAGAGAGAGAGAGAGAGAGAGAGAGAGAGAGAGAGAGTATCGTGTACATCAGTAACTGGGTAGGTCATAAACCGGAGCCAACACAGCCACTCATAACAAAGAGTATCAAAGCGACTATAAACGAAGGCTGAGATGTGCAGTAAAACCTTGACAATGTAGGGAACGTCTCTCTCTCTCTCTCTCTCTCGTTTCCCCTTTATCATTTTATCTCCCACCTCTCACCATCTCCTTGCTCCTTCTTACCCCTCCCAGTCCCCCCTCCCCCACTCACCACCGCATGTTGGATCTCTCATCTCCCCGTCCCCTCCCCTCCCCTGTACCCCTCCTCCCGTCCCCTCACCACCCCTCTTGTACTTACCCTCTCCTTCCCTCCCCTCATCACCTCCTCCCTCTCTACCTCCCATCTGCCGTATACTGCATCAGATCAATAAATTTCTCCATGGGAAGACGACCATCTTGCCTCTGAGCGATTGAGAGAGCGATCAGGCTCTCCCGCTGTCCATAAACACACACACCTGTAACACTACCACACCTGTACCACCACACACACCTGTACCACCACACACCTGTACCACCACACCTGTACCACCACACACCTGTATCACCACACACCTGTACCCACCACACCCCTGTACCACCACCACACACCTGTACCACCATCAATCTGTACCACCACACACCTGTATCACCACACACCTGTACCACACCACACACCTGTACCACCACACACCTGTACCACCACACACCTGTAACACCACACACCCAGCCCACCACACACCCAGCCCACCCACACACCTGTACCTCTACCACACCCAGGCCCACCACACACCCAACACCACACACCTGTACCACCACACACCTGTACCCACACCACACACCTGTACCACCACACACCTGTACCACCACACACCTGTATCACCACACACCTGTACCACCACACACCTGTACCACCACACACCTGTATCACCACACACCTGCTACCATACAAAGTTGATGTATCGGAACGTCTGCTGCTACAACACAAAGATATATCTAAATATCTGTGCCGCTGGGTATTTCTCGCCAGGTTAATTAACATATAACCTGAGGGGGGGGGAATGAATCTGAGAATTATTGATGAACAGCCTACCTTGGCGGGTCTCTCTCTCTCTCTCTCTCTCTCTCTCTCTCTCTCTCTCTCTCTCTCATCATAATATCAATAAACACTCAACAATAAGTCAATATGAAATCCACTAATATTTTCTTATCACTTCAGGTAATTCTACAGGTAGCTAAAACAATTATCTGTGCTTACTTTGTGGTAAACACTATGAGAATATGGACGATAAATTTTGGTATAGGAGAGCTGTCACTAGTTACACGGAGTATATCGACCCCCATCAGATCGTTCTTTTAGCTACTGTACAAAGAAGGTCAAACAAAAAAGGCACTCTTGTTCCTTGACATTTATAGATAAAAATATGGATTCAATCATTCACTTTGGCAGGTAGAATATATGTGCTCGTGTGTGTGTGTGTGTGTGTGTGTGTGTGTGTGTGTGTGTGTGTGTATTACTGAATTTTCAAAATGAACTGCAAAAAAAAATATTCACTGAAAAAAGAAGATTAAATTTTTTAGTAAGAGAGATTGTGTTATTTTGTGTGTGTGTGTGTGTGAATGTTTTTTATCACAGGTTTAAAACTTCTCTTTATTATTCCGTCTATCTGCTTTAGTGAAGGTGTGACCCCCTGTTGTTCAGCTTAATGTGAATAATTTTATACCAGAGAAGTGAACCATCCTTTTTGATATGTGAGTGTTACTATAACGTGTCTTAAACCGTAATTCCGTAGCTGTGATTTTAATTTTCAAACCAAACCTAACCGAGACATACAAACTAACCTAACCATTCCCATTGATGCCAACCAGTACCAATGGACCCTTGTCTTAATAGGCTCCAGTCCTAATGGAGCCATTAGCATCGGGCCCCAGTGCTATCCTATTAAGTTATGCCAGGTATGGAGAGTGAATCTGTCCTCAACACACAGGAATTATGTTGGGGTAACAAACAGTAAACTATACATTAATATCTTAACTTGATTATACTAAATCTGTATAAACAAACTGTTCAAAAAAAGGTATGTAAAAAAATATTTGGATTATTGTATTAATTAGTAAACAAATGACATGCACACATATATACAACAAACATTTATATCATGTAAGCCTTAAAAAAAATGATCAACTCAGCGGGCGATATATTAAAAAAAACACGTTAAATCTTGGTTTTCAAGAGGTACACGACTGTCATTTCATTTTTAATTACAATTTTAAAACCAAGCGGAAGTTTTGTTTCATCTAATGATATGAAAAAAAAAAATTCCATTATGACGTTATCACACTATAATCAAGTCTAATTTGTATATCAAAGTAATGGGAAATAATTACTATATAAACAACAGCTGATATAACTCACCAAATACAATAGCAAAATAAATAAATAAATGAATAAATAAAATAAGTTCAGACGTAAAGTTAAGCGAAATGGTTCAACCAAAATTACCATAACAATGTGGTCATATACCCAACTACCTGAGTAAGTAACCAGGAAATTACCTACAATCATTATCCTCATCAACAATCCTTCACCATCATCATCACCATCATCATCATCAATTTAACTCTCAGGTAATCTTTCACTATCAACCCAAATGCCTTTAATCGCTCACTATCTCCTCCTTTTCTTCTCACAGGAAAATGAACCACAAAATCTGTTCCGGGGTGATGGTGAGGCGTCGGATTCAGATACGGGTGAGGATCCGGGACCACCTGCCTCCGCCCTCACCAGGAGACGCGCCCTAGTCCCTCCCAAACTACTGACAGATACAGCCAACTACGACCACCATGAACACGACCACAATACCCCCGTCAATGGGTAAGTAGTGAGGGGGAAGGGGGAAGGGGGAAGGGAGGGGATAATTTTCTATGCCTGCTTGTGTGTTTGTGTTAATTTATGTGTTTTAAGTTGTATTTTGTTTGTTTTTTCTGCTTTTTTTTCTCATTTTTATTGTGTGTGTGTGTGTGTGTGTGTTACGATTATTTCTTTTTTTTTTAATTCGCTTTGATATCATTGAAGTCATCTCTCTCTCTCTCTCATTCCAACACACACACACACACACACACAAGGCCATAAACAAAATAACCACAAAGGCCTATATAACCTTTGTTGTGTCCATTCTATAGAGACATAAAAGCCGAACCTTCCCACCAAAGATAATTCAAAGGAGAGGAAGGCAGGAACTGTATTGTGCAGGGAAATATACACTGCGGCAGGGAATTAAATGCTGGTGTTTCCTTTGGCGCTTTCTCTATCCTGGCCAGTAAGAATTCACGGTTGAGGGATTCCATTCACCGAGACATACTGATTTGCCGAGGAGGAGGGAGGGGGCAGGCAGTAAGACCCCCATCAGCCAGGAGGGGAAATAGTACCTCCCCCCCCTCCCCTCCCCTCCCCCCAAAAAAAATAAAATAAAATAAAATACAAAAAATTATAAATAAATAAATAAATAAATAATAATAAAATAATAATAATAATAATAATAATAATAATAAATTTTGTTATATTATTTGTGTTATTAGAGTAACAGGAAGGAGACTAGAAAGACAGAGAGCCACATGCAAGTATGAGAGAGAAAGCTAAGGAAAGCGAACAAGAGAAAGAGAGAGAGAGGTGAATAATTGATGGCCAGACACACACAGAAACAGGTTAAGGCAGAGCCATAAACAAGACCAACACTAACAACTAACACGTGCTGATGCGCCAATTACTTTGTGTTAATCTCTCCTCCTCGTTTATCTGGGTTGTGAGACATCCAGCCAAGACAAAGGAGACTGCCGGTCATGCAGTAATCAGTGCCTGGATAACTGAAGCGTTCTGCACTGAGCTGGATAACTGGATGTCTGGGTAACTGGGTGCCTGGATAACTGGATGTCTGGGTAACTGGGTGCCTAGATAACTGGATGTCTGGGTAACTGGGTGCCTGGATAACTGGATGTCTGGGTAACTGGGTGCCTGGATAACTGGATGTCTGGGTAACTGGGTGCCTGGATAACTGGATGTCTGGGTAACTGGGTGCCTGGATAACTGGATGTCTGGGTAACTGGTGCCTGGATAACTGGATGTCTGGGTAACTGGGTGCCTGGATAACTGGATGTCTGGGTAACTGGGTGCCTGGATAACTGGATGTCTGGGTATGGGTCCTGGATAACTGGATGTCTGGGTAACTGCTGGGTGCCTGGATAACTGGATGTCTGGGTAACTGGGTGCCTGGATAACTGGATGTCTGGGTAACTGGTGCTGGATAACTGGATGTCTGGGTAACTGGGTGCCTGGATAACTGGATGTCTGGGTAACTGAGTGTCTGGATAACTGGATGTCTGTTTAATTGGATGTCTGGATAAGCTGGAACATGTTTACAACTTATGGGATGTTAGAGCAATAGATTACATACTAACTTTTTGTACCCCCCTCTCTCTCTCTCTCTCCAGGATATGTGGACTTACAAGACATCCTTTTAAATATTTTTTTATTAGTAAAAAATCCTTCCTCTCCACCTTCCTTCTCCTCCTCTCCTTCCTCCTCTTCTCCTTCCTCCTCTTCTCCTTCCTCCTCCTCCCCCCTTGTCATTAAAACAGAGGAATATGACCCTTTTATTAAATCAACTCCCACACAAGACCTAATATGTAGATTAGAGGGACCTTTAAACCCAGATTATTAACCAGAGTTGTCGACAAGTTTTAGCTAGTAACTTGCATCCAGGCTCGAATTTCCCCATTACGATGACTGAATTAATTAAGTTAAGTTAGGTTAGGTTAGGTTAGGTTCGGTTAGGTTAGGTTAGGTTAGGTTAGGGCTTGGTTAGGTTAGGTTAGGATAGGTTAGGATAGGTTAGGATAGGTTAGGTTAGGCTAGGTTAGGTTAGGTTAGGATAGGTTAGGTTAGGTTAGGTTAGGATAGGTTAGGTTAGGTTAGGATAGGTTAGGTTAGGCTAGGTTAGGTTTAGAAATGTTAGGGCTTGGTTAGCTTAAACAGAGAGCCAGAGATCCCCTCAACCTTCACACAGGAAATAACGCCCACACATATATAAGAGGGTGGACCTATTCTACACGTTCTTTGATAAAATCCAATCTGCCGCTGTGATCGCCTTGTCAAAGAGCTCAGTTAGTCTCTCTCTCTCTCTCTCTCTCTCTCTCTCTCTCTCTTGTTTCATTCTCCTTCATCTACCTTTCTTGCTTTATTGCTACTTCAAGTTCTTATTCCCTCGAAGTATCACCGATTTTAACAAACCTTCCCCTAATCTAACCTAACCTAATCTACCTCTAACCTAACCTAACCTAACCTTCACTAACCTAACCTAATCTACCTCTAACCTAACCTAACCTTCACTAACTTAACCTAACCTTCACTAACTTAACCTAATCTACCTCTAACCTAACCTAACCTTCACTAACTTAACCTAATCTACCTCTAACCTAACCTAACCTTCACTAACCTAACCTAACCTTCACTAACTTAACCTAATCTACCTCTAACCTAACCTAACTTAACCTTCACTAACTTAACCTAATCTACCTCTAACCTAACCTAACCTAACCTTCACTAACTTAACCTAATCTACCTCTAACCTAACTTAACCTAATCTACCTCTAACCTAACCTAACCTAACCTTCACTAACTTAACCTAACCTAACCTAACCTAACCTAACCTAACCTTCACTAACTAGAGTATTTAGATATGAAAAATATATAAAATAAATCAATAAAAATATAATAAATACTGAAAACTCGAGGAGATAATCAGGTCTCTGCCAGCCACATTGAATCTCTTTGCCGCCACAATTACGGGTTGACTCAAGCTGCTGCTCATAGGCGATACATTTAATAAGGCACCACGATATCCCCTCACACCACCACCACAACCACACAACATTACCACAATACTCTTTCTCCCAACCCACATCTAACACCATCTTCAAACCCACACAAACACCACAAACACACTACCACTACCACCCACTACCACCGACACACCACTATCATCCACACCACCACCCCAACCCACCACAAACACACTACCACTACCACCCACTACCATCGACACACCACTATCATCCACACCACCACCCCAACCCACCACAAACACACTACCACCCACTACCACCGACACATACCACCCACTACCACCGACACACCACTATCATCCACACCACCACCCCAACCCACCACACACACACTACCACTACCACCCACTACTACCACCGACACATACCACCCACTACCACCGACACACCACCATCATCCACACCACCACCCCAACCCAACACCACAAACACACTACCACTACTAACACTACCACCCACTACCACCGACACATACCACCCACTACCACCGACACACCACTATCATCCACACCACCACCCCAACCCACCACACACATCCACACACACACACACACACCGCCCCACACACCCATTACCCACACCTACTGAGAGTAACGAGATTGGTGAGGTTAGTGGCTGCTATTTTGCGGGAGGAAGGAGCCCCCCCCTCACACCACTGATAGCCAGACCCAACTAACTTACTAAGATCATTGGTTTTCCCTAGAGTTTGGCAGAGTTTCATGATTACTGATACCTTGCGAGGGGAAAGTATATGTGTGTGGTGTGTGGGAGGGGGGTTAAAATAAACACGATATTAAGAAAATATACCAATCTGAATTAAATAAATAAACTAAATTAATAAAAAAAAGCACCGTGGTTCTTTGATTTTAACGCAGCTACATTATTTGAGAAGGACCCTAACTATTCTAAGCACCTAAAGCGAATTAATACAGGGATGTTCTTGGAGGGATGGGAGGGTGACTGACTGAGGGTGAGTGTGTTTGTGTGTGGGAATGTGCAGGGAACAGAGATTACTGGAGGTGCAGGAGGTACAGTATAGAACTTCCCCTGGCCAGTAGGTAATACATAATGGCTTCTCTGTGAGTTCTGGAAGCAATATGAATTAGGTATTGGGAGAGGAGGAGGGAGGAGGAGGAGGAGGAGGAGGAGGAGGAGGATATAACAGAAAGACAGACATAGGCAGACAAATACACAGAATGGTAGACAAGCAAATAATAATTAAGAGGAAGAGAGAAAGAATGTAAAAGAAACTGGGGTGCTTTGGAGAAGGGGGGGTACCCTTGTGGGCATACGCAGAAAGGCTTTTGGTGTGGGTGTGTGTGTGTGTGTGTGTGTTTTACTGTATCAAGAGGGGGGAGTTGGAACAGGTCCAGAAAACAACAGAAATATTTGTGTGCGCTGTGTTGTGTCCTCAACCCTGGAGTGTGGACCAACGCCTTCATGCATATACAACACTGGTGACTCGGATATTGCCAGCGTCGTCCTCCCTGCCTCCCACCGTCATATCCTGGACATCTTAGAGGGTCCATCATCGACCTTGACTGGAAGCTGCAAAAGCTATTATCATCTCTTGCCAAGACTTAACTCTGGTATTTGACAGATGGATCATTGACCTTGTTGTCAACACCGTCTCGGATGCTTCCAACACTGTGCCATATTACCTTTGCCATCATCTTGCTCAGGTGCTAAACACTTAAAGCTGTCGCCTTGGTGCTGTCTGACCAAAAAGGCCTGGCTGTAGCTCCGTCTACTATGGCCTGAGAGGTAGGTAGATGCTACAGGTAGATCAGCCTACCCTACCCAAGGTCTAAGGGCGGCGCTTCCAGCAGGTCATACTGTGGACCTCCAGGTGACAACCAACCAGCCTTCCCTTTTCACGCTCCTCTGCTGCAAGTTTTCATCCTGTTCAAGCTGGTCAAGGAGGATAAGGAGAAACAGGTAAAGAAAAAGCGTCTATGTCTAGGATACAGGGAGCCCCCACCCAACCCCTGCGTCTTGTAAGGTCCTGTCAGCTGCCTGAAGAGGATCGATAACAGCTCCGAACGGAGTACTCAGTTCATTGTCGTTTACAAAGACGTGATCCTGAACCCAGAGTCACTGCTGCAGGTCCCTGTTATAATCTGAAGGGACGGAAGCTACAGTAAGCGGATATAACCACTCCTGTTCTCGAGTCAAAAACATTTACAAGTCAACAACCCAAAGTGTCAGTGAAGAGGTCGGGACGTCACCCACCCCAGACAGGTTGTGAGAAGGAACAAATATCTCTACCATATTGTGTGTGTGTGTGTGTGTGTGTGTGTGTGTGTGTGTGTGTGTAAAAATAAGTCCTCAAGGATCAAACGGTCGCCGCCTCATATTTGACAATTCCTCTTGTGTCATCGCCGCCAAGGTCTTCAAATGGACAGACAAACAACGCCTCTTATTACCTCCTCGAATTTCCTCTCCAGTCTCGTGTAATTCTGAGTCCTTCTGTTTAACCTCTGTTCGGGGTAATAAACACAACATGCGGGAGAATAAGAATAATAAATAATAAAGAAAAAAACAGAAACAACCAGAAATAAACAAACATTTCAAAATAAAAATAAATAATCAACTGTAGAAAAATAAAAAAAAATAATAAAAAAAATGAATAATGAAAAAAAACTAAAAATATACTTAAATACAATAAATAACAACAGCAATAATGTTAAGTGACTCATATTATGAATATTTGAATGAATAAATTTCCCGGATATATATCAACACTAATATTTATATAATTATTTACACTAGTGGCTCTAAATACCAAACCGGATATAACCTGATTTTATACTCGCTAATTAAACACAATATGTAAATTAGGTACATTAAATAAACATTATGTAGATATTATGAAACTTATGAGATATTCACATCCTAACTTTGACGTAAATACCTTAGTTGACTTTAATAATATAATCATGTTTAGTATCGTTCGTAATAAAAGATTCTAAATAATGTCGAATTTCTAATCTAAAATCAATATATATGGAGAGAAAAGTGCGTTATATCGAGGTTTCAATGGAGATATTTATATTTGCGATCATATTACGGGATCATATTACGGGATCATATTACGGGATCATATTACGGGATCATATTACGGGATCATATTACGGGATCATATTACGGGATCATATTACGGAATCATATTACGGGATCATATTACGGGATCATATTACGGGATCATATTACGGAATCATATTACGGGATCATATTACGGAATCATATTACGGGATCATATTTCGGGATCATATTACGGGATCATATTACGGGATCATATTACGGGATCATATTACGGGATCATATTACGGGATCATATTACGGGATCATATTACGGG
>NW_024754592.1:80000-117500 GCF_018991925.1 Homarus americanus
GAAGAGAGGGAGCATTAGTATAAACTTAGGAATTTGCAAGTTAATGAGAAAAGATAAATTATAATAATAATGAGAGTAATAATAATAATAATAATAATAATAATAATAGATAATACTATATTAGTCTCTCTCTCTCATAAACACAATGTTTACCTCACACCCACATGTGTCCAACTGTGCCTCTCAGCCATAATATTTACATTCTTACCCCAAACACGACACTCAAGTTCCAATAATATTTGCCCCTACGCTTGGAAGGTTAGTGTTTACTTCTCCTAAACATGTTGATGTTGTGTTTACGTAATGTTAGTGTTTGTGTGTTTTTATTGCATAAATTTACATATTCGCGATATATATATATATATATATATATATATATATATATATATATATATATATATATATATATATATATATTATATATATATATGATAATCACAAGGAAAGAAGAAACACGAAGTTCGTGTTTTCTTCTTTCCTTGTGTTATCAGCATATACTAGATCACGCGCACCTACAGTGATTTACTTCATATATATATATATATATAATATATATATATATATATATATATATATATTATATATATATATATATATATATATATATATATATTATTAGCAGAATCGCCGCCCGGGCGGCTCATCCACTGGCCACGGTAGACGCCACCCTCCTGGAGGCTCCATTGTCTCACTGTTCAGTCCCCAAAACTTCTTCTTCCATCAATAGTTCATTAACGGTGTATAAGTTCCACCGTGGTTTTCACTACAACGGTGCAGCAGTATATTTTTAGCATTAAACTGTTATTATTTTATTGTCTAATCATCACTACATATAACACCATCCACTCACTACATATAACACCACCCATCATCACTACATAACATCATCCATCATCACTACATATAACACCATCCATCATCACTAATATAACATCATCCATCATCACTACATATAACACCATCCATCATCACTACATATAACACCATCCATCACCACTCACATATAACACCATCCATCACCACTACATATAACACCATCCATCATCACTACATATAACACCATCCATCACCACTACATATAACACCATCAATCACCACTACATATAACAACCATCCATCATCAATATAACACCATCCATCATCACTACATATAACACCATCCATCACTACATATAACACCATCCATCATCACATATAACACCATCCATCATCACCTACATATAACACCATCCATCATCATTACATATAACACCATCCATCATCACTACATATAACACCATCCATCAACTCACATATAACACCATCCATCATCACTACATATAACACCATCCATCAATACTACATATAACACCATCCATCATCATACATATAACACCATCCATCATCACTACATATAACACCATCCATCATCACTACATATAACACCATCCATCATCACTACAGATCGGTAAAGTAGTTTTCCGAGATTCTCGTGAGACACACACCACACACACACACACACACACACACACACACACACACAATCCCCACAGATTGAGAGATGTCTTTAGAGATTTAATGTGTTGCTTAATGATGCCTCGTTCATCATGATTTATTTGTATATTATTTTTTAAGTTGAAGGCTTATTGACTCTTACTTTCTATCACTTGGGTGACATTAATTACGTTGACATTATTGATAAGATATCAAGATAATACTACCAAAAGCGTTTCAGTAATAAAACCATCACCACACCTGCATTATTCACTCCTGTAATTAACTAATAGAAAGGAGTCACATAGGATCCAGGTGAAATAAAGGAAAACTGAGAATGACTTCATGTAATTCCCACCTAAATGACCTGCTAGATGGAGCGAGGCTCCCAAGTGACCTCGTTATCGCCTACAACCCGATACGCTCATCACAAGGGCCACAAAAATATACTATTAGATGAGTTAAACTACACCGTAAACAACATCTGTCTTACCCGGGAAACGTACACTAGTCAGACCAGGAAAACTTGGCACTAGGCTGATTACCTGTAATGAAAAATTGTAAATGGTAAAATGAACTGAGTGAGGCCAGTCTGATGATAAATGCTTCCCAGTAGTAGTGTTTAGTTAGTTATCTGTATTACCATATGAATTCATTTATGTCTGTATTTCAAGTGTATATTTGTCTGAGTTAATCGTGTCCTCAGGATGTGACTATATTCTATTTATATATAAACTGCTGCAGGTTTTAAGTTGTTGTCATGAAGTAAGAGAGAAGGGAATTATATGAGTGAGAAATATTTGACTCTCATTACATTACACTATGTCATTATACACTACCAACATCACTGCCACAATCTGACCTTTAAATCTCTTTACGAACAGTTTAAGCTCTATAGACTATAAAATATATCGTATACAACAACTTAAAACACCTATGTAAACGAAGATAAGAAAAATAATACCACTAATAATATTATATCTTTCGGAGATTATTTTAAAATGATTCATAAACCAGGAAACGAAGCCTTGATACTGAGATTCATGAACCAATTGAATCTTTTCTTTTCCCAGTATAAAAAAAACTGTTCCTCTTCTCTCTCAATAAGAAAGTTTTAATGGATGGTGTGGTGTGGGTTTTCTCTTCCGCCGAGATTTAAGTGATATTCCATTGGGTGTCTTCCATAACCCTTTCTGTATTGACTTTGAGATTGTGTAAATGTCTTGTATAGTGAATCGTCGGTATACCTTCATATTGTCGTATTTCTTCAGTTTGCTTCCCTTCAGGTCTTGTCAGGAGTTTTTACCTATTATTTGATGTTGTCAGGAATATTCTAGTATTATATGTTGTCAGTAGTTGTCAGGATCTTATGAATTAATGTTGGCAGGTGTTATATCAAACTGTTTTTATAAGGTCTTGTTGTCTGATATTTCCCAGATTCTTCGTCTTGATGTTTGTTGGCTGTTGTCAGGAACGTCTTGGGTTTTGATGTTGTCAGATGTTGTCAAGACTTTCTTTGGAGGACGTCTTCACACGTGTCAGTCTCCTCCTACCCCACACCTGTCAGTCTCCTCCTACCCCACACCTGGCAGTCTCCTCCTACCCCACACCTGTCAGTCTCCTCCTACCCCACCTGGCAGTCTTCTCCTACCACACCTGGCAGTCTTCTCCTACCCCACACCTGGCAGTCTCCTCCTACCCCCCACACCTGGTCTTCTCCCCCACCCCACACCTGGCAGTCTCTCCCTACCCCACACCTGGCAGTCTTCTCCTACCCCACACCTGGCAGTCTTCTCCTACCCCCACACCTGGCAGTCTTCTCCTCCCCCACACCTGGCAGTCTTCTCCTCCCCACACCTGGCAGTCTCCTCCTACCCCACACGTGTCAGTCTCCTCCCTACCCCACACCTGGCAGTCTTCTCCTACCCCACACCTGGCAGTCTTCTCCTACCACCCCCACACCTGGCAGTCTTCTCCTCCCCCACACCTGGCAGTCTTCTCCTCCCCACACCTGTCAGTTTTCCCTTTCCTAACATGTCTCATCTCCCCTACATCTGACGATCTTCTCCCCCTTAGGTATTAACCTCAATGAGTCCATTAAATATCTGAAATATTAATTTGGGACTTAATCCCTTGACTTTGACATACATTAACATGTCGGAGAGGATGAAGGGCAAGGACCTCTCATTCACTCTCCCTCTTCCCTCTTCCCTCTCCTTCCTCCTCTCCTTCTTCCCTCTTCCCTCTCCTTGCTCCTCTCCTTCTTCCCTCTCCTTCAACCTCCTCTCTCCCTCCTCCTTTCTGTCTCCTCCACATTTCCATCACGAGGCAGATAAGATGGTCAAAATATAAGACCCCACAACACGAACAGGAAAAGTTGGTCCTTCTTCCTTAATAAAATGTAACCTAATTAACTTGTCCAGGTGACAGTCTTATGCCAGGTGAGTCACGACCCTGAGATGATAAAAATTATATCACAAAACTGAATAATAATAATGAAAATCCCTGACTTATCATTCGCAAATTTATTATAATGATGATGATGATGATGATGATGATGATGATGATGATGATGATGATGATGTTAATGATGAAACAACAACAGTTAATAATAATAATAATAATAATAATAATAATAATAATAAACAAAATGGCAGAATAAAAAAAAAACACATTGAACCAAAACGAAAACATAAAACAATAAAACGAAAGAAAAAAGAAAAGAAAAGAGAAAAAGAGATAATTAAGACAAAACATCAACAGATAAGGGAATAAAGATAGAAACAGGAAGCAGGAAAACCGAGAATTACTGGAGGATATTGCAGGAAAGACAAGGAAATGATACGCACCAACACCAATTTTAGGATGAAAATAAATCTGGAGAAAATAGCAAAAAATGGAGACACTAACTTCCTGGACCCGGAAGACCAAATTTAACCTAACTGAACTTTAACTAACTTATCTTAACGTAATGTATACCAACCTTAACTGTATGTAAAACTGGCTTATTTATGTATACCTGACTTAACATAATGCATAAATGACTAAATTTATGTATATCTGGCTTTGATTCATGTATACCTGACTTAACTTAATGTATACCTACCTTCACGTAATGTATACTTGTCTTAACTTAATGTATACCTGCCTTAATATATACCTGCCCTAACTTAATGTATACCTCCCTTAACCAAAGTTAACTTATGCTGATTCACTCTAACCTAACCTAACCTAGCCAAACTTAACTTTTATTTGAAACTAACCCTACATAAACTAACCTAACCTTACTTAACTATACCTTAAATAATCCCTAACCTATCCTAACCTAACCTAAATTAACCGATTTGAATTTTACCTCAAGTTACCCAGAACCTAATCTAACTGATCCTCAAAACTCAACTTAACATAACTTTAATCCAACGTAAGATAATCTACCTCAACGGCAACTAACTTAAACTCACAAAGCCCAGTGTGTGTGTGTGTGTGTGTGTGTGTGTGTGTGTGTGTGTGTGTGTGTGTGTGTGTGTGTGTGTGTGTGAGTGGATATATCTTCTAAAAACAACAATGACAATTTAGTTTTTTCCCATAAGAGATACAATATTCGCCTTTGACCTTTCCATGGAGGGAAGAGTTGAGGCCAGCAGCAGCATTTCCTCCCCTTCTATATTCGAGCTAAATACAGTTGAAAAATATGACGAATAAAAAATAAAATGGTAAAATAATAATACAAGGCTCATGAACGATTATTCCTATTTCAGTTATATATACTGTATATATATATAATATTTTACAGTGTTTATTTACTAACGAAGCAACAAATACACGGGGGGGATTTTTTTTCTTTCCATTGTGTATCAATCTCGGTGTAACATGTCGACCCAAAGCTGTTCGTTGAGCCATCACAATACTGGGTTCTTGATGTTGATGGTTTTAGCTTCCTGGGTGATACATCTCTCCTGACCCGTGACAGAGACTGAAGTTGTGCATCAATGTGTTATAAGTGGAGTTTGGTGTGAATTTATATCCTTACTGTGTGAATAATGTGTGAAATTTAACTTGGATCTATTCATGGGTGCTACAGGTGCGTTGGTAGTATACATACATACATACATACATACATACAAACATACACACATACATACATACAAACATACAAACTTCACAGTGAACTTGCCATCTCACCTAATAACATTCTCACACCTGTGTTGCCATAACCTGCCCATAACCTGTTCATATTATTCCTGTTAGGTTAGGTTAGGTTAGGTTAGGTTAGGTTAAGCTAAGATAGGTTACTCATTATCCATCATGTACTCATTAACGAAGAAAAATATCAGCAGAGTAATTAATGATGGTAAGTGATGCCATCGTTAGCAACACCTGCCTACACCTGTACCATAAACGACACCTTTGACAGAATTACTTCTCATTACCACCTCATTAACATTAAGAGTCGATCATCAGAGGTGTCATTAGTGAACTGAGACTCATAATTATATATCTGCAACCGTGATAAATATAAGACTGAAACAAGGTCACTATCATAATCACCATCAACACCATAACACCATCTTCACTACCACCTACACCCACACCATCACTCACCACCATCATCGACACCATCACTCACCACCATCACCAACACCACCACTCACCACCAACACCCACACCATCCTCACCACCAACACCCACACCATCACTCACCACCAACACCAACACCATCACTCACCACCATCACCAACACCATCCCCCACCAACACCCACCATCCTCCACCACCAACACCCACACCATCCTCCCTACCACCATCCTCACCCCCACCATCACTCACCACCAACACCCACCATCACCACCATCACCCACACCATCACTCCACCAACACCCACACCATCACTCACCACCCACACCATCACTCACCACCATCACCCACACCATCACTCACCACCAACACCAACACCATCACTCACCATCAACACCCACACCATCACTCACCACCAACACCCACACCATCACTGACCACCAACACCCCATCACTCCCCACCAACACCCCCATCACTCACCATCAACACCCACCATCACTCACCACCACCAGCACCAACACCATCACTCACCACCAACACCAACACCATCCTCACCACCAACACAACACTCACACCATCACCACACCATCCTCCAGCACCCACACCATCACTCACCACCAACACCATCACTCACCACCAACACCTCACTCACCACCAACACCAACACCATCACCACCAACACCATCACTCACCACCACACCCACACCATCACTCCCACCCACACCATCACTCACCACCACACCAACACCATCACTCACCACCAACACCAACACCATCACTCCACCACCAACACTCACCACCATCACCCACACCATCACTCACCACCAACACCCACACATCATCACCAACACCATCCTCACCACCAACACCATCACTCACCACCAACACCAACACCCATCCTCACCACCTACCATCACTCACACCAACACCCACACCATCACTCACCACCACCATCACTCACCACCAACACCATCACTCACCACCAACACCAACACCATCACTCACCACCAACACCATCCTCACCACCAACACCCACACCATCACTCCCCACCACCCACACACCATCACTCACCACCAACACCATCACTCACCACCAACACCAACACCATCACTCACCACCAACATCCATCACTCACCACCAACACCCCACCATCCTCCACCAACAACACCATCACTCCACCACCAACACCAACACCATCCACTCCTCACAACACCAACACTCCACCCACCATCACCCACCATCCTCACCACCAACACCCACATCCTCCACCCACCAACACCATCCTCCACCACCAACACCATCCTCACCACCAACACCATCCTCACCACCAACACCTCCTCCACCAACACCCACACCATCCTCCCACCACACATCCTCACCACCACCATCCTCACCACCAACACCAACACCACTCACCACCAACACCATCCTCACCAACACACCCATCCTCACCACCCACCATCCTCACCCAACCATCACTCACCACCAACACCAACACCATCACCACCACCATCCACTCCACCACCAACACCCACACCATCACTCACCACCCACACCATCACTCCACCAACACCATCACTCACCACCAACACCAACACCATCACTCCACCAACACCAACCTCCACCATCCCCACACCATCACTCCACAACACCCACCATCCTCACCACCAACCATCACTCACCACCAACACCATCCTCACCACCAACACCATCCTCACCACCAAACACCCATCCTCACCACCAACACCCACACCATCCTCACCACCACACCAACACCATCACTCCACCAACACCAACACCATCCTCACCACAAAACAACATACCACCATCACCCACACCATCACTCACCACCAACACCCACACCATCACTCACCACCAACACCATCACACTCACCACCAACACCATCCTCACCACCAACACCAACACCATCACTCACCACCAACACCATCACTCACCACCAACACCCACCATCAGTCACCACCACACCATCACTCCACCACCAACACTATCACTCACCACCAACACCAACACCATCACTCACCACCAACACCATCACTCCACCACCAACACCCACCATCACTCACCATCCACCATCACACACCACCAACCACCATCACTCCACCAACACCAACACCATCCTCACCACCAACACCATCACTCACCACCAACACCCACACCATCACTCACCCACACCATCACTCCACCAACACCATCACTCACCAACACCAACACCATCACTCACCACCAACACCATCACTCACCACCAACACCCACACCATCACTCACCACCCACCATCCTCCACAACACCATCACTCACCACCAACACCAACACCATCACTCACCACCAACACCATCACTCACCACCAACACCCACACCATCCTCACCACCAACACCCCTCACCACCAACACCATCACTCCACCACCAACACCATCACTCCCACCACACCAACACCATCACTCACCACCAACACCATCACTCACCACCAACACCCACACCATCACTCACCACCCACACCATCACTCCACCCACCATCACTCCACCAACACCCACCATCACTCACCACCACCAACCCATCACTCACCCACCAACACCATACCTCCTCACCACCTATTTTTCTCCCTCCACCTAGGATCTCCTCCCCTCCCTCCCCCTTCCTCCCTCATCTCCCTCCCCCACCTTCCTCCTCCATCTCCCCCACCCTTCCTCCCTCATCTCCCCACCTTCCTCCCTCATCTCCCCACCCTTCCTCCCTCATCTCCCCCACCCTTCCTTCCTCATCTCCTCCCCACCCTTCCTCCCTCATCTCCCCACGCCTCACCGCCATTTGCTCCCAACCATCACAACTTTTTCTCCCCGTAATTTCTATCGGCACCCTTCTGTAGTATGTGGAAGGGTAACACAATAAAAGCGCGCCCGTCCCGTCGTCTGGAAGTTACGCTGCGCCACTATAAACAATCACAGAGCCGACCTTTACTCACCACACACCTCACACACACACACACACACACACACACACACACACGCACGCACACACACACACACACACACACATAAGATGATTTTTGCTCGGTCGGTCGTAGGGGTTTTGGTTGGGTTGTGATGGAGAGAGAGAAACATTCTGATATTACATTTTAAGCATGACATTTATGCGTTAATTATTACTGTCTGCTACAATTAAATCATTATTTGAGTCTAATTGTCTAAAGCAACCATGACGGAAAGTGTTTTATTGTTACAGTCAGTTAGTCATAGTTAAACCAACAATTGCCATTAGTTACAAGTGCAAGAATGTCTCTCTCTCTCTCTCTCTCTCTCTCTCTCTCTCTCTCTCTCTGAGCTACACGGTATCATCATTACAAAAATTTAACATCACGTCAATATAAAAGATAATATCATTTGTCCCCACACCTGCAAACCTTTCATCTTTTTGTCCCCACACCTGCAAACCTTTCATCTTTTTGTCCCCACACCTGCAAACCTTTCATCTTTTTGTCCCCACACCTGTTAACCTTTCATCTTTTTGTCCCCACACCTGTTAGCCTTTCAATTTTTCCAAACACATCCCCACATCTGCTATTCCCTCACCTCTTCCTTCGCACACCTGTTGCCACACTTGTTTACCTTCTTCAATAACCAGGTTTAACTACCTTCAACAGGTTTCCGGACAGCAGTGTGACCCGGAACAAGCGACGTTCCAGCATAGTGGTCATCCCTCCCATGCAGGTGTGCCCAGGTGATCTACTTGTCTACTCAAAGGTGCTTACTCAACGGACCAACCTCATAGGTAAGTTGGTTAGCCTAACTCACAATTATTCAGGTGAACTTTACTCAACGAACCAACCTTACTCATAGTTTTACTCAGGTGATTCAGTCATTCACTCCAAAGGGGATTCATTTAGTCTCATCTCATGTTTTATTCAAGAGACTGAAGTGAGTAGCCAAGCGTGACTCATAGCTGCAAACTTTTTCAATAAACCGTTTATTATTATTATTATTACACAGCAGTCTCTCTCTCGTCATCTTCAACGATGGTCAGCCAATGACGTCACTCTTTCAATATTTACAATAAAATTCTCGAGTCCGCCTCCCCTAGAAACCTGTGCCAGAATACACAATGGGGACGCGTGATTGGTCTACAAGAGAGGTAGTTAGGAGAGCGTTGTGATGCCCACTTCTCTGATTGGCTGTTTTAAATTGGTTTCTCGATGGATTGTAACGGTTTCTAACGATATATAACCGTCAACCATTAAATCATATAATTTTGTTTTTATTGTCTTTCTTCCTTTTTACTTTAGTCATTCGTATTTTTCTTCCATTTTCTAGATATTTAAGACATTTATTGTTCGTAGACCCTCTAGGTGCGAGACGAGATGACAAGACGAGAAGGTCAAGATGTTTACCCTCCCTCCCTCTCTCTCTCTCTCTCTCTCTCTCTCTCTCTCTCTCTCTCTCTCGCTCTCTTCCCATCAATTCCCAGCTCCCATAAATCTTTCCCAGAGAAGGAAGAGTAAAAAAGATATTGAGTAAAGTGGGTCCAAAATGGATTTAGGTTGGCGTGATGCAGCTGGGGATTGAGTTCTAGGTGGCTGAGGTGGGTAAGGCCGGCCTGACAACTGCTGATGATGCTGGCTGATGTCCCAAAATGAGGAGGATATGTTCAGAAACCCTGTCTGTGTGTGTGTGTGAGTGTGTGTGTAGATGTGTGTGTGTGTGTGTGTAGATGTGTGTGTGTGTGTGTGTAGATGTGTGTGTCTGTGTGTGTGTGTGTGTGTGTGTGTGTGTGAGGTGTGTGTGTGTGTGTGTGTATGTGTGTGTGTAGGTGTGTGTGTAGGTGTGAGTGTGTGTGTGTGAGTGTGTGTGAGTGTGTGTGTGTGTGTGTGTGTGTGTGTGTGTGTGTGTGGTGTGTGTCTCTACTCCTCACCAAGCAGTAAGGTAAAACTATCAGAGGGCCAAGGTCAATAGGTCAACACCCTGTTACAACTTCGTCCTTTTGCCAATTTGAAAACTTGTAATGACCGTGAAGGCCGCCGATGATGACGTCAGTACCGCACAGAGTGAAGCCCAGTCAGTAACTGTATGTAGACTGTGAGAAATCTCCTGACTGTAAGTATACTACCCAGGTATTAAGCTCATTTTATGGAATTACAACGAGCAATCCAATTACGGTAGTATTTAGAGGTCATAATATAATATCTCTCTCTCTCTCTCTCTCTCTCTCTCTCTCTCTCTCTCTCTCTCTCTCTCTCTCACAACACGTTACAACAACAACAACATAAATATACACGAACCACCAATCATGTAACATCAGTATAACTTAATGGATCTTGATTGGATGCCATAAAACCAATCAATCCTATCAAATTTCGCTTATTGGTAACTAAATGACTCTTGATATTCTTCTGATTTCGTTTTAATAGGTATTACTGTCAGCCAAGTTAGGGGGGGGGGCTGTGTAAAGTCATGTTCCATTATAATGAATCGCTAATGGTATATGTATAATGAGACACATTATCAATCATTATGAACTCGTCATATGTTGTATATCATTCATCATTATACTTATTATATAACACAAATATAACCATTTATTATTACTGATGTTATGTTACGTATATATAAGTAATCCTGTTGTAGCTTTAAGGATAGCTGGTCAAAAAGCAAACACTCTTATAATCAATTGTTCTAATAAAGATATATACGGTATTATATATTGTAGAAATGAAACAAATATTTATGATATTAGTACAGGTTAATGTTGTTTACTTTACAGACATACAGATGTACTCGCCTCAATAAGTATCTTTACTATTGTGTGTGAAACAATATGACACAATGGACGAAGCATTTTGACAACCCTACCAAGACAACAGGAGTCACAGTGTCCATTGTAAAATTAATCGGATCCCTAGATATTTTTTGGCGCGAGGTCCTATGTATGTATTTAAACTATTGAATTATTTACCATTCAAGTCTCACTCTAACTCCCTCTCTCCCTACAGCTGGTGATTTAGATGGGTCGACTCAGAGCTTAGCGGTGACGGAAGCAGGTAAGTCTTGACACTAACGAAGGTAATCTTGCCTTTGTTCGACGCTGACGAAGGCAATCTGACACTTGTCTGCTTGTACCACTCTGACGAACGTAATCTGACTTTTACTTTTTCTTGCACGTTATAGAACTCATAGACATAATAACAGACATACAGTCATAGTAACAGACATACAGTCATAGTAACAGACATACAGTCATAGTAACAGACATACAGTCATAGTAACAGACATACAGTCATAGTAACAGACATAGTCATAGTAACAGACATACAGTCATAGTAACAGACATACAGTCATAGTAACAGACATACAGTCATAGTAACAGACATACATACATATTAACAGAAAGACAAATATCGTAGCAGACATATACCCATATTTACAGACAGGATCTTTGACATGTCACTCCTAACTGACGACTGATTGGCTGACTGACTGGTGCCTGGCGATTGGCCAGTTAACAATAAATCGAAAGTTTCACTAAAAATTATTAAATTATATTTTGCCTCATAATCATTTAAGTCACAGTGTTTTTACTTTCTTGGTTTTTATTCACCAAAAATGATTTGATAAAAAATTAATATTAAACGTTATTAAATATTATCTGTTCTTTCTGGTCCTTATTCATTTTATTTCCCCCATTGTTTCATGATCATCGTCGTGTTCTGAACTTTGTCTTCTTGAGGTCAGTTGTGACCTGTGGTGCTTAAGACAACCTTTTAATTGATATCTAGCTTGTGACTGTTTTTCAGATCCAGTGGGCAACAGGAAGGGCAAAAACACCTGGTCTTTATTAAAACTAGTAAGTATAGAGACATTGGTATTTATTGAGTATAATGTGTTGTAACTTCTTAAAGGTGATGTTATGTAACACTTTAATGTGAGTTGCGTTCTTATTACAACTATCGTGTTTACGTAATCGTCGTTTTCTGTACTGTCATTCCCTAATATAAACGCCTTCCTTTACACACCTCTATTGTAACCAAGCTACACTAACTCTCCTCCTGTATAGTAAATTAATCTACTTATTGTTTCAATATGACCTTGGCTCTCCGGCTTTCAGACCGATATTCATAATAACTCATATTGTGTGTGTGTGTGTGTGTGTGTGTGTGTGTCTGTGTGTGTGTGTGTGTGTGTCCATATATCAATAAATAGATAAATCGCTAGATAGTTAGACAGACAGACAGACAGACAGACAGAGAGACATTTTCCTCGTTATTTAATTATCTGTCGCGGTTACCAATGTAATTTGATTTAGTTTCTCTCTGGGACTATACAGCGCTATACCACATTTCTTCAGACGCGACGCTTAGGTTCATACCCCTATCAGTAATCATTGAACTATGACCACTGTAGTATGTTGTATTAAAAAAAAAACTCCCTTCCACCAGCCAGCCACAGTGTAACTCCTAATCACTTGAGGTTGAATCAATGAAGAAGCTGAAGTAAGTGACTACTGATAGGAATATGAACCTAAGTGTCACGTATGAAGAAGTGTGGTATAGCGCTGTCTAGTCCCAGAGAGAAACTAAATCAAATTACATTGGTAACCGCGACACATAATTAAATAACGAGGAAAATGTCTCTCTATCTGTCTGTCTGTCTGTCGATTTTTCTATTTATCTATTATCATTTAAACACACACACACACACACACACACACACACACACACACACACACACACACACACACATACCCCCCCTGGTTACCTCACGCCTGCGACCTTTTGATTGGATTAAGTACGCTGCCCAACGTATCTGATTGGGCGAGGTGAGGCGTGAACGGACCAATTACCGGGAAGATGTGCCAACTCTCTCTCTCTCTCCTCCTTCCATTAATGACATCACAGCACGGAAAGAGGATTAGCACCTACTTAAATCTGCTAAAAATAATTAATTCTAGTCATATTAAGTATCAGCAAGTCATAGAGCCTCACTGAACATTGCTTTAAACTACACTGGCGACACTAAGTTGAAGGGAGTATAAAACTTTCTTTGAGGACGATGGTTTAACCCTTTGAGGATGATGGTTTAACCCTTTGAGGATGATGTTTTAACCCTTTGAGGATGATGTTTTAACCCTTTGAGGATGATGGTTTAACCCTTTGAGGACGATGTTTTAACCCTTTGAGTATGATGTTTTAACCCTTTGAGGATGATGGTTTAACCCTTTGAGGACGAGATGGTTTAACCCTTTGAGGATGATGTACAGTTTAAATCTTTGAGGATGTATGCTTGAACCTTTGAGGATGATGGTTTAACCTTTTGAGGACGATGTTTAACCTTTTGAGGACGATGGTTTAACTTCTTTGAGGATGATAGTTTAACCTTTTTGAGGACGATGGTTTAACCTTTTGAGGGGATGATGTTTTAACCCTTTGAGGATGATGTCTTAACCCTTTGAGGACGATGGTTTAACCCTTTGAGGATGATGTTTTAACCCTTTGAGGATGATGTTTAACCCTTTGAGAACATGGTTTAACCCTGTGAGGATGATGGTTTAATCCTTTGATGACGATGATTTAACCCTTCAAGGATGATGTTTTAACCCTTTGAGGACATGGTTTAACCTTGTGATGACGATGATTTAACCCTTTGAGGATGATGGTTTAACCCTGTGATGACGATGGTTTAACCCTTTGAGGATGATGGCTTTAACCCTCTGAGGATGATGGTTTAACCCTTTGAGGCTGATGGCTTAACCCTTTGAGGACGATGTTTTAACCCTTTGAGGACGATGGTTTAACCCTTTGAGGATGATGTTTTAACCCTTTGAGGACATTGTTTAATCCCTTGATGACGATGATTGAACCCTTTTAAGCGATGATGTTTTAATTCCTTTGAAGGGTTTAACCTCAGATGACGATGATTTAACCTTTGAGGATGATGGTTTAACTTGTGATGACGTGATGGTTTAAATCCCTTTGAGGACGATGGTTTAAACCTTTGAGGATGATGGTTAACCCTTGAGGATGATGGTTTAACCTTTGAGGACGATGGTTTAAATCAGTGATGACGATGGTTTAACCCTTTGAGACATAGATTTAACCTTGAAGATGATGTTTAACCTTTGAAGACATGGTTTAACCTCAGATGACGATGGCTTCAACCTTGAGGATGATGGCTTTAACCTTTGAGGATGATGGCTTAACCTTTGAGGATGATGGTTTAACCTCAGGATGACGATGAAGTTTAACCTTTGAGGACGATGGTTTAAATTCCTTTTGAGGATGATGGTTTAACCTCGAGGATGATGTCAATCTTGAGGATGATGGTTTAACCTTGTGATGACGATACGAACCCAGTGATGACGAGTATTTCAACCTTTGAGGATGAGCGCCATCTCTTTACACGATAGATTTAACCTTTGAGGATGATGGCTGTCCTTTCGGTGATGACGATGGTTTAACCCTTTGAGGATGATGTTTAACCCTTTGAGAATGATGGTTTAACCCTGTGATGACGATGATTTAACCCTTTGATGACGATGATTTAACCCTTTGAGGACGATGCTTTAACCCTTTGATGACGATGATTTAACCCTTTGAGTACATTATTTAACCCTTTGATGACGATGATTTTACCCTTTGAAGACGATGATTTAACCCTTTGAGGACGATGGTTTAACTCTTTGAGGATGATGTTTTAACCCTTTGAGGATGATGGTTAACCCTTTGAGGACGATGGTTTAACGCTTTGAGGATGATGTTTTAACCCTTTGAGGATGATGGTTAACCCTTTGAGGACGATGGTTTAACCCTTTGAGGATGATGGTTTAACCCTGTGATGACGATGCTTTAACCCTTTGAGGATGATGGTTTAACCCTTTGAGGACGATGGTTTAACCCTTTGAGGATGATGTCTTAACCCTTTGAGGATGATGGTTAACCCTTTGAGGACGATGGTTTAATCTGTAATGTTTGTTAGGTGTTGTGGGTTAAACGCACCGATTATATGAAGTCTGTTAACTGTTTTAGTATTATAAAACACGTCTAGAATATATCTTATATGATTAACACACCAATTATAAAACTTTCCTGGATCCAGCATATAAAAATTATTATTATTATTATTTTTCTTTTTTACGGGAATTAGCTCGCCCGGGCACAGGTCAAACGGCCCACAACGGAGCCTGGGGGGCGAAAAAAAAGAAGAACGGAAAGAAATTGAAAATATAGAAAGAAAGGTTATACTGTATTAATCTACACCACGAAGATGCCAGAAAACCAGCTTTTTAAAGTGAGACAGATTGTAAGAGCATGGAAACACAGAAGAAGGCAGAGCATTCCACAGTTTGGCTGTGTGAGGAAAGAAGGAGGTACTATAACGGGTTATTCTCGTGTGACTGACATCCACAGAGAAACGGTGGGCACCGCGGGCAAGATGTGTGTTACGAACCCACGGCCTTGCCGGCAGTACACAGGATGCCAAATCCACTGAACATTGCCCGTTAAAGTACCTGTAAAAGAGAGAGTGAAGCAACATTGCGGCGAAGAGAAAGGGGAGAGAGATTGTCGACTAAAGGAGGAGAGTTAATAAGACGAAATGCCTTTGATTCCACCCTATCTAATAGTTGGACAGAAAGAGAGCCACCCCAGATATGAGAGCAGTACTCCAAGTTGGGACGAATGAATCCCTTATATACTTGGAGCAACTGCTCAGGAGTGAAGTAGCTGTGGCATCTGTACAGCATTCCCAATTTTCGGGAGGCAGCTTTAGTTATACTAAGGATGTGTGATTTCCAGGACATATTGGAGGAAATGGTGAGGCCTAACACATTTATTTCAGAATTTGGGGGGATGATAGCGTCCTGAAATGTAATTGGTGGGAGATCGTCTAATTTACAAAGAGTAATTGGTAAATATTGAGTTTTGTTACTATTGAACTTAACCAAGTTTGTATCTCCCCATTCAGAGATGCTGCACAGATCCGCGTTGATAGAAGTAATGATATCAGTTCTAGAAACAGATCTAGTTTGAGAGTTAGGAGGAAGGGGAAAATGTGAGGAAGAGTGAAGAGTAGAATCATCGGCGTAAGAATGGATAGAATTTGTTGTAGTGTGAAGTAAATCATTGATAAAAAGAAGGAAGAGAGTTGGTGAAAGAACAGAACCCTGTGGGACGCCACTATTGGTAGAGAAAGAGCGAGAAATCGATCGCTCGACAACAACTGCCATGGATCGGTTCTCAAGGAAGCTAGAGATGAGAGAACAAAGTGGGGGAGAGAAACCAAAAGAGGGAAGTTTAGATAGCAAAGACTTGTGTCATAATTATACACTTAGGACAATTGTATAAGTCTGGGGAAATATTTAAGAATGAGGCCGTGAGATACTGTACGTAGTCGTATTATCTTCAGTCCGTGTTGTGTTAATGAGCATTATTTTTATGTCTGGTTTACGTAATATACGAACTGTCTAGTGTGCTATTATATCTATCTATCTATCTATCTATCTATCTATCTATCTATCTTTCTATCTATCTATCTATCTATCTATCTATCTATCTATCTATATATATAATTGAGAATTTTATATATATTTTCTTTAACTATTGTCAGTCAAGTCTTTCTTCTTTCCCTAATAAGAGTTTAATTCTTTACAGTGTGTTAAGAGCCCCGAGGCACGTACGTTGTTTACTTGTTTTATTTGTCTGTTGTGAAGTGATCGGTGCCTAATGAGCCTTAGTAGTTGAACAAGAGCCAGTAAGTTATATAACAGTTATATAACTAGATGTGGTAGAACTGTTCTCTAGGATAAAGTGCTACATCAGGGAGAACAAACGAATTGATCTCCCCACGTACTGTTTTTCTGGTCGACCTCTGACTCAATATAATCAAGTAATAAACATTCACCACCACGCCACTAACCCAGCCTCTGTGTTTTCCACAGTTTGATCGGTCGAGCCGCACCAAGTCAGAGTCCCTGTGTGGCCTGGAGGAGGTGCTCAGCTGTCTCCAGCCCAGTGAGTTCGAGGACGAGCAGCTGTCCAGGTTCAAGGGTATGTGCTGGATGGACTTCGTGTCCTTTATGGAAGGGGGTCCTCAAGGGGAGCAGGATTCCCCCACCTCCACGGAGTCGCCGGACACCCTACTCCTGCTGGAGCCAACGACGACGGGCACTAACCCTCCCGTAGTGGCCCTCAATGATCGGGAGCTACTCATTACGCCCTCCATCAAACCCGACCCTAGACCCGACCCCCGACCCGACCCCGCCGACAGACATGAGAAGCATGACCGTCTGTCGGCCCTCTCTCTTTTGACCGTGAGACGCCGCTGCCCCGGAAGCGTCACCCCATGACCATCATGAGGACCATGAGCGAGCGGTCACTGGACCGTGGCCGCGTCGGGCTCCTCAACTTGCTCAGTGAACGAGTCCACCCTGACCGCTCGCCCGTCAAGTCCCTCAATAAGTCTCCACTGGGAGGTACTAACAGCGCTAAGATAGGTGGGGGGCTGACCGGCGTGGAGAGGGCGCTAGAGATCGCCAGGGAGAACGTGAGAGCCTCGCTAAACAAGACGGAGACGAAGAGACGCGAGGCGGTGTGGGACCTCTTCCAGTCAGAGTGCGCCTTCCTCTACGACCACCTCATGGTCCTCAAAAACGTGAGTACCCGACCCATTGCCACACACACACACACACACACTTGAAATAACATTGTTCTTATTCATTTTCCTTTTGATATTCTCAAAGGTCAGGAGGCCTCCCGGAACTGATCTTAAACTTGTTAGTTTTGTCTTTTATCATGAAAACAACAGTGCCGGGGTGTGCCTCCTACAAACACACCAGAAATATAATTAATTAACAGCAAAAAATAAACAAGGAAATAACAGAGACATGTTCAGGTAACAACTCATTTGTTAACTGCCTCTGAAACCAATGAAAACAGACACATTAATTATACAATGGCAGGGTAATTAACTAATGATGATAACTGGATGATATGTGTGTCTGTTGAAGTCTGTTGGTGTGGACATCAGAACTAAACATCGTCGACAACGCCAAGAGTTTAATAATAATTTTTCTAGTATTTTTTAGTAGCAACGATCTGAAAGAAATATTTATTAAACTGCAATACTGTACAACACGACGATGTGGCTGACGACCCTTCATCCTCCCCACAAGGTCCCAAACACACATACACCTGTCCATACACTCATGTACACATTTATCTACAAACAAATATACATGCCAACCCTACCGCTCCCCACCCTCCCTATCCTCACCTCTCCCCACACATGCGTCACCACCCCCACGTACATCCCACCCCCCAGCTTAAAGTCGTAGTCTCAGCAGCAACACCATACCGCCAGGGCAAGTTCACATAGAGCTGTCTGTGGCATAACCTTTCCCCGTAAGTGGGCTTGGGGGGACGTGGTCACCTCCAAGCTATGAAGTAGAGTCTCAGGGCATTTTCAGCACCATTTGGCCTGAACTGTGGATCACAGCTGAAAACAAGAGAGTTAGATACATTTTCATATTTCACGTTAAGATATCTAGAGTTCCCTTTATTATTTAGAGTTGAGTGAGGCAGCGAGTGGGTCGATTCCTACGCGCTTGTTCACACACCTTTTTTTTTTCATGTCCGAATTTGAGTTGATGTTGACGGACGGGTGACATGACGCTGAAAGTGAGGGTCTGTGATGAGTACAAAGAGAGATATCTGTCGTGTGATATCTTGTGACACGGATCCTTGAAATATGTTGTTATGTAAATGTTGTTTTATTACAGTTCTTTTCTTATGAATATAAAAACTATAAACATTGCTACGTACTTTCAATCACTCACAGGAACCTTATATCTCCTCAAAATGTATATACATTTTATAATAATTTTTCTTCCTCGCGATACTAAACAGCTGACTCAGTTATACTACAAATAAAAAAAATAGATTACAATACAAGACGTTTTAGAATATATATATAGTGAGTATTAATACCTAGTGTTAAGTATAGTACGTGAGACATCAATTATCTCTCTCTCTCTCTCTCTCTCTCTCTCTCTCTCTCTCTATTAACCTTATTGTTTTATCGTGGTAGGACACTGTAGCCAAGAAAACAATTCCTTTAACAATAGCAGGTTGAATGTCCTCCAAATTAAAAATAAAGGAAAGAGATAATTATACAAAATAAATAAAAATAAAAGGTATAAGAAGAGTCAAAAGAGAAAAGAATATTGTAGAAAACAGAAAAAGACAGAAACAAAATGGAAAGAAGACAAAGATAGACAAAGAATAAGAATAAGAAAGAAATCCAGAGAAACAAAGAGCCAATGAGACAGAAAACGAGAAACAGAAGTGACTATAAATAGAAGTGGAAGCTGGGGATGACAGTGATGGCTGAGAGGTTAGGCTAGGAGACAGAGGGGGTAGAAGAGGCTAGGAGGCTAGGAGAAACTGGGAGAGAATGGGCTGGGAGAGTTTAGAGACTGTGAGAGCTTAAAGACTTGGGAAAGGGTGAAGGTGGGGAGAGAGACTGGGGGGGGAGGCTGGAGGCTGGGAGAGACTGAGAGAGACTGGGAGACTGGGAGACTGGGGAGGCTGGGGGAAGCTGGAGGAGGCTTGGGAGGCTGGGAGAGACTGGGGAGGCTGGGGGAGGCTGGGAGGCTGGGAGGAGGCTGGGGAGGCTGGGAGGCTGGGAGGCTGGAGGGACTGGGGAGGCTGGGGAGGCTGGGAGGCTGGGAGGCTGTGGGGGCTGGGAGGAGGAGGCTGGGGGAGGCTGGGAGACTGGGAGAGGCTGGGAGGCTGGGAGGACTGGGGGGCTGGGAGGCTGGGGGAGGCTGGGGGAGGCTGGGAGCAGGGAGGCTGGAAGAGGCTGGGGAGGCTGGGAGAGACCTGGGGAGGCTGGTGAGGCTGGGGGAGACTGGGGAGACTGGGGGAGGCTGAGGAGGCTGGGAGAGCTGGAAGAGGCTGGGGGAGGCTGGGAGAGACTGGGGAGGCTGGGAGAGGCTGGGGAGGCTGGGAGGCTGGGAGAGGCTGGAAGAGGCTGGGGGAGGTTGGGAGAGGCTGGGGAGGCTGGGAGACAGAGCTGGGGAGCTGGGAGAGACTGGGGAGGCTGGGAGAGGCTGGGAGAGGCTGGGGAGGCTGAGAGCTGGAGGCTGAGAGACTGAGAGAGGCTGGGGAGGCTGGGAGAGGTTGGGAGGAAAAGCTGGGGGTGGAGGCTGGGAGAGACAGGAGAGGCTGGGGAGGGGGCTGGGAGAGGCTGGGAGAGACAGGAGAGGCTGGGAGGCTGGGGGAGGCTGGGAGAGGCTGGGGGAGGCTGGGGAGGCTGGGGAGGCTGAGAGACTGAGAGGCTGGGAGGCTGGGAGAGGCCGGAGGCTGGGAGAGACTGGGGAGGCTGGGGGAGGCTGGGGGGAGGCTGGGAGACTGAGAGAGGCTGGGGAGGCTGGGAGGCTGGGAGGGGCTGGGGAGGGTGGGGGAGGCTGGGAGAGGCTGGGGGAGGGTAGGGGAGCATCATTACCATCACTATACAATAAGCTCACCTGCATTCACTTGACCTTGTACGCTTCACCTTAATGGCGATGAATCAATGTGTGTACTGAGTGACCCCGTGACCTTTCCTGACCTCCCTGTTAAACGCCATTTTCTTTCTCACGCCTCACCCAACCTTGTTCATTCATCCTCTCTCTCTCTCATAACATAATCACCATCACTCTCTAACATACAATTAACTTTTACTATTCTGACGATGGTGTGTATGTAGTTCCAGTTCCTCCTCCTCCTCCTCTTCCCCTCTTCCTCTCCCCTCCCTCCTCCTCTTCCCTTCTTCCTCCTCCTCCTCCTCCAATGACCCTTCCATTTCCACCTCCCTCTAGGGGCATTATTACACACGCTGAAACAGAAGCCTTTGTCCAGCGTCTTCTAAGAAGTTGAAGGTTAACGACCTAAACAGTCCAAACGACGCTCCTCCTATCGTCTGGCTGAGCACGACCACCGCTACGACTTTTTCAATCTCTTTAAGTGTTTTTTTCCCTTGTACTTTCCTTCCAAACAGGAGAATTTAGTTATTATCATATACTCAAATGACCCGGACACATAACTAAAAATAACACAAATAATTTAAGAAAAAAGTAAATGGATGCCACGAGGTATAGTGAAATTTATTCTATGTTCATCGTCGAGTCAAATAAAAGATGTAATCCGGTATTTTATTTCTCTTTTAATTTTTTTTTATTTTATTGGCATATGCAAATTATATGCTGATGAGCTAGTTATGGGTATATTACCAGGTTAAAAGTTGGTATCCTCCATTATTTTTGTTTCGTCGCTTTGAAGGTTCGTTTGATTCATTCATGCTAACACTGGTTCATTCATTGCACCCCTGGTTCACCCATCTTACACCTGGTTCACCCATTTTACCCCTGGTTCACTCATCTTACCCCTGGTTCACCCATCTAACCCCTGGTTCACATATCTTACCCCTGGTTCACTCATCTTACCCCTGGTTCACTCATCTTACCCCTGGTTCACTCACCCTACCCCTGGTTCACTCACCCTACCCCTGGTTTACTCACCCTACCCCTGGTTCACTCACCCTACCCCTGGTTCACTCACCCTACCCCTGGTTCACTCGCCCTACCCCTGGTTCACTCGCCCTACCACTGGTTCACTCGCCCTACCCCTGGTTCACTCGCCCTACCCCTGGTTCACTCACCCTACTGTTCCACCGCCCCTATCATTTGTTCAGGAGCCGGATCCGTGTTTGTGTCAGTTTAGGGTCAGCCAACACGCGACACATCCGAAGACTTAACCACGAAGCTGACATGAATTTTTAATGACCTCCTGTCTGATGCCAGGACTCCGGGAAAAGGTCAGAGGGTGTTTGAACCTCAGCCTTGAGAACTGATCTAACTGGCTCATTTAACCTCCGGAATAAAGATGGAAGGATTATATATATTTATAGGATATTTTCGTCCATTCACTGGAGATGTATGTGTGTGTCTCTGTCGTTATATCTGTCTTTCTCACACACTTAGACAAACACTCACACACCTACAAGAGACATCATTATGCATAAGTGTGTACCCAGATGACTCTTCCGTATTGTGTTGTTGGGAAGTGAGAAACTATCTGCTGTCTGTCTTTCCGTCTGTTTGATTGGTTGCTTCTCTCTCTCCCTGTCAATTTCTCTCTAAGTGCCACTGCGCAAAACACAGCCTCGGTTGTAAGTGTCTTGACTTGCCAGAAATACCCTGACCCGACCAGGAGGGACGGTGGATAAAACAAACAGATATACAATGTTTTTTCTCTTCACTTAACTTGAGGGCGAACCATTATTTTATACTATGTTTAGAGAGATTACCTTTTGTGTAACGAGGATGCTCTCTTCTATTTTACGATGGAAGGGAGAGACAGATAAACAGAGACGGGTGTGGTGACAGAAGAGGAACTTTTTACTTACGTGGGATTTTGCCAAGGGTACAACTTTCTATTCTCTATTGGTAGGGAGAAAGCGAGGTGGTACTTTTATTTCCGTGGTTTGGTTGTCGAGTGAATTTCTATTTTAGGTCGAAATGAGAAAGAGAGATGGATAGAAAGATAGAGAGGAGTAGAGGGGGAGATTTTATTACATTAACTTTTACCATTAACGCCAATATAATCATCAACGTCGCCAACATGGTCAATATCAACATCAACATAATCGTCAACATTAACAGATCAACACATAATACAGACCCTCACTTAACTCTGTGTCTGTGTGTGTGTGTGTGTGTGTGTGTGTGTGTGTGTGTGTGTGTGTGTGTGTGTGTGTGTGTGTGTATATGTACGTAGGCGTATCTAGTACAGCTTGACCTTTGACCTCTATACCCTCACTCACCCAAAAGCCATCAACTGTGTGTAATGAACCAAGAAATCAGGATGATAAACAAATTCCCAGACGGCTGGAAGACGAAACAAAAACGGCTGGAAGACGAATACAATTATTAAAGACAAATAAGAGAGAAGAAACAAAAAAAAAAGAATATGTCTCCAGAAAAAAAAAAAAAAACAGACCTAAAAAAAGTTATATACAAAAAAAAAATTAAAATACGTCTCTAGTTCCGAAGGTAATATAGAAAAGATGGAAGAGTATAAGAGGGGAAATATATATATATAGAGAGAGGAGGATTTAATGGAATATAGACGTTTTGTAGAGTGAGGGGAAGTGGAGAGAGGTAACTGAGGGGGGGTGAGTGGAGGAAGTGAGACGGATGAGGGAGATAGTAACGAAAGGAGGAGACTTTATATAGATAAGTCATGTGTATTGAAATTCTATACACCTTATGCATAACACACACACACACACACACACACACACACACACACACACACACACACACACACACACACACACTATCATCAGTCTAAACCGTTCCTCTTAGCAGGGTGGCAAACATATTCTATTCTCGCACATACATACATACATACATACATCCATCCATACATACATACATACATACATACATACATACATACTCATCAAGGAGGGAATAATGGCAAGTCAGGTATAGAGCTACTGACACACGTAGAGATAACTGAGTTACCACAAGACGATGATGTAAAAACTACTGATTAATGTTGTGGCGGCCCAAAAAGCTTATCCAGGTGATTAATGAAAGGTTTAATGAGTTAATTAATGAGGTGAGGGAGGGTGGGGGTGAGATGAGGTGAGGTGAGGGTGAGGTGAGGTTAATCAGTGATCATGATTCGAGGAGAGTCAGTATCACATATCTAAGACAATCTGTTGATGAGTGTGCTGATCAGGTGTAACGTGTTTTAGGGCTGTCTGTCTGTCTGTGTGTCTGTCTGTCTGTCTGTCTGTGTGTCTGTGTCTGTGTGTCTGTCTGTGTGTGTGTCTGTCTGTCTGTGTGTCTGTCTGTCTGTGTGTCTGTCTGTCTGTGTGTCTGTCTGTGTGTCTGTCTGTCTGTGTGTCTGTCTGTCTGTCTGTCTGTCTGTCTGTCTGTCTGTGTGTCTGTCTGTGTGTCTGTCTGTGTGTCTGTCTGTCTGTCTGTCTGTCTGTCTGTGTGTCTGTCTGTGTGTCTGTTTACCTATAAGTTTCATTATGTTTACTGGACACAAAGATTCAGTGTATTCTTCATAATGAAAAGACACACACACACACACACACACACACACACACACACACACACACCATTGACCTTAACAACCGCCGTACAGTAATTATAATTTTCACGCCTTGACAACCAAACATCATGTAGAATTTAATCGTAGTCTCTCTCTCTCTCTCTCTCTCTCTCTCCTTGCCCGAGTGAACCCCTGACATTCTCAGTTCCTCCCTAGAGCTGTTGTCATGGTGCTGGGGGAGGAAGGGAGAAAGGGAGGGAGGGAGGGCGCATTGATATGTGGGGTCCCTTTGATATCCAGACTCGTGCAAGGAACCTAAACTAACTTAATGTGACCTAACCTAATCTGACTTAACCTAACCTAAATTTGTCTTTATCAAACTTAACTCGACTTGACTTAACCTAACTAAACCTGACTAATCAAACACAACCAAACTCAATGTGACTTAACCTAACCTAACCTAACCTACCCAATTGTTTCTGGTTGACTCTGTGATGCATCTTCTGTTTATCATCCCTTAGTAATGACCCCTGTTACCATTTACTGTCATTATTATTATTATACATTATTGGTTATTATTTTTTTTAATTATAAGTCTAATGTCAAGAGCTTTAGCCTCTAAGAACGCCGATTAGGCAGAAAATCCTTCGTAATTGGAAATTCTTTTGCTGACAGGGAAGGGAGAGTGACAGACAGAGAGACAGACAGACAGACAGACGAACAGAGAGAGAGAGAGAAGAGAGAGAGAGAGGCCAATATCATTCATTACCACCATCACAAACAAGTAAGACTAATGGTGTACATTTATTCTGATGAAACTGTAAAACTATTCAACCAGTGGTCACAATACCCCTATCATAGTAATTCACCATTCTATAGTTTTTAATTAATTTACTCTTTATAAAGGATAATTGCATTCATATATAACTACAGTTCATTCATATATACCTACTGTTCATTCATATATACCTACTGTTCATTCATATATACCTACTGTTCATTCATATATACCTACTGTTCATTCATATATACCTACTGTTCATTCATATATACCTGCTGCTCATTCATATATACCTACTGTTCATTCATATATACCTACTGTTCATTCATATATACCTACTGTTCATTCATATATACCTACTGTTCATTCATATATACCTGCTGCTCATTCATATATACCTACTGTTCATTCATATATACCTACTGTTCATTCATATATACCTACTGTTCATTCATATATACCTACTGTTCATTCATATATACCTGTCATTTCACGTACACTGGCTCCTCAGGTAACTTGCTAATTTGCTGTATTGGAGTAACGTCCGTCTGTCTGTCTGTCTGTCGGTCTGTCTGTCTCCCGCTGGTGATTCAGTGGCAAAAGTGTCTCGGCTGACAGGTAAATATTTCATGAGTTGTTAACCTGCAGGCTGGTCCTAAGGGAGAAAGGAGGGGTATGTCTTGGATATTTTTTTTCTTTGCGTGCGTGTTTCTTCTATCAGGCCTGTGTTTGACCTCCGTGTGAGCGCATGACAAGAGAGAGGGGGTCACTGTTGTTCTAGTCATGACGATTTTGACCCCGACTTTCCATCTCTTTCGTGTACCCAGTAAATATTTCCACCTGTCACTCTCTCTCAATCTCACGCCTTCACTCTCTCTATCCCTCTCTCTCCCCCTCTCTCATTTCTCCCTCCTTCCCTCTCCCTCTCCACACGTTCAAGAATAGAAACAGTTATCCTATTCACACTACATACAGGTACATAAACTAAACTTCCAGGTAACCGGACTATTGCATATAGATTGTTTCGACTCTAAACCTCTAACGCACGATTGCAATTCTCAATTCCTTTGCATTTTCGTTTATCTTGCAATGTTATTTAATATATTTTTTTTCTAATACGCATCTTATTCACATGAGTATGTATTCCATAGCTGTACACACTTCTAACGCACATGTGTATGTATCCCACAGGTGTACATGGAGCCACTCAAGAAAATCCAGGTAGACGGATACGCTATGTTCGCCGAGCCTGAGTTGTTGTTTGGTAACCTGGACGAACTCTGTTGTGTGAGTACCGTTGTCTGTTAATGTGAGTACTGTTGTCTGTTGTGTGAATTACTGTTGTCTGTTATTGAGTACCGTTGTCTGTTATTGTGAGTACTGTTGTCTGTTGTGTAGTGCTGTTGTCTGTTGTGTGAGTACTGTTGTCTGTTGTATCAGTACCGTTGTCTGTTGTGTAGTGCGCATTGTCTGTTGTGTCAGTGCTGTTGTCTGTTATTGAGTACTGTTGTCTGTTGTCCATGATACCGTTGTCTGTTGTGTACCGTTGTCTGTTGTGTGATGCTGTTGTCTGTTTGTGTCCAGTGCTGTTGTCTGTTGTTGATGCTGTTTGTCTGTTGTGTCAGTACTGTTGTCTGTTGATGTGGTACCGTTGTATGTTGTGTGAGTACCGTTGTGTGTTGTGTGAGTACTGTTGTCTGTTGTGTGAGGTACTGTTGTCTGTTGTGTGAGTACCGTTGTCTGTTTGTGAGTACTGTTGTCTGTTATTACAGATACTGTTGTCTGTTGTGTCCAGTACTGTTGTCTGTTGTGAGTACTGTTGCCTGTTGTGTAGTACTGTTGTCTGTTGTGTAGTACTGTTGTGCTGTGTAAGTACTGTTGTCTGTTTATTATCAATTACTGTTGCCTATTCAATGTGAATACTGTTGCCTGTTATTGTAGTACTGTTGTCTGTTGTGTCAGTACTGTTGTCTTATTTAATGAGTACTGTTGCCTGTTTATTAGCAAGTACTGTTGTCTGTTGTCAGTACTGTTGCCTGTTGTGAGTACTGCTGTCTGTTGTGTGAGTACCATTGTCTGTTGTGTGAGTACTGTTGTCTGTTGTCCAGTACTGTTGCCTGTTATGTGAATACTGTTTGCCTGTTATTGTGAGTGCTGTTGTCTGTTGTGTGAGTACTGTTGTCTGTTGTGTGAATACTGTTGTCTGTTGTGTGAGTACCGTTGTCTGTTGTGTAGTACTGTTGTCTGTTTGTGTGAATACTGTTATCTGTTGTGTGAGCACTGTTGTCTATTGTGTGAGTACTGTTGTCTGTTGTGTGAGTACTGTTTGTCTGTTGTGTGAGAGTACTGTTGTCTGTTATTAGCCCAAGTACTGTGTCTGTGTGAGTAGTGTTGTCTGTTGTGAGAGTACTGATGTCTGTTTGTGTAGTACTGTTGTCTGTTGTGTAGTACTGTTGTCTGTTGTGTAGTACCCATTTGTCTGTTGTGTGAGTACTGTTGTCTGTTGTGTGAAGTACTGTTGTCTGTTGTGTCCCATTAACATTTGTCTGTTGTGTGAGTACTGTCTGTGTGGTACAGTTGTCTGTTGTGTGAGTACCGTTGTCTGTTGTGTAGTACTGTTGTCTGTTGTGTAGAGTACTGTTGTCTGTTGTGTAGTACCGTTGTCTGTTGTGTAGAGTACTGTTGTCTGTTGTGTAGTACTGTTGTCTGTTGTGTAGTACTGTTGTCTGTTGTATCAGTACCGTTGTCTGTTGTGTAGTACTGTTGTCTGTTGTCAGTGCTGTTGTCTGTTGTGTAGTACTGTTGTCTGTGTGTGGTACAGTGTATTGTGAGTACCGTTGTCTGTTGTGTAGTACTGTTGTCTGTTGTGTCAGTACTGTTGTCATTGTGTCAGTACTGTTGTCTGTTGTGTCAGTACTGTTGTCTGTTGTGTAGTACCGTTGTGTTGTTGTGAGTACCGTTGTGTGTGTAGTACTGTTGTCTGTGTGTAATTACTGTTGTCTGTTGTGAGTACCGTTGTCTGTTTATTGTAGAGTACTGTTGTCTGTTGTGTTAGTACTGTTGTCACGGTATTGTCAGTACTGTTGTCTGTGTGAGTACTTATTTGCCTGTTATTGTGAGTACTGTTGTCTGTTGTGTGAGTACTGTTGTCTGTTGTGTAAGTACTGTTGTCTGTTGTGTCAGTACTGTTGCCTGTTATTAATGAATACGCCTGTTATTATGAGTACTGTTGTCTGTTATTGTCAATGCACTGTCTGTGTAGTACTGTTGCCTGTTGTGTGATACTGTTGTCTGTTGTGTCAGTACTGTTGCCTTATTTATTAATGAGTACTGCTGTCTGTTGTGTAGTACCATTGTCTGTTGTGTGAGTACTGTTGTCTGTTGTGTCAGTACTGTGCTATATTCCCCATGTGAATACTGTTGCCTGTTGTGTAGTACTGTTGTCTGTTGTGTGCTGTTGTCTGTTGTGTGAGATACTGTTGTTGTCTGTTATTGTGAGTACCGTTGTCTGTTGTGTAGTGCACTGTTGTCTGTTATTAGTAGATACTGTTATCTATTTATTGTGAGCACTGTTGTCTGTTATGTGAATACTGTTGTCTGTTGTGTGAGTACTGTTGTCTGTTGTGTGAGAGTACTGTTGTCTGTTGTGTGTAGGCACTGTTGTCTGTTATGTGAGTACTGTTGTCTTATTTGTGTGAGTACTGATGTCTGTTGTGTGAGTACTGTTGTCTGTTGTGTGAGTACTGTTGTCTGTTGTGTGATACCGTTGTCTGTTATTGTGAGTACTATTTGTCTGTTGTGTGAGTACTGTTGTCCTGTTGTGTGAGTACTATTGTCTGTTGTGAGTACTGTTGCCTGTTGTGTGAGTACTGTTGTCTGTTGTCAGTACTGTGTCTGTTGTCCAAGTACTGTTGTCTGTTTGGTAATCAGTGCTGTTGCCTGTTGTGCGAATACTGTTGCCTGTTATTGATGCTGTTGTCTATTTGTGTGAGTACTGTTTGTCTGTTGTGTGAGTCTGTTGTCTATTTATTAGCCAGTGCTGTTGTCTGTTGTGTGAGTGCTGTTGTCTGTTGTGTGAGTACTGTTGTGTGTTGTGTGTGTGTTTACGTTGTCTGTTGTGTGAAAGGTACTGTTGTCTGTTGTGTGTGAATACTGTTGTCTGTTGTGTGTAGTACTGTTGTCTGTTGTCAGTACTGTTGTCTGTGCTGTAGTACTGTTGCATCTGTTATTATCAGCAGTGCTGTTGTCTGTTATTAATGAGTACTGTTGTCTGTTGTGTGAATACCGTTGTCTGTTTGTGTGAAGTACCGTTGTCTGTTATTATGAGTACCGTTGTCTGTTGTGTAGTACTGTTGTCTGTTATTGTGAGTACTGTTGTCTGTTGTGTGAGGTACGTTGTCTGAGAATTACTGTTGTCCTTGTTATTGTGAGTGCTGTTGTCTGTTGTGTCAGTACTGCTTGTCTGTTCTATGATACTGTTGCCTGTTGGTAGCAAGGTACTGTGTCTGTTATGTCAGTACTGTTGTCTGTTATTAATCCCAGTACTGTTGTCTGTTGTGTGAGTCACTGTTGCCTGTTATTGTGAATCACTGTTGCCTGTTGTGTGAATACTGTTGCCTGTTGTGTGAAATTACTGTTGTCTGTTGTGTGAGTACTGTTGTCTGTTGTGTGAGTACTGTTGTCTGTTGTGTAGTACCGTTTGTCTGTTGTGTAGTACTGTTGTCTGTTGTGTAGTGCACTATTGTCTGTTATTATTGAGAGTACTGTTGTCTGTTGTGTGGAAATACTGTTGTGTTGTGAAAGAGTACCGTTGTCTGTTGTGTAGTACTGTTGTCTGTTGTGTAGTACTGTTGTCTTATTTGCGTGATGCTGTTGTCTGTTATTGTGTAGTGCTGTTGTCTGTTGTGTGGGTACTCTTGTCTATTTGTGTGAGTACCAATAGTCTGTGTGTGCTGTTGTCTGTTGTGTGAGTACTGTTGTCTGTTGTGTAAGGTACCGTTGTCTGTTGTGTAAGATACTGTTGTCTGTTGTGTGAATACTGTTGACTGTTGTGTGAGAATACTGTTGTCTGTTTATTGTCAGTACTGTTGTCTGTTATTAATGCTATTTGCCTGTTGTGTGAGTACTGTTACTGTTGTGTGAGTACTGTTATCTGCTGTGTAGTACTGTTGTCTGTTGTGTAAGTACTGTGTCCTATTTGTGTGTTCTGTTGTCTGTTGTAGTGCTGTCTGTTGTGAGAGTACTGTTGTCTGTTATTGTGAGAATGCTGTTGTCTGTTGTGTGAGTGCTGTGTCTGTGTGTGAGTACTGTTGTCTGTTGATTGTAGTGCTGTTGTCTGTTGTGTGAGAATTACTGTTGTCTGTTGTGTGAGTGCTGCTGTCTGTTGTGTGAGTACTGTTGTCTGTTGTGTCATGCACAATTTGTCTGTTACATGTCAATGCTGTTTGTCTGTGTATCAAGTACTGTTGTCTGTTAATATCCAAGTACTGTTGTGCCATGTCAGTACTGTTGTCTGTTGTGTGAGTACTGCTGTCTGTTGTCATAGATACCATTGTCTGTTGTGAGTACCGTTCCCTATTGTGAGAGTACTGTTGTCTGTTGTGTGATACCGTTGCCTGCTGTGTCAGTACTGTTGTCTCTGTTGTGTAGTACTGTTGTCTGTTGTGTGAGTACCGTTGTCTGTTGTGTGAGTACTGTTGTCTGTTGTGTGAGTACTGTTGTCTGTTGCGTGAGTACTGTTGTCTGTTGTGTGAGTACCGTTGTCTGTTGTGTGAGTACTGTTGTCTGTTGTGTGAGTACTGTTGTCTGTTGTGTGAGTACTGTTGCCTGTTGTGTGAGTACTGTTATCTGTTGTGTGATTACTGTTGTCTGTTGTGTCAGTACTGTTGTCTGTTGTGTGAGTACTGTTGTCTGTTGTGTGAGTACTGTTGTGTGAATACTGTTGTCTGTTGTGTGAGTACCGTTGTCTGTTGTGTGAGTACTGTTGTCTGTTGTGTGAGTACTGTTGTCTGTTGCGTGAGTACTGTTGTCTGTTGTGTGAGTACCGTTGTCTGTTGTGTGAGTACTGTTGTCTGTTGTGTGAGTACTGTTGTCTGTTGTGTGAGTACTGTTGCCTGTTGTGTGAGTACTGTTATCTGTTGTGTGATTACTGTTGTCTGTTGTGTCAGTACTGTTGTCTGTTGTGTGAGTACTGTTGTCTGTTGTGTATATAGACGCACACAGCCATATAACACTAATCTTCACCAGCCAGCGGGAGTCGAACCCGTGATCTGCAACATTAGAGTCAGCAGCAGGACCGCAGCTCAGTGTTTACAAGAACTGGTCAATTTGATCTAGCGCTGAACATCCATTTGTTTTTGAAAGCATTCTGCGTCCCATCGGCTCAGTGGTGTCGCTCCCACCATCTCTCGTGTCAGGGTTCCAGGGTTCGACTTCCACTTGTATTGTGATGTTTAGTATGTTTTATCGATGATGTGGGTTACGTGTTATAAAGGCGAGGGAGAGGGAGGGGGAGAATGGGGAGGAAGGGAGGAGGGGGAGAATGGGGAGGAAGGGAGGAGGGGAAGAGGGAAGGGGAGAATAGGGGGCAGGGGAGGAAGGACAAACAACTGAACATCGAAAATATTAATTCTTTTGTTTTAGTTCATATCGCTCACCAACTGCAGTAAACAGTGCTCTGGTACGAACTAAATAGAATGAAAGAAAAATTGAGGTGTGTGCTCGTTAGTAACACTGTTTATGATAACAATTAATTTCCTGGTTAATCATTTATTCTGTCAGATTTAGACAAGTTAAAACCCTTTACATAAAACATTGACGCCATTTCTACCTAACATAATACACTGTACTTATTTACTAAGAAACATTCTTCACGATATTAAGTTATAGAGACGAGAAATATTCAGGATTACAATATAGAGTTTTTCTATAAGGCCGCCTCTGCCACAACCTTCCATGGTCTCTTTGTGTGTGTGTGTGTGTGTGTGTGCGTGTTTATTTGTATATGGTTATGAAACACACACACACACACACACACACACACACACACACACACACACACACACACACACACACACACAGGCTTTTAGTTTATGATCCCGAGTAAACTTTTTCTTCAGATGTAAATACAAAAAATACGTTCTAAATCCCCAGTTGAAGCCGTTGGTGACTGTTAGTGCATCACAATAATGAAAAAAAACACATAACATATTATATTTATTGTCAAACTCCCACTTGTACTGTACTGTGCTGTGCTGTTCTAAATTTACAATTATCAAAGACTGACTTTTTTGTCTGCTTTTATATGAATATCCATATTTAACTTGTAGCATTTAAGGGACACTCTATTTAATTGGTCTACACACACACACAGACACACACACACACACACACACAGACACACACACACACACACACACACACACACACACACACACACACACACACCATCCCTACTGTAAAGGGTGCGTTAGTCAGCCCTAAACCTGACTGAAAAGGTGGCATTTCTTTTTTCTTTTCTTTTTACACAGGAAGGTGTTTGTTTAGTACTTCTCTTTACACGCGCTGCCGGGCGTATAGCCAACACCTCACTACCGCAGCTTTGATCTATTTTTTTCACAATTATTTTCCTTTATTTATTCTTAATGACGTGATAATAAAGATGACCTCTGACCTCTGACCTGGGGATATAATACAGCTTCACTTAACCTTTACACGTACACATAAAAAAAGGTTTTGATCACATTGTTAATGCACACCTTCTCACCTCTCTTATTTCTCCCTTGTCAATAACCCAGGAAGAACGTTGACCTTTTAACCTACGCTCAGTCCTGGAATAGATTGAATTTAGTGTATTCCTTATTCATCCATTAACACAACGTTGTAAGCTTGACCCCTGACCTCTGACCCGTGTTGTATGCTTTGATCACCGACCTGTGTTCTCTGTTGTAAACCTGACCTGCTGACCTCTGACCTTTATTACAGGTGACGTACGCGTTCTGTAAGGAATTCATTAATCTGCTGGAACAACACCAAGTTCCTGTTGGTCAGCTGGACACTACCAATGTGCTGGTCAAGCTCTTTCAGAAGGTCAGTCTCTCTCTCTCTGCTATAACTTCCATTACCATATTTTCTCCTCCCCCAAACACCCCCTCCCCTCCCTCTCCACACACACACCTCCCCTCCTCCACCCCCCCCTCCGCCAGACCCCCTCCCCCTCACACACTCCTTCCACAAAAAAAATCCCCCTGCCCCCCTCCCTCCACACCCCCTCCCCCCCTCACACACCCTCCCTTCCTCCACAAACATCCCCTGTCCCCCCTCCTCCACACACCCCCTCCCCCACACACTCCCTTCCTTCCTCCACAAAAATCCCCCTGCCCCCCCTCCTCCACACCCCCTCACACACACACTCCTTCCTCCACAACATCCCCTGCTCCCTCCTCCACCCCCCCCCTCCCCCCACACACACTCCCCCTCCTTCTCTCAGCACAAACATCCCCGTCCCCTCTCCCTCCACACCCTCCCTCACACACATTCCCCCCTCCCCTTCCCTCCACAAACATCCCCCGTCCCCCCCCTCCCTCCCCCTCCACACCCTCACACACTCCTCCTTTCCTCCACAGTCCCCCTGCCCCCTCCTCCTCCACATTACCCTGGTTTGACGACATATGGTTGTACTCCGCAGGGCAGTAAGGCCACCATGCTGTGTCAAGCCTACCATCGCTACGCACTTAACTACATCAACGCACTTAACTACCTCGAGACCCTCAGACGCCAACTAGAATTCTGTGAATTCGAAAAGGTAAGTCTTTTGTGGGTTTTTTTTCTGTACCCTCCATTTGGTTTTATTGTGGTTTATTTATTTATTTGTTTTAGGGGAGGGAAGGGTTTTGTGCCTTATTTTAATGGGTTTGGGAGGTTTTGTGTTTAGTTTTTTCTTCTACTTTTGAGTGTTTCTGTGTAAATTATTTTAGTGGCATTCCGGTTTTGTGTATTTGTGTTCAGTCCAAAAATAATGAGAATAAAACTAATAATGTGTGTGTGTGTGTGTGTGTGTGTGTGTGTGTGTGTGTGTGTGTGTGTGTGTCAATTAGTTTCTTTATACGCTTTGTGTGTTAGTATATGAAGAAGCTGATATTCTGATTGTTTGTCAGAATCGCTACGTGTTATTGGTTATGTATATATTTACCAGCTGGTCAGTTGTTTATGTTTCTATACGTGTAAATGTGTATAGTGGTATAGTTCTTGTTTCTCTGTCAAATTGTCTGCCTGTCAGTCACTCTGTTTACACACGTCGAGTCTGACAATGCAAGCTAGAACAGTTCATCTGCCCCTTTCCCCCTCCTTCTCCCCCTCCTTCTCCCCCTCTCTCCCCTAACAAGGAATGCGGTGGCTGGGTGGATACAGAGCTCGCCTTCTGTACTAAGAAGTCTCTCGTTGACTCTCAGGACGCCCTCTTACCCAGCTGTGAATGAGTAACTAACTGTACTGTTGGGGAAATAAACGTGATCAAGTGCAGTGACGGCCACGTTGTTTCCTGAGTCAACAGAGACAAAGAGTAAAGAGTAAAATGTTAAAAAAAGAAGCATGAAGAGAGAAAAGAAAGAACAATGATTATGAAGGAAATACAGACAGACAGACAGACAGACAGACAGACAGACAGACAGACAGACAACCGGAAGTCCCAAACCAGAGGTAAATACATTAAGAGCGTCACTCATTGGCGTTAATCCGACGAACTGTTAAGAGCTGTGAGAGTTATCATTGAGTCGGCGTTAGCGAGCACTTAGCTGCGATTACAACTGATTGGATAGTGAATGGATCCTAAAGTGATTGGAACGAGGGAATTTGCCTAATAAAACGAATGATTAGAAGGGTCTTATGTAACACAATGAGATAACCTAACCTAACCTAACCTAACCTAACATAACCTAACCTAACCCAACCTAATCTAACCTGAGTGAGTTAGCTATCCACTCATTAACATTCACACTCATTGACAAATTATTCACACTTTCTTATGAACACGTATACTTTGATAGACAGACACACACACACACACACACAAACACACTGACACACATAAACAATGACACAACACTCCACACACTCTGGTAGACACACTCCACACACTCTGGTACACTCACTCCACACACTCTGGTAGGCACACTCCACACACTCTGATAGACACACTCCACACACTCTGGTAGACACACTCCACACACTCTGGTACACTCACTCCACACACTCTGGTAGGCACACTCGTCACTAACTTTAGGTTATATAACAAACAAAAAATTGAATTTATTCCCTTTGTGAGAATATTTGTTGATGAAGAAAATAATCCGAGTTATTACCAGACTTTATTTTTCTGTGTGTGTGTGTGTGTGTAATTAACCCCTTTTTCCTAGCTCCTAAATCACTGTTTGATTAGCCACTTCCCTTGATGCTCTCTCTCTCTCTCTCTCTCTCTCTCTCTCTCTCTCTCTTTCTCTCTCTCTCTTTCTCTCTCTCTCTCTCTCTCAGCAATATCCCACAGTGTGGTTCCAAGGGGGAAGATTAATAGCCCACGTTACTGATCTGTGACGCAATTTGAAATTTTAATCTCACAATTAATTTTAAATGTGTTAAATCTCTGTAAAGAAAATATACAGTAAAAATATATGTCCGAGTCTTACTGGTTGCCATTGTTACAGACTCATCCTAACAAGTGGTGTTATATTTGTAATCTTTTCATAAATGGATAATACCATCAAAAAGTTCTCTGAATAGGAAGATATTTTTTTTACCATATACTTGTTTCTTTTGGTTGTCATAGGCTATAGAAGACTTTCCTGTTGTCATGGTAATATCTGTGTTGCCACGTAGGTATTAAATGCAGGTCGAGTTGGTTATGATTTTGCTGTTGATGTGTCGTGTCGGTGAACCTCCGCCATATGGTTGGTTCCTGTGGTAATAACACCCACTCGTTTCCACTTATCCCTCTCCTTCCCTCTCCCTCTCATCTCCAACCCCTGGCCTCCTCACCCTCTTTACCTCTTATCTCCTATCCCCCCTTGCCCCCCCCCCACTCCTTCCCTACTTTTCTCTTTCATTTACTCGCTTATTCTTTACTTTTGCCTCTCCCTAATTCCTCCTCCTCCTCCTCCTCCTCCTCTCCCTTCCTCACTCCCAGTTCCTTTATTCCAATCCCCTTCTTCCCTTCTTCTCTTTCTCCACCCTTTCTCTCTACTATCTTCCCTCCCCCCTGTCATTCTTCCTCTATCCCTTCTCATTAGCCTCCACCCCCCTCTCCCCTTCACTCCCTCACCCTTCCCTTCTTCCTCTCCCTCCACCACCTACCCTCCCCTCCCCTTCCCTTCTTCCTCTCCCCTCCACCACCTACCCTCCTCACCCCTTCCCTTCTTCCTCTCCCTCCACCCCCACCCTCCCTCGTTTTTCCTTCCTCCTCCTCACCCTTCACCCTCCTCCTCACCCCTTACCCTCCCCTCCCCAGTCTATTTTCGGTGCCGGGTGCAACATGGCGACGAGCCGGCAAAGCTGGCTCGATCGACCA
>NW_024754592.1:122500-150000 GCF_018991925.1 Homarus americanus
GTTAGAGGGAAATTTACACGAAGGAAATATTATGTATGTGGAGATTTTCTTCTCTTATTTACAGTGACGTATGAAAGATTTAACATTGCAAAACGAACCCTCTCCTTCTCTCTCATCTCTCCCTCTACTCATCAATGCAAAACGAACCCCTCTCTCACCTTTTCCCCCTCTCTCACCTATTCCCCCTCTCTCACCTCCTCTCTTATCGACAGTGGTGTAACAGAGACCCTCGGTGTAAGAAGCTGCAGCTGACGGACCTACTAGTGGCGCCGGTACAACACATTATGAAGGTACCACTAATTCTCAGAGACATTGAGGGAAGGACAGAGGACCCACAAGAACGCGCAGTAGTCAGGGAGATTATTGAAGCCGAAGAACATTCTCTCAGTAAGTATACCTGTTGGAGTCTCTTGTACACCTTGTTCTGTTGTCCTGTTTGGGTATTGTTATGTTGTCCTGTTACATTATTATCTGATTGTTCTGTTGTTCAGTTATTTAGATATCTGATAGGGGAGTGTGTGTGTGTGTGTGTGTGTGTGTGTGTGTGTGTGTGTGACCTTAGTGAACAGAGGTGAACAATAGAGGTCTTTTATCACTGAGCTATTGTTACGATAACACGTTAATTAACACCTATTGTTTTACCTGCCCAACACACACACACACACACACACACACACACACACACACACACATACACACATAGGTACAAACACAAACGCTCACCTGATGTTATTTATAATTCTATGGAAATGTGTGTGTGTGTGTGTGTGTGTGTGTGTGTGTGTAGAACATATGGTAGAACAGCTAAGGGTCTTCTAGGTGACACATGATGGAGATAAGGAAACACACCTTATATTTTACACCATATTTTCACACCTTAAGCTTTTGTAGTCTCACGTATCAAAGCTGGATTTCTTAAAGCTAAGGGAATACTGTAGCTTGACTCTTACTGTCTTGATTCAGAAAAAATAATGGATTATCTCAAAGGTTGGATTAAGGATTAAGCAGAGGATTTCTTAAAGATTATTTGAGATGTCGTAATTAGTTCTTTGAGTAACAATAAAAGATAAAGGTACAGGTAATGTTTATTAACTTAAATGATGAAGGTAAGGTAACATCAACAGTGAAATGATTAAACAACTATACGTATTATCATGGACTAATCACGAAGAGTCGTACACTGTAAAATAACTTGTAGTGAATATGCCTAATTAAATAAGCACAAACATAATACAATAGATCTTGAAGCTAACATGCTGTGAGGGAAGGTAATATAGGGTTAAATTCCCCCTAACTTAGGATTGATATAAATTACATAAAAGTTTAAAATGTCATCATAGTTATAATTTCAAGTAATCAAACAAAACTTCACTTCATGTAGGAGAAACACTGGACACTAAAACACAGGGGGTCAGTGATGTGGCCATGGTGGACTCCTCAGGGATAAGGCTTTCTATAATATGGTAAAACATAGAGAGACTTTAGACGTGCTAAGAGTAGCTCAAAGTGAACTGTAAGGGGTTGACGTCCTCCATGATGCTAGTGAGGATGTTGCTTCTGTTGGCCTCTACGGCACTCACTATGTCCTGCGAGGAGGAGGACTGGCTGATGCGTTCAGCGTTTTGCCTCAGCAATTCCTCCCAGTAGTCCACCTTCTTCAGCTTCTGCAACGCGAGGTTCCTCATAGATTCGATGCCTCTCATTAGTGTGGCTTCCTCTTGTACTTTCAGCTTCAGTTGGTTTAAATTGGCGTCGTGTTCCCTGATGCTGTTGTCACACTCAGTCAAGAGCTTCTTCAGTTCCTCTCTGAAGTGGTCCAGTGTGTTGACTCTCGAGCTGAAGAACTCCGTGTGGACCATCTTCATGTAGAGGACAGCGTCTGCCGCGGTGACCACCTGGCAGCGTCCCTGTGGTGGAGGTTGATGCACCAAGTCCAGGCAGCTGTCACACACCCACATCTCACAAGACTTGCAGTATAGGTGCAAGAGAGAGCCATGAGTGCTACAACAACAACCGACACCTGGACGTCCTTCAGAGGTCACAGTGAATGGCTCCCTCACCGTCTCCTCTGAGATAAAAGGAGGATCAGTTAAATAAATGTTGTTAGGATTCTCGTTGGGTGACGGTCCTACTGAGTCCGTGCAACTTGTGTCAAATCCACTGTCAGGCTCCGTATTTATTACAGCCGACCCTTGTTCGGTGGTTGGCAACATCGGCCTAGTTTCCAGTGTGTCCAAATTGGTCTCCAGAGGCGTAAGATTGGTTATTTTTACTTTACGAGGCGAGTTATGTGTTGTAGTTCCTATCGGGTGAGCGTCCACACTGTCAGGACCAGAATACTGAAACAGGTCGGACTTTTGACTGAAATCACTAGTAACATTCACGCCATGTGTAGTAGTTGTGTGTGTCTCCGTCTGGACTTCTTGACCCTGAGCACCGTGATCTCCGGACACAGGGCCTCCTGCAACAGGATCACAAAACAGTCTAGTGCTGGCAGGTACAAAATTACCCACGTCATCATCGTCAGATTCATTTTCTCTTTCTTGAGTAAACTTCTTCTGGTCATGGCTGATAGATGACGCCGCTGCCCTAGACGATCCTCCAGTCGTATTAATTGTACCTTTTAGGTTAGATCGATGGCGGTTGAGCTGTAAATCAGAGGAATCTGCCCTCAAACTTGCCTGCGGTGACTCACTGCTGGTGGTGTCCTTCACCCAATGACGAACTCGACGCAGCTGATGACTGCCTCCTGCCTCTCCTGCCTCCTCTGGCATTTCATCACAAGTTTTGGGAGTTTGCTTCGACGTTGCTGCCATGGAATATTTTTGTCTCGCTTTCCTCGCGCGCCAGATATCCTGCACGGTATCCTTGGTCGCAGGACGAGGATATCTTTTTCTTGCAGCTGTACCGCTAAATTGAATTTTAATTTGTGGTTCAACAAGTTCATCACAGGATCTGAGCCTCGAGTCACTGCCGGTAAGTCGATGATGAGAGTCAGTGTGTATGGTAGCAACAACTAGATCATCAAGGTCGTCCTTCTCAAACTCTTTAATCTTCTCGCTGTGTTCTGTCTCCCCTGACGGCTGTGTAGTGGCGTCATCTTCACTCTCACCCTCGTTCTGGACACTTGGCACATTTCCTATTTGCAGTTCTGCTAACTTGTCATGATAAATAATCTGTGAGTAAAGAGTAGGGCGTTTCTCTATCTTACATTCTGGTTCTGTTTTCTCTTGAACAATGGAATCTGTGCCATAATATCGGTCACCAGACGGTCCCAGAACACCTGTCGTGGTGCTATGTTGTGCATCAAAGTTGACTGCATCTCGGAGAGGAGAAATTGGTGACTTGGTCTCAGCTGAAGTTACTGACACTGTTTTGGTGTTGTCACCCGAAAAACTTTCGGAAGATCTCGAGTAAACGTCTTGCAGCCTGCGAACTGATAAACCCGACCACGGTCTTGGTGCCAGTGCTTGACGTGTGCTTGGTGATAAAGGATAGTGAGGATTTTGATGCTCTCCACTGGTGCTTGACGTTGCTTTTGAGGAATCTGTACTGCCTCTGTTATTATAAGTTGAAGAACTGATACCAGATTTGTTGTTTGACTTCTTGTCTATTTCTGTAGTTTGAGAATTTGGCGATTTAGCGTCCGGACCTGATGACCTCTGTGATTTACCCTGTTGGGATGACTTAAAACTGATGCGTGAGTAAGCAGACCCTGGCTTCCAACTGGGGGCACTGTACCTCTCATAGATGGAAGTGTTTGGTGCAGACTTAGTGCCAGACACGGCATCTTCATCGTTGATATCACTTGATTGGTGAAGATTCTTGTTAATCTGTTCATCCCGGCCTGTAGGTGCAGTGTCTGGGTGCTTAGCGGCTTTAGATGCTAGAAACCGACTACTTAAACTCTGCCTTACACTGGGCTCCTTGTCAATACAGGTCTGACGTGTCTGAGTCACTGATGTACCCTCATGTAGTGCGTCTCCTTCCTCACTCTGCTTATTTGATTTAACCTCTGTCTGTTTACTTGTGTACACGCCTCCAGCAGCAGCGGGGCTCACCATTTTTTCACTACTGGATGCTGAAGGAGAGCCCGGTAGGTGCGGCTTTAAATCCCGTCGATTTGGTACTATATCCAGTCCTTCTGGGTGAACACTCTCACTTTTACCCGTTGTAAATCTATTGATCTGCATTATTTTTTCACGGGATGGGGAGAGTGATAGTCCCTGACGGCCCTCTGGCACCTCCCTTGTACCTGACTGGAGAGATCTGGTCAGCTCATCACTGCCTGGTTTGGTCGTGTCACTCTTTGCTCTTTGCACTTCTATCCTTGAGTTTGTCGACTTCATATAAGAATTATGTGATCCTGATACTTCCACGGGGTTTTCAACTTTCTCTTCGTCAGTGCTTGATAAGTAACTTGTGCGGGAGGAGAGGCGATCTTTGAAAGACGTTGATGGAAGGTCCGGAGACTTCAGATCATTTCTAGGGACATTATTTCCTTCCCTGGCTGGCCTTTTACTGTATGCTGAGTGTTCATCAGTCTCCTCCTTGAGGCTTTTTAAGATGAAACTCGTGCGGGCCGACAGACGAGCACTGAGTGAAGAAGATCGGGCAAGTTTCCCGACGTCCCGTGGTGCATCCGCAGGCGATCTGATCTCTGACTCCTCAAGCTTTCCGGATTCTCTTGACGGATGACCAGACTGTGGCCGGTCAGGACTGAGGCTGCTTGTTCTATTCTTCATGTTTGTTGTCTCAAGATCATCCGTGACGGCGGGTCGGGAACTCTCCTTCTTTGGAGCTTCGTTTGACATTTTTGAAACTCTTTCTCCTTTTCGATGACTGGAGACGATTTTAGGATGGTTATCGACGGAATCAGACTTTCCTAGATTCTCGCTAGACGTATCCTCGACTCCAAGGCTGAGGAGAGAAGGATAATTTTCTCTCTCAGTGTTTATTGTCTCTTCAACAGTTGTGATAGGTGGATGAACAGCATCAGGTGGTTGGAGATCAAATGACTTTGTCTTTCTCATTTCAGGATCCAACTCTGCCTTGTTTTGATCATAAGGTTTGTCATCATCATCACACAGAAGAGTTTTACTGGGCGTCAGGTCTGTGATGAAACTGTTCTGTCGAGCCGGAGAAGACACCACCCTAGGATCACGTGGTTGTGTTGTCCAGCAAGATGATGTAAATAGTTTTTCTGGAGTCTCGGTGTTGGTGTGAAGCAATGGATCATCAGTAACAGGAACGCCGGCTGTGTCCCCACCACTTGACAACTTTCTAGACTTTGTTGTTATAGAGCGACACATATTTAACACATGACTTGGAGTACTGGATGATATACCTTCGTTTCGTGATGACTTTTTACCGCTAGAAACATGTGGTGAAGAAGTAGAGAGGCTTGATAATGACTTGAGGGAAAATGTTGTCCCCACAGAGTCCTTAGATGTTGCTGGTGGAGGTTTGGTGCTCGGGAGAGCAGGGGCAGAAGGATCACCAAACCTTTGATCCTGACCAGTAATCTTCGACACTCTGCTCGTCAGGGGCAACTGAGGTGAACCAGTGAGGAGTCTAGTAGAAGTTACCTTATATGCTGAACTGGCGGCATCTGTTGGTTTTTTGTTGAGGAATTCATCTCTTGGTGTATAAGGCTTAAAGGAAGTGATGGAATCCTGTTCTTTAGCAGAAGGAGACTCGGAAGAACTTACAGGACAGGAATCTGTCTTCTTCAAATTATCATGAAGACCCATCACCGATGCCTCACTCAACCCTTCGCCAACATTGTCAGAATCTAAAGACGACGATCGACGTGGCTCTGAATCTTGATTGTCAATATTAAGTTTAGTTCTTATGGTTGGAAGCTTGTAAGTGAGTGATCCCTGAGGTTGACTTTTACTGCTGAGTTTCTCTAAGGTTGGTGTTCGAGGAAGTTTAGCATCATATATGTTGTTGTTACTAAGAGAGGCTGTTACTTCTCGACTGGAGGTTGAACTCGACTTTGTCTCCTGAGTGATGGGGAGGGAGCTGGGAGAAGTAGTAGTAGTAGCAGGAACTGAAGAGAGTCTCGGTGTTAGAATGGAATAGGTTGGTGAAGTCGTCCCTATCGAAGGTAAGTGGAAGCTTTTCGTTGTTGTGGGAGAAATTGTGGACTTATAACCTTGACTGGCTGAGGTGGCGGACAAACTCCTTAAGGAACTACTTGTTTGTAAACTTAAAGACGAGTTCAGTGGCTTCTTGGCTGCAACAGACGATACTGATGACGATAATTCTGAAGGGGAGGAATTGGATGATAATGTTCTTGAAGGAATCTTCTTCTGGGGATCTGAGTTCAGAGACTTGGACAGGTAACTAGAAATGCCAGAGACATTGAAACTTGACCCAGGATCGGTCTTGGAGGAGGCACGCTTCAGTAGGGTGAAGTCTGTAGGGAGCTGGGTAGCGGAGAGAGCGATGAAGGGGCGGGTGCAGATAGGGCATCGTCGGCTCTTCCTGAGGATGACCTGGTCGAGGCAGTGGGTGCAGAAGGTGTGACCACAGAAAAGTGCCCGAGGACACCTCTCCCCCTTCGAGTACTTTTGACGGCACTCACTACATACTAGATCAGCGTCCTCCATCACCCTGCAACACAGTATGGTAACAGTATAACACTATAATATGGAATAGCACTGTAATATGGTATAGCAATATAGTACAAAGAGAAATATAATGCAGTATAGCAATGTAATACAGTGCAGGTATACAAGTATAATATAGTAGAGGTATAGAAGTATATTACAGTATAGCAGTACAGTAAAGTATAGAAATATAATACAGTAGAGCAGTATAATAGAGTATAGCAGTTAAGTACAGTGTAGAATTATAACAGAGTATAGTATTATAAAACAGTACGGAAATAGACTCCCCTTGTGCTCATTCAAATTAAAGTTGAACAAGTACTGTATCCCTGAGCGCCCACAGTCCACAGATTAATGAAATCGGTTCCGTCAGATATAATCGGATCAAAAGTTTGTTTGTCGTGCATTTGTTACTGGACAAACTTATTTATAATTCACTTAAAAATATACAGTTATATATTTTATATATATTATTGGTATACTAATATATCGAGTGTATATTAGTAGACACTCATATATGATTCGTATATCATAATTAACGCAAGTTCATCTGTATAACCCGACTGAAAGTGATATTAAAATGTCGTATATTTGATGGACAGACAGACAGACAGACAGACAGACAAGTGGAGAGGAAAGGAGGAAAGAAACACAAATCTAAAACAAAATAAAACAAAATTCTTACATTAAAGCAGTTATATCACAAGCTAGAGACAATCCCACTCACCTTGTCCTGTCCTGGTGTCAGAGTCTCACAGGTAACACACACTCTGACAGGTGAAGAGCTCTTGTGTATAGCGAGCGTCGAGGGCAATCAGGTGGTGGAGTCAGCTGATACAGTTATTGTGTGGCGCTGTGAGCTATTGTTGGGGTTATCAACACTAATGCGTCACTGGGTCACAGGGGTGTTGTATAGATTAAACCAGTGGCAAGGGTTTTGTCGTTCAGGTACAGTACTATTTATAACGGTTGTGGCCAGCTGAATGTTGGTGGTCACGGATGTATTTCTAGGTGAATTTATTTTCTGTTTTATACTGTATTTTCTATACTTGTTGTTTATAGCATTATTGTAATTGTAAGGTAATTCAGTCAGTAGAGTTGTCAACCTCGTATGCAAATTGCCACGAGTTCCATTATCACCTAGAATGGAGGATTGGCATTCCCTCCACAGTTGTATTCACAGCGCTGTATGGACACACTATCATACACAATTCCTGGTGGTGAGACGCCCCTTAATGGTTTAGACTAGTTACTACTGAGTCTAGTAGAACCTTCATAGGCAAAGATTACAGAGGAGCCACTCAATGACTGTTGCTGTAAATGACTTATCGTAGCTTGATAAGACAACGCCCACACACATGTACATGCCGGAATGTAGACACACACACATACACTTACATTCCTTCATACGCAACCATTCTCACATGAATATATGTAAGGATGTATATATCGTCAATGCGTGTGTGTGTGTGTGTGTGTGTGTGTGTGTGTGCTATATCTCTTGTATCTCCTTATTTCCTTCCACACACCAAAACACATTCCCAGTTTGTTTGTTGTCTTAATTATCCAGACTAAGTTCCTTCTGACCTTTACAGGGGAGTTGGACGACAAGATGAAATGGCTTAAGAACTTTGAACGTTTACTAGAAATCCAGAGAAACATCGTGTGGCCGCCTGTTACTGAACTCGACCCCAAAGTTTACATTCCGGAGTTCCTAAAGGTATGTTATTGGAACCGTTACTGTTTTATAATATTGTGGGGATTTTTATGCTTTACTTTATCCTCTCTCTCGCATCCGTGAGTTACAAATTTCGTGTCAATATAATACTCTCCCGGTGTAGGAAGTTAACATGTCTCGAGTACACCAGCATCTCTACCCAGTACCCCAGTATCTCTCTCTCCTAGTATACCGAATATATCTCTCTCCCGGTACAGGGGGCCATATCACGACAACCGTGTGAGCGACTGATCGTCTCCCCGCGACGACAGATCATCCTGGAAGGGTCACTACACATGTTAGACAACAACAAACCACAGGAGATGTACGTCATACTCTTCGACGACATGTTGCTCATCACCAGGAGGAAGAAAGGACTACACAAAAAGGTGAGTTATTCCTTATCTTTATATATAGGAACGTCTTGAGGAACTCCAAAAAGGATATAATATTCCTCTTTTATATAGGAATGTTTTGAGGGACGCCCCAAGAGGATATAAAATCTTTCATGTCTCAAGATCGTGTTTGAAGGATTCCCCACCCCTCAAAAGGGTTAAATCCTATCATCCTCATTACCACACTGTTTAACCACAACCACCACTTTCAGAAATCATCGCTGACGGAGAACTGGCCAAGCTCTTGTTCCAGGGGGTCGACGGGTAGTGACTCCGCCCTTCGCTATATCGTGTACAAGCAGCCACTCTCCCTCGATCGATTCTTTATCCATGATGTGACCCCTCACGAGTCCGCTGCCTCTAAGTTGGAAGCCGCCTTCGTCTTGGTCAACCTCAACCGCTTCCAGCAGATTGTCGCTGTGTACACCTTCCAGGCACAGACGGAACAGATCAAGGTGGGTACAGGGAAGAGGTGCCAGGGTGAATCAGCTGTCCAGGAACAACTTGAGGAGTGTTGTACTACCACGATTGGGGAAAGATGCAGTTCTAGGATATATACATCAAAGGTCTAGATCCAATTCGTGTTTGTCTATACTTTCCAGACATAAACACAGATGCTTACTGTAAGAAGATAAGTGGGTAATAACATATGAAACGACACTTATGTAAAAAAAAAAAAACACATATACGCCATCTGGTGTAGAGAGATGGAGGTGTGTCTCTGTTCCTTAACTATAATTCCAGCGGAGTTAATTGTTCAGACAACTTCCTGGTTCGTGTTCACTCTCCAGGCTTAACTAAAACAAGGCTACAGGTGACTTTTAGACATAAATCTATAACTTTCAACTTCATAATAATATTTTTTCTTATGGACCTTTTCTCACACGTTCCAGGAGTTTTTATCTTATAAACTCAGTCACTTTGTCTCCTCGGATTTATATATATATATATATATATATATATATATATATATATATATATATATATATATATATATATATATATATATATATATATATATATATATATATATATACTTTTCACACTTGTGTTCCCCTTTCAGATTAAGATAAATTAATATAAGTTTTAACTGCAAAATTATTAATAACAAGATACAAACCATCAAGACCTGTGTAAATATTGGAGTCATGAAGGAACAATTTGATGTGTTTCTTAAATCATTCTTATTATTTACACTTACGAGAGAATAATCAACCATAGTTCCTCATACATGTCTCTCACTTCACTTTACCTCATCAGCAAACTTGGTTGCTGAAGCTGAGAGACACACAGGACAAGTGGAAGAGGACTCTACAGAACACGGTGTTCCGGTCACAGCGGCTCTCATCCTCAGCCACTACGCCTCCCAGGAGTTCGCAGATCCTGAAGGAGGCGAGCATCCACAGAGAGTATCCGTGAACCACACCAAAGAAGCTTTAATAATTCATCTGCACAGTTCTGCTTCTCGGCCACAATGCCTCTTCCAGTGGCCTGACGGTCTCCAGTATCCATAGACAATAACTAGGCACTACTGCAGTGAACCGCCGGGCTATCTCCGCGATTCCTAAGGGGTCACGGATCCTGAAGGACGTCAGCATCCATAAGGAATTGTCCTTTATCCACTGCAGAGATCCTTCGGGTCATCTCCATGGATTCAGCACACGCATCTAGCTCTTGCCTGCTTCGCCATTCACGAACCACCGCAAGACGTTTTAACACAGCATCAGACCCGTGGTGCTCGAGACAGACCTCCGCTGGCCCGTCAGTATACATAATCAACTCCGTCAGACGCTGTTACATACCGATATACATTTTTTATCCATCACCTCAGATACACAATCCATTCTCAGTACTCTTATATACAGATGTCCTCCAGTTCCTTTAATACATCGTACCTCTAAATACAAAATAATAATTTATAGGAAAAATATATATGTGCACGTTTCCTACATCAGTGTATTGAATTATTCAGTGAAACCAATTGCTTCCCCTCCTCCTCCTCCTCCCACTGTTTCTTCCTCCCTACCCAACACCACAACCCCCTGCCCTCTACTTACACACAACCACATACACTCAGCGACCACTTATATCAGCGGACACTCAACAAGAAGGACCATCAGTTGACAATAAACACATCCGTAGCGGTCACAGTAAAGGTAACCGCTGTTCATTACCGCAGATGGTAAGACCCTATTAACTATCCCGGCCAAGAATAATATTAGTTATTGACGATTATTTTATACACTTATAAGGTGACGGCATAGTTCCAGGGTCAGTGATGTTATATACAGTACCTGGCCAGCCCCGTGACCAGTCTGGAGAGATACGCTTATTAATAATATCATGCCTTGAATGTTATTTATCTATATCGTTATTGTGAGGTGACCAGGTGTAGGCAAGACAACACGGGTGGGACGGTGTATATGTCCCTGGTGTTGATCATTCCTCGGTTTCTATTCATATTAGCGTGTGATGCAATGGATTCCTTTTAACTTGAATGCACAGTCTATTAATGGTCAACCCACATCTAATATGAAGTAGTGAATTGCATTATAAGTCAGTGTTCTATTGCACACACTCTCAACAGTCAGACTCAACAGGTCATGTCCAGTCGACTAATATTCTTACCTCAGCAATTAACAGTAAGGAGACAGACGATAGCAATGAAGGCTAAACACTCTGTCTGACCTTGTTTGCAATACACACCTGTGACGCGAGTTGTCAGGTGACCATTGTAGCGGTGTCAGGGGTAGTGGTGGTGCCCCACTACACAGCGCTAAGGCTGCTCTAAATGTGATAAATAAACCTATATTACCCCTGTATCATCTACAACAACTTTGTAGGTTAATATTAAAAAAAAGTCTCATAGAATTGTATAAAGTATTTTGAAGTAATATTTATATATGTTTGTACCCCTTCTCTACCCTTTCTACGTACAGGTCTCGTGTAAGTTTTTTTACAGGGTTTCTGTACACGACGTAGGATGTGATGAACGCCCCCAGGTGCTGCTCCGTAAGGTTGATAAATACTAGTACTGTGAATAGGAAAACAAGCCTTAAATGACTGTCCTCCTGGGGGTCATCACAGTGTTCTCCTCACGTGCTGACAACATTGTGATTTTTGTATAAAAAAAATAATGAACAAACGTCGGATTGGCTGGCGTGTTTAAGACACTCGTGTCGCCCAGGAATAACAAATAACACCTGATGGAAGTTAATTGACAAAAGAAAACAGAAACAACTCGAAAAATAATGGAAAATAAAGAGAAATAAAGGAAAAGGAGGAACAATAAAGGCCGAAGGAAAATAAATATAAACAGAAACCGCAATACATAACAAAATCTAAAGTAAAAAAAAAAAAACACTCCAAGGAACTGAAGTTATTATGTGTATTATTTCTTAACTTCTAAAATTCCTAAATTCAGTCATAATCATTATCTGTGTTTGACTATTAAATGTTTCAAGTGATTTCAATATTAAGAAACAAGACCCTGAATGAACGTCACATTTTCACACCCAAAGCCTTCACCTTAGAAACTCTCATGACTGTGAAGAATAACATATGTTAATACAGTAACGTTGATCTATACTGTACAGTCAACAAGCTCACGCGGGGGTGTGGGGGAGGGGACTTGGTGTTTCTTCCTGGACAGCCCCCCCCACCCCTCCACCCTCCCCCTCCACATATATGATCTAGATTCCTCTCTTAGCCTCCAGCAGGAAGCAAACTGTTGTTATGGGTTGTGGCACATGAGAGCTGTACAGGGCTGTGTGTATGAGTGTGTCGACAATAGAGAGGAGATATATTGCACTAAAGGTCGAGAATTAGTGTGTGTGTGGTGTGAAAGGTTTTGGCAGTTGTTGTTCGCATGTGACAGTTCTCCTTCACTCGACCGTGTTTATAGGTCATCACTCCCTTTCGTTCGCTGGGTTGCCTTGTAATGCTGTATATTTCCTACAGTTTAAAAAAAATTATTTATGTGTATCATCATGTTACATAAATCTGGCTGTAAATATTTCTTTGGCTGTAAGGACCACTTTTTGTACTTTATCAATGCCCTGTATTAGAGATTTTCTTGGGAGCTCTGTAAAACGCGAAGTGGGTCTTCGGAGTCACGTTCAGGCCTGGCAACTAATACCTCTTCCCCATAACAAACAATTACTGACATTATAAACATAGATATTATAATATTCAAGACTCGAGATCAATTATGATTAAAAGCACAAGTTCTGAATCTAATTTCCCATCCATATACAGTAGGCATTATTTCTTGAAACCCGGTTGTAAATTAAGAAAAATAAATACATTTAATTATCTATGTAAATCAATGCAAACTTCATATTGCTGATAACGTAGGAAATTTATTGGGAATATCTGTATATGTGTAAACAAAAAAGAATCAACACAGCATCAGTATTTTGTTACAGTTAACTTGTAGAAAAATCAATACCCGACGCCATTGATTTTGGAAATTCTTCTTTTTACTTTTTTTTACAAGAAATATTAAGCCATTGGCACCAAACTACTTGTGCTGGTCAGTCCAAGGACATCACTATGCCAATAATAATTTTCATTCACCTCCCTTCTCCGGACGCATCCTTCTGGGGAGACAGGATGCCACCGGACTCATGAAGGTGTTACATGGGGGAGAGGAGCACACAACACCTAGAACCTCCCTCTGACCACCCCCTCCGCCTCCCTTGGTCGCCCTCCTATTGCTATGAGATGAAACATATTTGATGGTATCTTTTGTTCCCTGCAAATAATAACAACTCTTACAAAGGTCATGTTATTTCCGCTACGAATATATATATATATATAAACGAAACCAGAGAAGTACATCAATGTGTGTGGGAGACGATTTTACGGCTGTCATTGATGAGTCGCAGAGACGCAACAAAATAAAGGGCGAACAAGACACACTCACCAGATCAGTGAAGTGTCTTGAAAATAAAACTCATCTTGTTTGAGTGTCTCTCAATGAAGAAAAAGCCGTAAACCCTCAGTTTATATAACCCGGGTATATATACTGTATAAATAAAAAGCCTCGTCCTACTGAAATAAAATTCTTTGCCTTTAAATACCCGTGAGATGCGTTCTTTTCCCTCGCCATCTTGTATAAAGAACGGTCCATTTCGAGAGCTTCATTTTCGGCTTTCAGATTTCTCCTTTAGGTGTCACGTAAAATGCCCGCCCACCGCCCCGCCCTCTGTGTGTGTGTGTCGAGTGTTGGTCTTGGTGGGCACACAACATGGTTCTCTCACGTCTGAACCATGCAAGAATTATAAAAAAAAAAAATATCCGACGTACCTAAACCAAACCCAAATTCATTAAACTCAATAATCCAAATTCTAATAAAATTTAAAAAAAAATCGATTTGCGGTTAGTAAAATAAGACAAGACAAATAAGTTAAAGAAATCTTATCCATGTCAGTCTACAAGGGCCGTAGAAGCTGCGACTAACAACAGAGACACTCATTACCAGACCTCCTCCCACGGACCGTCACACCCAGCCTACAAGCTGCTCCTGGTATCCACAAGACTGTCATTAATACCATAGCCTTGTGGACATCAGGTTAATGATACTAGACTAGAGGCTACAGGAGGCTGGGGATGACCGGTCCTCCGCCAAGGGTAGAAGAGGAAGGGACATATATAAATCGAGTTTCTCTGTGTTACCAAAATTTCTACTCGCGTGTCATAGGGCTTCTAAAAACAAGACTGACACGCGCTGAAGGAGAGAGTAAATTCTACCAATAACACAAATGATTATTCGTTTTTAGCCGAGTTGTATCCGCGTCTTGGCTAATTGGGAAATATAAACAAAAAATACGTGCTTAATTTAATATACTGGAAGGTGCCAAAAGTAGCCTGAAGAATTTAGGCAATGAATGTAGGTCTATTGTTTATACATTGTACAAATAAATGTGTCATAAATACAGTGTTTACTTCACCTCGTCTCTCTCTCTCTCTCTCTCTCTCTCTCTCTCTCTCTCTCTCTCTCTATGTTTCTCTATATAAAAAATGAAGATAAACATTAACTATGCAAAGAAAGAAACAAAAAAAATGAATAATAACTTGAGGTAATGAAAGACTTGATAACAAAGACAGAAAAGAAGAATAAATTCAACCAAAACAACAAAAAATTAAATCTACAATAATGAAAAATATCAATAAAAAGAAAATCAATGAAAGAAATAAAAGATAAAAAAATACGAAGAAAAAAAGATAGAAAAATCCAAATAAGAAATATATCAGATTATTGAAGGGAATTATTATCACCAGCAAGATGTAGCAGCCTAATAAAGCAATCAATCACCTTCATCCACTTGTCTGTGTGGGTTAGTGAAGGTACGAGGGCCGGGGTGTTAAAATCTGGCACCCATATCCACCTTAAGAGTGCCAAGTTGATATAAAAAATGTGCATATCGAGAGAATAAATCGTAGTAGACAGGAAAAATATAGATAATAGAGTGATGATAGATTGAGGGTATAAGTGTGAAGTGTAAGTGTAAGTATGAGTGAGTGTATAAGGGTGTGGAGTGTATGTAAGGGTGTGTGTATAATAATGCAGAGTGTATGTATGGATGAATGTATAAAGATTGTGAAGTGTAAGTATCGATAAGTGTATTATATTATACGTTTAAATTATGTATAAGTGTAAAATGTCTCTAGTTATATGTATGGATGAATGTATAAGTATTTGGTGTAAGTATAGAAGAGTTTATGGAATTCTAAATATATCTGGTCGTATTAAGTTAAAAAATTTAAATTTAATGAGAGCATAAAATTAACTATAATTTAGGGAATAGTATTGATAATATACCTTCGTTTACCCTGACAAACAAAGGCAGCGTATTACAGAAAACGTAAACATTGGATTTTTTTGAGTGGCAGACTAAAACATTCTTGTGTTTCTCTGTTATACTCTTAAAGTGATTCTCTGAAAACTCTTAGTTATAAACAGATGCATTTATTGGTATAGTTATTATATCCTGGTGTGATAGTCAGTAAGTATATGAGAGAGAGAGAGAGAGAGAGAGAGAGAGAGAGAGAGAGAGAGAGAGAGAGAGAGAGAGAGAGAGAGAGAGAGAGAGAGAGAGAGAGAGAGAGAGAGAAATACAGACAGACAGACATACTGACAGACAAACAGAAACAAACAGACACACAGACAGAAGGGGGAGGAGGGGGGTAATCACGAGCCTCATCATCAGAGAAATCCTAAGACCAGCATCAAGAGATTAAGAGAGATGTACACCCCCAAATATAGCCCGGTGTATTCCAGGAGTTTCAGGAACTATTAAGATCTTGTTCCACGTAGTCCACAATCCTCCTCCCTCCCTCCCTACTCTCCCTCCCTCCCTCCCTCCCTCCCTACTCTCCCTCCCTCCCTCCCTCCCTCCTCCCCTCCCTCCCCTCCCTACTCTCCCTCCCTCCCTCCCTCCCCCTCCCTACTCTCCCTCCCTCCCTACCTCCTCCCTCCCTCCTCACTCACCTCCCCCCCTCCTCTCCCTCCCTCCCTCCCTCCCCTCCCCTACTCCCACCCTCCCTCCCCTCCCTCCCTCCCTCCACCTCCCCTACTCACCCTACTCCCCTCCCTCCCCTCCCTCCCCCCTCCCTCCCTCTCCCTCCCCTCCCTCCCTCCCCTCCCTCCTCTCTCCCCTCCCTCCTCCCTCCCTCCTCCCTCCCTCCCCTCCCCCTCCCTCTCCTCCTCCCTCCTCCCTCCCTCCCTCCTCTCTCCCTCCCTCCTCCCTCCTCCTCCCTCCCTCCCCCCCCCTCCCCTCCTCCCCCTCCTCCCCTCCCCTCCCCCCCCCTACTCCCCTCCCTCCATCCCTCCCTCCATCCCTCCCTCCCCCTCTCCCCCCTGGTCTAGCGTGGGCGGTCTCCTCCAGTAGGATTCCAGAAACACAAGTAATCTCTGACGACAACGCCAGCATAGCACTGTCTTCTTCCCCTAAGAACATTCAACTTCCCGAAATTAATTGTAGTAAAACCCGCTCGAGCTAATTACTACCTCGCCCACCAGGTAGCTATGAGACGTCACAGCGGATGTTCCTGGCCCTACCACGACATACAAGTTGGCCAATGTAAAGAAAATATACCACGAACAGAAGGGCTAAAAACACTGCCATGTTCTTTTCTCATTGAACCAAACGATCTGAACCTAACCTAACCTAACCTAACCTAACCTACTACGACATACAAGTTGGCCAATGTAAATAAAATATACCACGAACAGAAGGGCTAAAAACACTGCCATGTTCTTTTCTCATTGAACCAAACGACCTGAACCAAACGACCTGAACCTAACCTAACCTAACCTAACCTAACTAACGACATACAAGTTGGCCAATGTAAATAAAATATACCACGAACAGAAGGGCTAAAAACACTGCCATGTTCTTTTCTCATTGAACCAAACGACCTGAACCTAACCTAACCTAACCTAACATAACCAGAACCTAACCTAACCTAATCTGAAAAAATAAGTCCCTTTTATTATACCTCACCTGTTTCGTAATGTCATATAAATCCTCTTACCTATCACTTAATCCCACGTAAATCCTGCCTCGCCTCTCTCTTAATCCTAGGTAAATCCTATCTCACCTGTCTATCATTACAACATAAAACAAATCCCACCTCATCCATCTTTCCACTGCGTCAATCGATATAATTCACAATATTAATCGCCCCTCATAAAACACGTTTCTATTAACTGGTAATAAAATGCTCTCCTATATACCACCGGCTACCTCATTAATATGTTGATGAGGGAACATAAATTCTGCCTCATTTCCCTCACAAATAACCTTGTACGGGATTATTTTTAGATGATATAATCGTATGTGTGGTGTGGTGTGGTGTGGTGTGGTGTGGCGTGGTATGGTGTGGTGTGGTGTGGTGTGGTGTGGTATGGTGTGGTGTGGTGGTGTGTGGTGTGGTGTGCTGTGGTGTGCTGTGTGCTGTGCTGTGGTTTGTGGTGTGGTGTGGTGTGTGTGGTGTGGTGTGGTGTGGCGGTGTGGTGTGGTGTGTGTGGTGGTGTGGTGTGGCTGGATTAAAGCACATACATGATAAAGATCAAATTGTACAGAGACCATAACTATATACTTGCTTGGTGAATTAGAGAGAGAGAGAGAGAGAGAGAGAGAGAGAGAGAGAGAGAGACTAACCCAACTAGCTAAATAATCTATTTAATCACGAATTATGAAGAGAAAAAAGATCACCGTAGATAATTTTTTGAGAATAAGGAAACACCTCAATATGGGAGAAGGAACAGACAGACAGACAGACAGACAGACAGACAGACAGACAGACAGCATGACAATGAGTACAGACAAACACACGTGCACCGGACCCTACCATCTTGGCAGCGATACAGACACAAACACACGGACGGCCAAAATTATACGTGTGGGAGAAACAAGAGAGTCAGCAGGCGTGAAATCTGGCCACACTATCTTGCTGAGGTTCATGACAAGTTGGGCAGTAAACATGGCTTGTGATATGCGGACTTGGCGTGCCTGACTTAAGATTATTATTCTCTTACTATTACCGTTGTTACCATCATCATCATTATTATAATTTTAATACAATTGTTAATACTATTGTCATCGTTCTTATAACATTACTACTATTACTACTATTATTACTACTAATATAACAACTAATATCTCTGAAACTATCATTATTATTATTAAAGATAGGAATGGGAGAGAGAGAGAGAGAGAGAGAGAGAAATCACCCCCAAGAGGCCACCACCACCACCATAACACTCCTCCAGGTCTCACACAAACACTCTCCTCACTCAGCATAAATCAGCCGTAAGCAATCGAACCCGACCATTTTTTTTTCGCATATTAAGTCACTACGGGTGGTGTCTAATGGCACCTTTAAAGTCTGGGGGGGTGTAAATGGCCCTTGTTAACCCGTCCAGGCCCTTTATGGTAAGGCGACGGAGCATAAATGGCCTTCATCAATGTCACAGGAAAGTTTAAACCAAATTTCTAGGAATGTTCCTGTCATTAGGTGTGTGTGTGTGTGTGTCTGTGTGTGTGTGTCTGTGTGTGTGTGTGTGTGTGTGTGTGTGTAATAAATCAACAACTACAATACGCAAAAATATAATCAACAGTGATATTTAATTACAGCTCATCAATAATTACGATATTTACCCTGAGACCATAGATCAATATACCACAGTCAGACTACGTAAACAGAAAGACTTGGCACACCAACTGGGTAACCTTGACCCCGGTCGTATATCAGGGTTGTATAAGAGTGAAGATGACATTTTTCAGGGTTGCATAAAAAAGAAGATGGTGTATTTATTTGAATTAATCTATTATTATTATTTTCATCGATAGTTCTCTCATCTCGGTCTCTTATCAGCTGGGAATGAATACAGTGGAGAGGGTCACTTGAGGGTGTGTACTGCCACGGCACAATGAGGGGTGATGGGGTCCACGAGAGAGTACAGCCAGGCGAGAGAATAAGAGAGAATAAGAGACACACAGAATAAGACACAGAGAATAAGAGAAAGAGAGAATTAGACAAAGAGTGAATTAGAGAGAGAGACATAACAAGAGAGACAAAATGAGAGAGAAAAAGAGACGCACACAAGACCACATGAACCAACACATCTCCAGTCGTCACTACAACACAACACGTCTTTATTTTGTCTAAAGTGATCATTAAACCCAACTGATGACCTCTCGTGACCACAAAGCACCGAACATTACTAAGGAATGGCTAACCTTATGAACTTTGACCTCTTATTTCCGGGTCTAGTGGTAAACATAGAGGCTCTACTGGTTTCATAACGGAATATACACAATGGGTTATATAAACAGTATATATATATTATCTGGTGTCAACTTTAGGGTACCGTATATGGAAGACTGTTTCGTTAGTTAGGTTAAATTGTGTTACAAAAAATGACCTTAACGACAAAAGAAAATTAAGGTCACTTGAAGATTAGATAATATGACTAATTTCATCTGACGATTCGATAGGCTAAGGTTAATCTAACCTAACCTAACCTAACCTAACCTAACCTAACCTAACCTAACCTAACCTCACATCCCCGGTAACAGTAGCACACACACACACACACACACATGCCATCATCCATACCTAAAATGAATAAGTCAGTATGAACCAAGTCACTTTAAAGTCTTGGTACAATCTGGTCGCCATTAGAGCTATAGCAGGCCGCCGGATGTGTTCTTATATATATCCGGCAGGAGGAAAACTTCATGTATAGCCCCCTGATAATCCCTAACCGGAGATGAAGAAGTTTCCTGGGAGTCACACTGATGAGAACCTCCAGCTGATGGTCCTGAACAAGATTAGAGTGAAGAGGAAGGGAGGAAGGGAGGGAGAGGGAGAGGGAAAGGGGATAGGAGGAAGGGAGGGAGAAGGATGAGGAAGGGAGGGAAGGAGGAAGGGAAGGAGGATGGCCACTCCTCCTCCACCTTAATATAACCAATACAGTGAGGTCAGGCGAGACACCTAACTGTGGTGACCGTGATGGCATATTATTATGATGAAGTTAAAAAAAAAAGAACTTTACCTGACTTAATGACACTCTACCTGTACCTGTGTTATTATTACCTGTAGTAACATTATATTATAGGTATTATTTATTGTATCATAACTATAACATCATTCCTGAATAAACACACACACACACACACACACACACACACACACACACACACACACACACACCTTCCCTTTGATGTTATTGTTTTTGTCTCACCTGTCTATGTTGTTGTTGTTGTTGTTGTTAACGAGCGGGAGAGTCGAGTAATTGGTCTGTGTGTGGGTGGATGGGTCAGTCAATCAGTCAGTCCGTACGTCAGTCAGTCAGAGAGTGAGTGAGTGAGTGAATGAGTCAGTCAGTCAGTCAGTCAGTCAGTTAATCAGTTAAAACACTCAGCACGTCACTTCACAGATCAATATATGAGGGGGTGTACTCCATTTGTACCTCTACTGCCTTCAGGTGTTGATGTCGGGGTTAATAATAAGGCTCCAGCTTCCCTCAGGTATATATGTCCCGCTGTCAGACATACGAAACCAACAACACTCATACTAGTTTATTGTTTTGATGTCTTCTCTCTCTCTCTCTCTCTCTCTCTCTCTCTCTCTATGCGCAATAAACACCCAAGAGAGTAGAGACACAATGGGACAGACGAAAGAGACTTAAAGAAAGATATAGAAAGAGAGAAAGAGACAGAGACAAGGAGGACTACGGAGAGAAAACGGAAGAGATATAGACAGATAAACAGACAGACGGACAGACAGGAACGGAGACACAAAGATTCACAAAAACTCTCTTGTCACTACGAAGGCCAACCGACCACTGAATGACGTCACGAGTCTGGACCTCTGCCCAAAAAATTTTATGTTTCTCTCTCTCTCTCTCTCTCTCTCTCTCTCTCTCCATTCCTTCTCCTCCCTTCCTCTTCCTTCCTGCCTCATTCCCTCCCCTCCACCTATCACCACCCTTCCCCCTTCCCCTCTCTCCTTTTTCTTCCCGCCCTTCCTCCCTCCCTTTCCTTTTTTCCAATACCAATCTCCTCCTTTCCTTCCTCCCTCTTTTCCTCTCCCTCCTCTCGCTCCCTCCCTTCCTCCTTCCTTCGTCCTTGGGAAAATAGAAGAGAGATATTATTTACACTCGTCCGATCACTTCAGAACATCCATGGCAAAAAAAAAATAAAATAAAATAAAATAATAATAATAATTTCCAAATATAGAGAAAACTTAACACTTGAACAAGAGTAAAGAAGGAATAAAAAAGTACTTGTAGTTTGGTTATACAAGACGCCGTCGACCTTCGCCTCTTGATCTTGATTCATATATAGTCGGTATAAGAATTGGTGTTTTATATATATATATACTGTATATACCGAGTCAGGGTTTCAAGGTCTAGTTTGGTCGGCTGTGGCTGGTGGGAGGGGAGGAAATGGGATGGAGGGAGAGGAGGAGGTAGGAGCAAAGAGGGGAAACCAGGGAGGAGAAGGAAGAGGAGGAAGAGGAGAAGGAGGAGGAAGGAGGAGAAAAACAGGAAGGGAAGAGTTGTGAGGGATATAGAGAGGCCTCGCCTTTGTCACTTTAGCCAGAATGATATATGAGAGTAGGACGAGCAGCTGTTTGGAGGACGAGCAGCTGTTTGGAGGACGAGCAGCTGTTTGGAGGACGAGCAGCTGTTTGGAGGACGAGCAGCTGTTTGGAGGACGAGCAGCTGTTTGGAGGACGAGCAATGGAGGACGAACAGCTGTTTGGAGGACGAGCAGCTGTTTGGAGGACGAGCAGCTGTTTGGAAGAGAACAGCTGTTTGAAGGACGAGCAGCTGTTTGGAGGACAGAACAGCTGTTTGTTTGGAGGACGAGCAGCTGTTTGGAGGAGCAGCAGCTGTTTGAGCGAACAGCTGTTTGGAGGACGAGCACTGTTTGAGGACGAACAGCTGTTTTGGAGGACGAGCAGCTGTTAGCTGTTTGGAGGACGAGCAGCTGTTTGGAAGACGAACAGCTGTTTGGAGGACGAGCAGCTGTTTGGAGGACGAGCAGCTGTTTGGAGGACGGCAGGCTTGGAGGATCAGCTGTTTGGAGGACGAACAGCTGTTTGGAGGACGAGCAGCTGTTTGGAGGACGAGCAGCTGTTTGGAGGACGAGCAGTTGTTTGGAGGACGAGCAGCTGTTTTGGGACTGTTTGGAAGACAGACATGTTTGGAGACGAGCGAGCAGCTGTTTGGAGGACGAGCAGCTGTTTGGAGGACGAGCAGCTGTTTGGAGGACGAACATTTTGGAGGACGAGCAGCTGTTTGGAGGACGAGCAGCTGTTTGGAGGACGAGCAACTGTTTGGAGGCGAGCAGCTGTTTGGAGGACAGAGGACGAGCAGCTGTTTGGAGGACGAGCAGCTGTTTGGGGACGAGCACGAGCAGTTGTTTGGAGTGCTTTGGAGGACGAGCACTGTTTGGAGGCAGCTGTTTGGAGGACGAGCAGCTGTTTGGAGGACGAGCAGCTGTTTGGAGGACGAGCAGCTGTTTGGAGGACGAGCAGCTGTTTGGAGGACGAGCAACTGTTTGGAGGACGAGCAGCTGTTTGGAGGACGAGCAGCTGTTTGGAGGACGCCCGAGAGACTCTGTAAGACTCACTAACATTCTCACGACTCATAAGATATAATGATCCCTTAAACCGATGATGTGAGAATGTATCTAACTGGCTAAGACACTAAAATAATTTCCCATATATAGATAGCTTTAAATTTATCCCTTAAATGGTAGTTAAAAATGCATTAAAGTGGCTACTGTACTGTATGTTTGGACACACTGATAGATTCTCAGAGATTCTTAAGTTGATATAATCGACGTTGGTGATGCGTGTTACTTGATCACTTAAAACTCCACACAAATGCGGTGAACCATTAAAGTCTCCCCCTAAGATTTTACCTGAGCTGTTGAGTTATGTCTCGTACGTTGATTTTGTTCCTTAACTAATGTACAGTCGCTTGCACTTATACCTGGTACAGTGGCTGGCGTATTTTGTGACATGTGGCAACTCTGTGTGTATTTCTTAACATAGTATTAAAACTCCCAGAATTGCCCTAAGGAGCCCCACAACAGTAGCCAGATTAAGCATTCCACACAGTTGCCATATCTCACAAAACGCACCAGTCACTGTACCAGGTATAAGTGCAAGCGATTGTACCTAATTACAGTAGAATCTCATTGTAATTTAGATTCTATTTTAGATATTCCTCTATGTTTTATCTTAATTCTCTCAGTTAGATGTCTTCTCACAATCCCAGCAACGTGGAAAATTAATCACCAGAGTTTTTTTTTTTAAAGAATTGTCGCCCCAGAACTCAAGATAATCATGACTCCCAAAGATGGAGGAATTTCTCTTCACTAAACCGATGATCATTTTCTTTCCTCCAGTATGGTGACGGTCGCTGACTGCCTCACCAAAGCTCTCTAATGGAACCTCAGCACCACACACTGAGTTTTTTTTTCTGTTTACCTGGGAAAATAAAAGATTATTCCCCCGGGTTCTGATTGTCCTGGGTTCCCTTTGTCGTCTCGTTGACATCTCCCCGCTTACCCACCTCCTCTCCCCTAACCTCCCCCTCTCTTATCTAACCTGCCCTTGTGAAACCCCCTCCTACCCCCCTTCCCCTTCCTTCTTCTACTCCTTTAGCTCAGTCGACAAAATTCTTCCCTTTATGATGGTTTGATAAAAATCTCTTCTCCTTTCCTAGGTTATTGAAATTTCCTGTGTGTGTGTGTGTGTGTGTGTGTGTGTGTGTGTGTGTGTGTGTGTGTGTGTGTTCCCACCTCTTCAGTATATTAAAATTGTCTATTCTGGTATGACGTTATAGCCTTGATCACACTCAGGATTTTTCCAATGACGCCGTTCTCGTAATCAAAGATGAAAATCAATATGACGGATTACGTGAAAATTTTCAGCATATGTCAGCCTCAATATCGTGACCAGAGAAGCACAATTCAGGGAAGAGGGTCGTAAAAAGCCAATCAGTTAAAATTTGCCCTTTGTGTTTCAATGACTTTTCAATATCACCGATAAAAAGAGAGTTAGCTGGGTGAGATAAAGGAGTTGTAGCTTTGATCTGTATATGAGCACTGTAGTGTTCTCCCAGTGCCTCGTTTTGCTGAGAGTCATCATTTATTCACCAAGAACTGATGGTGACACTAACATGTTTACTACTGCTACTAATAATACGGTTATTATACCCAAAATAAAGCAAACTGTTCATATCCCATCTACTGCTATTATCTTTTCCACCAGGTAGAACCAGGTAATATCAAGACACATCAGGTAAAATCAGCAATCACCAGGTAGTAACAGGAATTACCGGGTATCCACTGAGACGAGGAAGGACAAGTCAACCAGGTATTTATTCAACACAGGTAATGAGTAAACTAACAGACGGAATAAACCTTCAACATAAGACATGACACTTATAGTTCCCGGTAAATCACAAAGCCTTATAAACTAAACATCACAGGTAACTAGGACTGTGAACACGTACCACTGACTTAACTTACTATAAGCCAAGACACAAAGACAACAGCTAACAGGACAGCGAAATTACACCGAGACTTTACCGAAATTAGATACGTTCTTCCATCTCCTGATCAAGAAATGCCCAGGTAATACACCTGTACTTGACTTAATTTAATGCAGATCAAAGGTGGTGCCGCTATTACCTGGATACATTGGCTACCCTGATATAAATAGATGCTGCTTCCCCGTCTCTGGTTAAGGCAGATATTAAGATTGCTAGATTTGTTTTTTGTAGGAGTGATGTTGATCCCCTGGAGAGGAGAGGAGAGGAGAGGAGGGTAGAGGAGAGGAGAGGAGGGTAGAGGAGAGGAGAGGAGAGGAGAGGAGAGGCTGTAGTTTGGTTTACTAACACAGGCCAGGAAATAAAAACAATATAATCGTATTATTATTATTGTTATTATTATTATTATTATTATTATTATTATTATTATTATTATTATTATTATTATTTTTATTATCATTATTATTGGTCCTCTCTCTCTCTCTCTCTCTCTCTCTCTCTCTCTCTCTCTCTCTGTGTCTCTCTCTCTGTTAACGAGGAAATATCACTATAAAGTCAAGGATACAGAGAACACTCGTTAAGTAAGGTCGGGGAGTGAAGGGCGCTGTAATAATGTAGGAATTCGCCAGGCTGTTTTGTAATTTTTATCAGGTAATGAAAGTTCTGTAGTTTATGCAATATTACAAGGACACACACCCACACACAGACACACACACACACACAGACACACACACAGACACACACACACACACACACCGACAGACACACACACACACAGACACCGACACACACACACACAGACACACACACACACACACACAAACACACACACACACACACACCGACAGACACACACACACACACACACACACACGTAAGAATTATTACTCACATAAAGACAGACAAACTATCGCCCCGTTTATGATGAACATTTGGTCGTGAGCAGCGTAGCATTATACCCTTATAGACGAGACTCTTAAACGTGCCCCCGAGTGTAAGTGAAACCTGCCTTCATTAACTACAATGTCATCTTGGAATTGTAGGTCCCATGAGCTCATAATCCTAAGAGATCCCTATAGGTTCAAGACCCATTAGGTCCCAGTCTATATTGTATATCGTCTAACTTCTTTTATTTACATCAAAATAATCACGTAAATTTTGTTTGTGTCAAAATTTATCAAAGTATTTGTGAATATTTCCCCAAATCCAAGACATTTGTGTTTTTAATTCTTAGACACTTCTCTTAAAAAACTTAGAACATCACGTTGGAAATTCCTTCACCATATTTAAAACGCAGAAAAATCATATATCCAGTTCGTATACCATTCGTGAAGCCACAAGAAAATTGGCATATTCCTCTTTTGATTCTCTTACATAAAATCCAGAGAACAGATGAGTCTTTCTGTCGCCGAATTTAATCTAGACTCCAAACCTTCAGTGGCTGTGTGATAGTCTAAGGTTCACGAGCGTTCAATATCTACCTAAGATAGCTAATAGTTAAAGGTCTCTCTCGTTATTAACATTATTCTCACCATTATTATTTCACCTTCAATATCACCATCGACAAACTATAGCAGTGATCATAGAGTAAAAGACAAATTTCAATATCTAAACACCTGTTCAGTAGTGAGGCCAGATAGCTTAATTGCTCGCAGGTATGAAAATATTAATTAATAAACACACCCTCACCTTTTGTACTCCACGTAACAGAAAGCTAAAAATAGATCCCTTATACAAAAACAAAAAAGTCGTCTTGGTCATTAAAAAACAAAAGCCTGACTAGATCTATGGTATACAAAAGGACCTCCTAGAGTCAACAAGACAAGGGTAAACGAGAGACAGGACATCAAGGTCGGGTGGAGAGAAAAGGCCATCTATCTTAGCTATATTATGGGATAGAAAAAAAAATATAGAATCGGCTACGTTATACATGTTCAGTTGACAGAGAGTAATTTTTAGAGGGAGATATGATGATGATGATGAGAACAAAGGAAATATTTTATAATCTTGAGGTATTAAGAGAGTTGAATCCTAAATATTATGATCTAGACAAGCATAATGTGTGTGTGTGTGTGTGTGTGTGTGTGTGTGCCTTCATCTCTCTCTCTCTCTCTCTGGAAAATTAATACACTACCAAAACTAGACAGGAAAACAAACCGAAATAGAACGTCTCTTTCCTAGATGATCTTTGATGTGGTAATGAGAATATTAATGTGTAACTCGTCACCGAACCCACAGGAGAGGAGAGTCACCCCCCACCACCATAACATGATTCATTTTAACTTTGATGTTTGTGCGTCTTATGGCCAGATATAGGTTACTTCTCCGTCTATACAGGCTAACACAAGAATCAGATGGTGAAGTATTTATGTAGGTCAGAGAGACTGTAGGTATGGAGTGGATAATTATAGTCAGTCATTTTATCTGTCTGTGTACTGGTGCGAGAGGATGTGGTATCTCTCTCTCTCTCTCTCTCTCTCTCTCTCTCTCCCCCCTCTCTCTCTTCTCCTCTCTCTCTCTCTCTCTCTCTCTCTCTCAAATGGTTCGTTGGCGCATAGAAGGATGAGAGGAAAGAAGAATGGGAACGAGAGGGAGAAGAAGTGAAGGAAAGACAGTGAGACAGAGGAGAGAAGAAGATGAGTAAGATGAGGATAGGTAGAAGAAGTGAGGGGAATACAAGTGAA
>NW_024754592.1:152500-162500 GCF_018991925.1 Homarus americanus
AGGTCTCGATTCTTCCCTGATTCTTGCTCTATTGACCTGTGTCTGTTTCTCCGAGTGCCAGTTTATCTCTCTCTTGCCTGTCTGTCTGTCTGTCTGTTGAATCCTCATCGAATCCAAACACAGAATGAACACAATTTACAAAAGGAACACACACACACACACACACACACGAGGAACCTTCCATCGGATTCTGGAAAGACTTCGCTTTAAATCTCTTCTCTAATTGCCTATGTGGAGACGCATCTAAATGGTTCACTTAAGCTTCGACAAGTGGATGGTCGAACAAAACGTATCCTAATGACATACTGGAGTTATGACACATTGAAAATGGGTCAGGATACATTGATCTGACACATACTTTAACTGAGAACACTACGGGTCAAAATGATTTATGCTATGACATAAACCAACCAAAGCTAAACCTAAATTAACATAACATAACATAAACATAACATAACATAACAAACATAACATAACAAACATAACATAACATAACATAACAACATAACATAACAAATATAACATAACAACATAACAAATATAACATAACATAACAAACATAACATAACATAACATAAACATAACAACATAACATTACATAACATAACATAACATAAAATATATAATAAACAAATATAACATACAACAAAATATAACAAAATATATAACATAACATAACATAACAAATATAACATAACATATACAAAATAACATAACATAAATATATAATAAAATAAAATAAAATAACAAAATATAATATAACATAACATAACATAACATAATATAAATATAACAAAACATAACATAACAAAACATAATATAACATAACATAACAAACATTACAAAAATAATATAACAAACATAACATAACATATAACATAACATAACAAACATAATATAACAAAATATAAATAAATACATAATATAACATAAACATAATAAAATATAACATAACATAATATAACATAAATAAAATATAATATAACAAATATAATAAATTATAATAAACTATAACAAACATAATAAATATAACAAATTATAACAAACTATAACATAATATAACAAACTATAAATAAATTAATATAACAAATTATAATATAACATAACAAATTATAACATAACATAAATAAATATAATAAATTATAATAAAATTATAATAAAACTATAATAAATTAAAGACAATATAATAAAATATAATAAATTATAATAAATTATAATATAATATAAATAAATTATAATATATAATATAACAAATATAATAAATATAATAAAATTATAATAAAATTATAATAAATTATAATAAAATATAATATAATATAATATACATAACAAATTATAATAAATATAATAAATTATAATATAATAAATTAAATATAATATAATAAATATAATAAATTATAATAAATTATAATAAAATTATAACAAATTATAATAAAACTATAATAAAATATAATATAATATAATATAATATAATAAAATATAATAAAACTATAATAAAATATAATATAATATAATATAAATATAATAAACTATAATAAATTATAATAAAATTATAATATAACAAATTATAAATAATATAATATAATAAATATAATAAATATAACAAATTATAATAAATTATAATAAAATTATAATAAATATAAATATAATATAATATAATATAACAAATATAATAAATTATAATAAAATATAATATAATAATAAAATTATAATAAATTATACAAATTATAAAATTATAATATAATAAACATAATAAATATAATAAAACTATAATAAATATAATAAATATAATATAAATATAACAAATTATAATAAATTATAAATTATAATAAATATAATAAATATAATATAATATAATAAACAATATAAATATAATAAAATTATATATAATATAATAAATATAATAAAATTATAATAAATTATAATAAAATTATAATATAATATAGTATAATATAACAAATATAATAAATTATAATAAACTATAACAAAACTATAACAAACATAACATAACATAACATAATATAACAAACTATAACAAAACTATAACAAACTATAATAAACTATAACAAAACATAACATAACATAACATAACATAACAAACTATAATAAACTATAATATAATATAACATAACATAACAAATATAATAAACTATAATAAAATTATAACAAAACTATAAATAACATAATATAATATAACAAATATAATAAACTATAATAAAATTATAACAAATTATAATAAAATATAATATAATATAAATATAATATAACAAACTATAATAAAACTATAATAAAACTATAATAAAATTATAACAAATTATAATAAAATATAATATAATATAATAAAACTATAATAAAAATTATAATAAAATATAAAAACTATAACATAACAAATATAATAAAACTATAATAAACTATAACAAATATAAATATAATATATAAATATAATATAATAAATATAATAAAATTATAATAAATTATAAAATTATAATAAAATATAATATAATATAATATAATATAACAAATTATAACAAAATTATAATAAAACTATAATAAATATACAATATAATATAATATAACATAATAAAACTATAATAAACATAATAAATTATAATAATAATATAATATAATATAATAAATATATAATAAACTATAATAAACATAATAAATTATAATAATATAACAAATATAATAAACTATAATAAACTATAATAAAATTATAATAAATATAATATAATATAATATAATATAATATAATATAATATACAAATTATAATAAAATATAATAATAAAATATAATAAATTATAATAAAATATAATATAATATAAATAAAATATATAATAAAATTATAATAAAATCTATAATAAAACTATAAAAAAATATAATAAAATATAATATAACATAATATAATAAACTATATACAATATAACAAATATAATAAAATATAACAAAACTATAATAAAACTATAATAAAATATAATAAACTATAACAAACTATAATAAAATTATATAAACTATAATAAAATATAATAAAATATAATATAATATAAATATAATAAAACTATAATAATATAATATATCAAATATAATAAATATAATAAACTATAATAAATATAATATAATATAATAAACTATAATAAAATATAATATAATATAATATAATATACATAATATAATATAACAAATATAATAATATAATAAAATTACACAAATATAATTAAAATATAATATAATATAACAAATTATAAATAAACTATAACAAAACTATAATAAATTATAATAAATATAATAAAATATAACATAATATAATATAATAAACTATAAATATAATATAAATAAAATATAATAAACATAATAAATCTATAATAAATTATAATAAAATATAACATAATATAACAAACTATAATAAAATATAAACTATAATAAATTATAACAAAATATAATATAATATAATATAAATATAACAAATATAATAAAACTATAATAAAATATAAATAAATCATAATATAAATATAAATATAATAAAATATAATAAAACAATAAAACTATAATAAATATAATATAACATAATATAATATAATAAAATTAAATAAAATTATAATAAAACTATAATAAATTATAATATAATATAACAAATATAATAAAATTATAATAAAAATATACAAATATATAAATTACAAAATATAATAAAATTATAATAAAATTATAATAAAATATAATAAATATAATATAATATAACAAAATTATATAATATAACAAAATATATATATTATAACAAAACTATAATAAAATATATAAAACTATAATAAACTATAATAAAATTATAATAAATATAATATAATATAATATAATATACAAAACTATAAAATTATAATAAACTATAATAAACTATAATAAAATATAATAAAACTATAATAAAATTATAATAAACTATAATAAACTATAATAATATATATAAAATATAATATAATATAATATAACATAATAAACTATAATAAAACATAATAAAACATAATAAAATATAATAAATTATAATAAACTATAATATTAAAATATAATATAATATAATATAATATAATATAAAAACTATAATAAAATATAATAAACTATAATAAAATTATAACAATAAACTATAATAAATTATAAAATTATAATATAATATATAAATATATAAAATTAAATAAATTATAATAAAATTATAAAATATATAATATAATATAACAAAACTATAATAAACTATAATAAATTATAATAAACTATAATAAAACTATAATAAACTATAATATAATATAATAAATTATAATATAATATAATAAATTATAATAAAATTATAATAAACTATAATAAATTATAAAATATAAATATAATATAACAAATTATATCAAAACTATAAAATTATAATAAATTATAACAAACTATAATAAACTATAAAACTATAATATAATAAATTATAATAAATTATAATAAATTATAATAACTACAATAAAACTATAATAAATTATAATAAATTATAATAAAATATAATATAAATATAATAATATAACAAATTAAAATAAACTATAATAAAATTATAATATAATATAATATAATATAATATAACAAATATAATAAAATATAATAAAATATAATATAATATAATATAATAATAACAAAATTATAATAAATTATAATAAACTATAACATAATAAAACTATACATAATAAATTATAATAAAACTATAATAAATATATATAATATAAATAAAACTATAATAAAATATAACAAAATATAACATAACATAATATAACATAACAAACTATAACAAACTATATAAAACTATAATAAACTATAATAAAATATAATATAATATAAAAAAATTATAACAAAATATAAACTATAATAAACTATAATAAAATATACAAATATACATAATATAATATAATAAACTATAATAAACTATACAAACCATAATAAAACATAATATAATATAACAAATCTATAATAAACTATAATAAAATATAATATAATATAATATAATATAACAAAACTATAATAAAACTATAATAAAACTATAATAAAATATAATATAACATAACAAACTATAATAAACTATAATAAAATATAATAAAAATATAATATAATATAATATAACATAACAAACTATAATAAAACTATAATAAAACTATAATAAAAATATAATATAACATAATATAACATAATAAACTATAATAAATCAATAAACTATAACAAACTATAATAAAACATAACAAACTATAACAAATTAATAACAAATAAAATATAATATAACATAATATAACATAATATAAATATAATAACATAACAAACTATAATAAAACTATAATAAACATAATATAATATAATATAACATAATAAACTATAATAAAATAACAAATATAATAAACTATAATAAAATATAATATAATATAATATAATATAATATAATATAATAAACTATAATATAATATAAATAAACTATAAGAAAACATAATAAACTATAATATAATATAATATAATAAAATTATAAATAATAAAAATTATAATAAATATAATAAAATATACATAATATAATATAATATAATAAACTATAACAAAACTATAATAAACTATAATAAAACATAACATAATACAATTAAACTATAAATAAAACCATAACAAACCATAATAAACTATAACAAAACCATAATAAAAACATAACATAAATACAACATAACATAACAAAACCATAACATAACATAACAAACCATAAGAAAACATAACAAACCATACATAACAAACCAACATAAAAACCATAACATAACATAATTAACAGGTACGATCTTGACCAAAACCTACGACGGTACTTTATAACGAAAAACTCCAGCCTTAAAGTGACATAGAGTAGTGATTAATATTTGACATATATTCGGAATCAAAATTAACACATTCAAATCCATCTCACCTCTGTACGTATGTATCTGCCACCACCGACACACTGCTACACTACACTTTCTTCCGTCTCAATCACCGTCTTCCCACACACGTTCTCCAATCATTCAATTACAGTCAAGTTAGTTCAGGTAATAAGTGACAGCAGTTGATGCCTGGTGGGTGAGAGTCGTGGTGCCAGGATGAAAGTTAATTACTAGTCATTTATTATGTAAGCGAATCAGGGAGAGTGACTGTGTGTGTGTGTGTGTGTGTGTGTATGTGTAAGTGTGTGTGTGTGTGTTGCTCAATCACAATGACTCTCACACAGGTATTGCAAGCTCGGCCTAGAGACTTATACATTGCAAGATGTGGCTTCAAATGTTTTTGTTTTGTTTTACATTATACACAAGTACGTACTGAAACACACACAGTTAAATTACTTTTTTTAATGTATCAATAATAATAATAATAACAGAAGAAAGGGAGAAAACATGATGATGGTAATGATAATAACACTAATAATATAAACTGTCCAAGAGAATCACTGCCCCTAATGTGTCACAAATATCACAGTTAAGAGCCTGATAGTCGAACCAACAGAGAGTCACGCCCTGATGACAGCCTCCTGGTTCAGGCCCCGCACGATGGTCAGCCAGAGAGCGCTGGTACAACACGAAGCTGGTGACTGTGACGCACCACTGTCAGCGAAAGTTATTTCTCATTCTCTCTGTCATTTATCTGTCAGTCTCTCTGTCTGTTTACTAAATAAAAGGTCTATCAGTATATCTAAATATCTGTTTGTCATCGGCATGTCTATCTATCTGTCATTTTATGTCTATAAATCTACTGTATCTGTCATTCTATCTGTCAGAATGTCTCTCTGGCATGTTATCTGTCAGTCTCTCAATCTACCTGTTTGTCATTTTGTCAGTCGTCTCTCTTTCAGTTTATATCTAGGTCTGTGAGTAACAGAACTGCTGACGTTATCTTGAAACTTTACCTAGCATTAGTGAGGCCACACATGGATTATGCGGTTCAGTTCTGGTGTCCTTATTATAGAATGGACATAGATTCTTTGGAGAGAGTACAAAGAAGAATGACAAAAATGATCCATAATATTAGAAACCTTCCATATGAAGAAAGACTGAAAAGCTTAGGGCTTGCATTCATTAGAGAGGCGTAGAGTTAGGAGATATGATAGAGGTGTACAAGTGGTAAGGGATTAACAGGTAAAATGGAAGATGTTCTGAAGCTCAGTAATAACGAAATAACTAGAACAAATGGCTTTAAATTAGATAAATCCGATTCAGAAAAGATATAGGCAAGCACTGGTTTGGTAATAGAGTTGTGGATATGTGGAATAGGCTACCGAGTGCTATAGTAGGATCGGGGACGCGAGCTTCAAGACGAAGTTGGATAGGCACATGGCGGGATGGGTGTAAGATCTGCTCTGCATGGCCAGTCGGCCTCCTGCAGTATCCCACTTTTATGTTCTTATGTTCTTATGATTCCATCCCTCCAATGAGAGAGAGGACTCCTCTTCAGGTATGCAGTAACTAACGAGAACAATGCAACTATAAACCAAGAGAAGATTTACATTGTAAGAAAAATTAATGGTGGCGTTATTATTATTATTATTATTATTATTAATGGTTGTTGTTATTGTTGTCAATACTAGCAGCGGGGGGCATGGCTGTTGGCGGGTTTTTCTAGAGGAAGATGATTGGGAGGAAAGGGTTGTGGAGGTAGCAGTCGGCGGAAGTTGTTACCGGTTGTTGAATGGGGCTGGAGAGGTTGGCAGGTAGGGTTTGCGCTGGCTGGAGGGTTGGCAGAGCAGAGCGAGGGCTGGCAGGAGCACTAAGAGGAAGGGCTGGCGGGTGGGATGATTGTAGGTGAACCATCACCACACTACCTCCAGGTGCAGGCTGTGGCAACCTCCTCCTCCTCCTCTTCCTCCTCCACAACTTTCACTGACGACATCCACCCACCCATCCTCTACCTCCCACACACCCACCTCTTCCCTCCCCCCATCACTACCCCCCACCCACCCTCCCTCCCCACACTTACCCACCCTCTTTCCCTCCCCATCACTACCCCCACCCACCCTCCCTCCCTCACACTACCAACCCTCTTCCTCCCCCATCACTACCCCCACCTCCCTCCCCTCCCTCACACTACCCACCCTCCCTCCTCACACTTACCCACCTCTTCCTCCCCCCCCATCACTACCCCCTTAACCACCTCCCTCCTCACACCTACTCCACCCCTTTTCCTCCCCCATCACTACCCCTAATCTACCCTCCTCCTCACACTTACTCCATCCCCTTCTCCCCCATCACTCCCCACCCACCCTCCTCCCTACACTACCCACCCTCCCTCCCTCCCCATCACTAACCCCCCACCCACCCTCCCTCCCTCACACTTATCACCCCTCCCCATCACTACCCCCCACCACCCTCCTCCCCACACTTCACCCATCCTCCCCCATCACCACCCCCACTCCACCCTCCTCCCTCACACTTACTCACCCCCCACTCCTCCCCACCCACCTCCCCACACCCTTACCCATCCCCTTTCCCAAATCCTCCCTCCCATTCACCCTCCCTACCCACCCTCCCTACAACCTATCTCCTCCTCCTCACCTCCACCCTGATCTCATTACCACCCCTCGTCAGCTCACTCTCAATGACAAAACAAAAGTATTGTGACATCTCTGCTTACTTATACACCATCAACAGCACTTAAAAGTACTTACACATTATCTCTACACTTATTTAACCTTTTGTGCACTTACAGGTAATTTAACACGCCTGAGAGAGAGAGAGAGAGAGAGAGGAGTAAAAGAAGAGAAGAAGTAGAAGACGCCTACAAATACCGAAATAAATCACTGTGAATCAGGTACCAATAACTCGTGTTTAGTGGCTGAGAAACATCGCGTGAACACACACACACACACACACACACACACACAGTGGGTGCGGGAAACGACGTCTCCAGCCCTGTTGTGCTAGTAAGTGAAGCACACTTGTTTACTTCATTCCTTCCTTCCTTTCATTCGTTCTTCCTTCCTTCTTTATCCCTTTATTCCACGCTTCCATATCTTTTATTTCTTCTTTCTTTCCTTTCAATATTCAACTATTGTCTTTCTATCTTCCTTCCTGAGTCTTTTTCTTCCATCCTTCTATCATTTATTTTTTCTTCCGTTGCTTCCATCTCTTTCTTCTTCTATTCATCAATAGTCAGAACACAACTGTATACTCTATGTCATTCTACACACCTCTTGAACCAAACCTCTGTAAGTGTGTGTGTGTGTGTGTGTGTGTGTGTGTTTGTGTGTGTGTAGCACCTGTTTCCTGTTCTAGTTTTAGCTATTTTTAATACCTTCGTGTACAGCAGAGGGACGCAAGTAATGACAAGGTGAGAGTTGGTTATGGTTACCAGAGAATACTTATGTGGGGAAGGGGAGGGGTTAGGTTAGGCTAGGGGTTAGGTTAGGGTTAGGTTAGGTTAGGTTAGGTTAGAGAGTTACGTAAGAGGTAAGGATGAGGGGAGAAGAGGGAAAGCACAGGCGGCAGAGTCAACTCTCATTGTGGCAGAGTAAAAGCGAAAGTTGGGACCACCTCAGCCACGCCAGCCTGTTTTCTCCTAATTTCGTAAAGCTGAGAGAAAGAGAATCACCTTCGTTCGCTTTCTGGAGACGGATTTGTATTAACGAATTTACGCTTGCAGTACAGTTTGTCTATTCAGAATCTGGCCTTGACACTGAAGGTGATATCACTTCACTGCCACACAGGACAAAGGTTCGTACAATAAAATACATCATATTCATTAACAGTATATATAGGTCAGAGTCATGTGGGTGATGTCAATAAATTACTGCCACACAGGACAGAGAGTTCGTAACAAAGAAATACATCATATTCATTAACAGTATATATAGGTCAGAGTCATGTGGGAGATGTCACTGTTCACTGCCACACAGGACAGAGGTTCGTACACAAAGAAATACATCATATTCATTAACAGTATATATAGGTCAGAGTCATGTGGTGATGTAACTGTTCACACGCAAGACAGTGGTAGAGACAACATCCT
>NW_024754592.1:165000-210000 GCF_018991925.1 Homarus americanus
TGTGTGTGTGTGTGTGGTGGAACAGCACTTCTGTGTGTGTGTGTGTGTGAAGCAGTAATCTGTGTGTGTGTGTGTGTGTGGTGGAAGCAGTAACCTCTGTGCGTGTGTGTGTGGTGAAGCAGAATCTGTGTGTGTGTGTGTGTGTGTGTGTGGTGAACAGTAATCTGTGTGTGTGTGTGTGTGTGTGGTGAAGCAGTAATCTCTGTGCGTGTGTGTGTGTGTGTGTGTGTGTGTTGAAGCAGTAATCTGTGTGTGTGTGTGTGTGTGTGGTGCAGTAACCCTGTGTGTGTGTGTGTGTGGTGAAGCAGTAATCTGTGTGTGTGTGTGTGTGTGTGGTGAAGCAGCATCTGTGTGTGTGTGGTGAAGCAGTAATGTGTGTGTGTGTGTGTGTGTGTGTGGTGAAGCAGAATTGTGTGTGTGTGTGTGTGGTGAAGCAGTAATCTGTGTGTGTGTGTGTGTGTGTGTGTGGTAGCAGTAATCTGTGTGTGTGTGTGTGTGTGTGTGTGTGGTGAAGCAGTATTCTCTGTGCGTGTGTGTGTGTGTGTGTGTGTGTGAAGCAGTAATGTCTGTGTGTGTGTGTGTGGTGAAGCAGTAATCTCTGTGTGTGTGTGTGTGTGTGGTGAAGCAGTATTCTCTGTGCGTGTGTGTGTTTGTATGTCCAACATTTTTCCCTCCTTAAATGTAGAAAGAAATTAAGTTATCTCAAAATGCCTCACTCTCCCCTGCTCCTCAAAGGTGGCGTAAATATTGCACTGAGACTCGACTTATATTTAAGACACTTTAAGGGAGTTAAAATAGGGGAACGGGAGGCTGTTTAGAGAAGCATCATACATCTGAGAGGTGTGGTGTTGACACGTGTTCTTATCACAGGGCGACTAATTTATTGTGCACCTCCTATACATCTTGAGGATAATTGCTGGTCGTAGTTTATTGTAATAGAAATAGTGTAGTAGTAGTAGTGGTGATAGTACTGGTGATGGTAGTAGTGGCAGAAGTGGTGGCTGTGGTGGTGATGGTAATAGTGGTGATGGTAGTAGTGGTGATGGTAGTACTGGTGGTGGTAGTAGTGGTGATGGTAGTAGTAGTGATGGGCAGTAGTGGTGATAGTAGTGGTGATGGCAGTAGTGGTGATGGTAGTAGTGACAGAATTGGTGGTGATGGCAGTAGTGGCGATGGCAGATAGTGGTGATGGCAGTAGTGGTGATGGAAGAAGTGACAGGCATGGTGTGATGGGTAGTAGTGGTGACGATGTGGAGGACAGAAGCTATAATGCAGTGGTGATGGCAGCAGTGGTGATCGGGCTGGCAGGCAGCATGGGTAGTAGTGGTGATTAGTAGTGACAGCTTGCAGGATGGCAGGTGGTGATGGCAGCAGTGGTGATGGCAGTAGCGACAGCTTGGTGACCGTGGTGGCGGTGATGGTAGTAGCGACAGGTTTGCGGTGATGGTAGTGTGATGGCAGCAGGTGTAGATGCAGCAGGGAAGACAGTAGTGGCTGATGGCAGTGGCGGTCATAGCTGGAAAAGTGATGGCAGCAGGTGACGGCAGCAGTGCAGGATGGCAGTAGTGACAGCATGGTGGCCGGTGGTGGTGATGGTAGTAGTGGTGATGGTAGTCATGACGGTGGTGGTGGTGGTGGTGGTGGTGATGGTAGTAGTGACAGAAGTGGTGGTGGTGATGGCAGTAGTGACAGAAGGTGGTGGTGGTGGTGGTGGTGGTGGTGGTGGTAGTAGTGGTGGTGGTGGACCTGGTGGTGGTGGTGACCTGGTGGTGGTGGCTATATTTACTGCCCGTCTTCACCACCTGTCTGTCTGTCTCAATTAGTGCTTTTCTACTAGACGAGGAGGGGAAGAGGGGGAGAAGGGAAGAGGGGAGGAGAAGGGGAGGAAGGAAGAGGGAGAAGGGAAGAGGGGAGGAAGGGAAGAGGGGGAGGAAGGGGAGAAGGGGGAAGGGAAGAGGGGAGGAAGGAAGAGGGGAGGGGAAGGGGGAGGAAGGGAAGAGGGGGAGAAGGAAGAGGGGAGGGAAGGGGAGGAAGGGAAGAGGAGGAAGGAAGAGGGGAGGAAGGGAAGAGGGAGGGGAAGGGGGGAGAAGGAAGAGGGGAGGAAGGGAAGGGGAGGAAGGAAGAGGAGGAAGGGAAGAGGGGGGAGGAAGGGGAGAAGGGAAGAGGGGAGGAAGGAAGAGGGGAGGGGAAGGGGGGAGGGGAAGGGGAAGGGAAGAGGGAGGAAGGGAAGAGGGGAGGGGAAAGGAAGGGAAGAGGGGGAGGAAGGGAAGAGGGGAGGAAGGGAAGAGGGGAGGGAAGGGGGAGGAAGGGGAAGAGGGGAGGAAGGGAAGAGGGGGAGGGAGGAAGAGGGGAGGGAAGGAAGAGGAGGAGGGGAGGGGGAGGAAGGAAGAGGGGAGGAAGGGGAGGAAGGAAGAGAGGGAGGAAGGAAGAGGGGAGGAGGGGAAGAGGGGAGGAAGGGAAGAGGGGGAGGAGGGGAAGAGGAGGGAGGGGAAGGGGAGGAAGGGAAGAGGGAGAAGGGAAGAGGGAGGAAGGAAAGAGGGAGGAGGGAATGGGGAGGAAGGGAAGAGGGGAGGAGGGGAAGGTGAGGAAGGGAAGAGGGGAGAGGAAGGAAGAGGGAGGAGGGAAGGGGGAGGAAGGAAGAGAGGTGAAGGAAGAGGGGAGGAAGGAAGAGGAGGAGGGGAAGGGGGGAGGAAGGGAAGAGGGAGGAGGGGGAAGGGGGAGGAAGGGAAGAGGGAGGAAGGGAAGAGGGGGAGGAAGGGAAGAGGGGGAGGAAGGGAAGAGGGGAGGAAGGGAAGAGGGGGGAGGGGGAAGGGGGAGGAGGAAGGGGAGGAAGGGAAGAGGGGAGGAAGGGAAGAGGGAGGAGGGGGAAGGGGGGAGGAAGGGAAGAGGGGAGGGAGGGAAGGGGGAGAAGGGAAGAGGGGAGGGAAGGGAAGAGGGGAGGAAGGGAAGAGGGGGGAGGAGGGAATGAAAGGGAAAGATGGGGAGAGAGAGGGAAATGAAGAAGAGAGGAATGAAAGAGGAGAAAGGAAAAGAGAGGTGAGGAAGGAAGGGGAAGGATGAGGGCAGAGTTAAGAAAGGGAAGGTGAGGGGAAACAACAAGATAAGGGAGAGGGAGGAGAAAAGGGGGGAGCTGCAGTGGGGGGATGGGAGTGGTGGGAGGAGAGGAGGAGGAAAGGCAGAGAGGGGATCGAAGGGAAGAGAGAGGAGAGAGAGAGAGAGAGAGAGAGAGAGAGAGAGAGAGAGAGAGAGAGAGAGAGAGAGAGGGGAGGAGAAGGAAAGGAAGGGGAAGAGAGAGGGGAGAAAACAAAGGATAAAGAGAAAGTAAGGAAGAGAGAGGAGGGAGGAAGAAGACGGCAAGTGAGAGAGAAAGGGAGGAAGAGAGAGGAGGGAGGAGAGGTTGGATGAGACAGGGTGACACTACTGATTGGATTATCACTGCTATCAAACACCTGAAGGTTGTCATCATCTCCTGTGTGTGTGTGTGTGTGTGTGTGTGTGTGTGTGTGTGTGTGTGTGTGTGTGTGTGTGTGTGTGTGTGTGTGTACACGCAGAGGTACACGTGTTGAAAAACTGTGACATCACTGAACACTTGTGAATACGTGCGTGTTAAGTTTTGAGAGAGAGAGAGAGAGAGAGAGAGAGAGAGAGAGAGAGAGAGAGAGAGAGAGAGAGACAATTACATCTTGAAAAGTGGAGAAAAATATGTAAAAAAGTTAGAAATATAATAGAGAGCATAGATCATGGTGGGAGAAAGCGGGGGGAGGGGTGACGTCTGTTTTACAACACAATATATTTCTTCAATACCCTTACCAACACAACATAGCATATCCGTGTTGTTTTGTCTACACACACACACACACACACACACACACACACACACACACACACACACACACATACACACACACACACACCCCATTTCCAACATAAACAAATAATATCACCAGAGTCCTGTTTTGTTTGCTTTTATTTCACAACATTTAACAAACTTGATCTCAAATTTAATCTGTTGTGAACATAAAACAGAAGTAATTTATAGAGTTACTGTGGTTTTTTTTTTATGAATTAGCCCACCAGGCACAGGTCAAACGACCCACAACGGAGCCTGGGGGGCGGAAAAGAAAGAACGGAAAGAAATTTAAAATATAGAAAAAGGTTATACTGTATTAATCACACCACGAAGATGCCGAAAACAAGCTTTTAAAGTGAGACAGATTGTAAGAGAAGGAAACACAGAAGAAGGCAAAGCATTCCACAGTTTGCCTGTGAGAAGAAGGAGGTACTATAACGGGTTATTCTCGTGTGACCGACATCCACAGAGAATGGTGGCACTGCGCGAAGACGTGTTACGAACCCACGGCCTGCTGGCGGTCACACAGGATGCCAAACCACTGAACATTGCCCGTTAAAGTACCTGTAAAAGAGAGAGAGTGAAGCAACATTGGTGGCGAAGAGAAAGGGAAGAGAGATTGTCGACTAAAGGAGGAGAGTTAATAAGACGAAATGCCTTTGATTCCACCCTCTATCTAATAGTTGACAGAAGAAGAGCCACCCAGATATGAGAGCAGTACTCAAGTTAGGACGAATGAACTTTATATACTTGAAGCAACTGCTCAGGAGTGAAGTACCTGCGGCATCTGTACAGCATTCTAACTTGCGGGAGGCAGCTTTAGTTATACTAAGGATGTGTGATTTGGACATATTGGAGGAAATGGTGAGGCCTAACATATATATTTAGAATTTGGGAGGATGATAGCGTCCTGAAATGTAATTGGTAGGAGATCGTCTAATTTACACAGTGTAATTGGTAAATATTGAGTTTTATTACTATTGAACTTAACCAAGTTTGTATCTCCCTCATTCAGAGATGCTGCACAGATCCGCGTTGATAGAAGTAATGATATCAGTTCTAGAAACAGATCTAGTTTGAGAGTTAGAGGAAGGAAAATGAGGAAGAGTGAAGAGGAATCATCGGCGTAAGAATGGATAGAATTAGTTGTAGTGTGAAGTAAATCATTGATAAAAAGAAGGAAGAGAGTTGAAAGAACAGAACTCTTGGGACGCCACTATTGGTAGAGAAAGAGCAAGAAATCGATCCTCGACAACAACTGTCATGGATCGGTTCTCAAGGGAGCTAGAGATGAGAAAACAAAGTGGGGGAGAGAAACCAAAAGAGGGAAGTTTAGATAGCAAAGACTTGTGCCATACCCTGTCAAATGCTTTGGAGATGTCGAGGGCCACGACAAAAGTTTCCCCATAATCCCTAAGAGAGGATGACGAAAGGTTAGGTTAGTGTTAAGGAAGGCTAGGCTAGTGTTGTGTTGTGTTGTTAGCTTAGGTTAGGTTAGGTTAGGTTAGATTTGTGTTAAGTTTGGGTTAGGTTAGGTTGTTGGTTAGTTAGGTTAGGTTAGGTTAGGTTAGATTTGTGTTAAGTTTGGGTTAGGTTAGGGTTAGGTTGGTTGCTAAGTTAGGTTAGGTTAGGTTAGGTTAGGTTAGATTTGTGTTAAGTTTGGGTTAGGTTAGGGTTAGGTTAAGTTGGTTGCTAGGTTAGGTTAGGTTAGGCGAAATTAGTGTAAGGTTAGGTTATCGAGGCTGCCTAATCATATGTACTTGGCCGCTTGCCTTTGTCAAGTGGAAAATCCTCAAGAGCGAGCCACTAACCCGTCACGCTAGAGTGATAATCTTGTTTCATGAAAGTGAAGGAAGAAACCTCATAAGTCGACCCAACGATTCTGAAAGGTTCTATATTCAACATTATTTACATGGAACTGTTCTCCAATTTACCCCCAGTGTCTCTATAGAACTATCAAAACATCTATACTGATCCGGTATAATAAACCTAGAAATTAATAACTTCTGCCCGAGAATTAAATGTACTGTATATTGTTTACAACTCGTCAACTGACTCACCGAGGCACCACCATGTAAGAAAAGATGTTAAGTGGGACATGTAACAATTAATATAATACACGAGTAATGAATAAAGATAAGTTAATAGAAAATATGGCCAAAAAATAAATCAAATGCTTTAGGAGGGATGACGGGAGTGTGCGTCCATGCATACGTTTGACTTGTCACCTGACAGCCCAAAGCTTAACAGCTGAGCCAGCATTAAGATCTTCGGTAGTGCATCACACACACACACACACACACACACACACACACACACAATACTACTACTTTGCTGTGACTCGGAATCGAATATGACGATCATCCAGCTATTGTATAATACAATGATATGAGTTATTAAAGATATTACCTTATTTGGTGACTCGAGAGGCCGATATGGAACCGGCAGGGCCGTCCAGAGATGTTGTACGTGTGGGGGGCTACATCTAATGCAGGAGGGGCACCGGCAGCGTCTTTCCAGCGTTGGTGCTTGTCTGCCTCGATATGCACTCGGACTAATACGAAAGTATTGACACCTTCTCGTGTGGTGTTCCTCCAAGCATTATGGTGTGGAGTAATCGTCAACCAAGGGGGGGTCGATTTGGCACTTTTTCAGATTTGCCTTAAGACTGTCCTTATACCTTTTCGGTTGCCCTCTGGCACTATATGTTTACCATTCATTAGGTAAGTGTAAAGTAGCTGTTTTGGCAGTCTACTGTCATCCATGCCGGTAACATGGCCAGTCCAACGTATTTTTCATGTATAATGGTAACCTCGATGCATCTACAGTTGGTGTCAGCGAGAATACTGGCATTTGTTCTCTTATCTCCAGCAGACTAGGAGGATGAGAAGTAGACTACGTTGGTGAAAGTTTTCAATTGTCTTGAGGTGCCTCCTGTATGTGACCCATGTCTCGCTGCCATACAGCAGGGTGGAGGACCACTGAGCGATATATGTGCAGCTTTGTAGATAATTTCAGGTCCCTACAGCTGAAGACATGGATATGGAGTCTGCCAAAGGCTTGAGATGCACATCATTCGATGTTGAATCTCTTCATCGACATCTGCAGTGGTGGACAAGTGGGAGCCAAGATACTGAAAGTGGTTAACACTAGAGAGGGTAGTTCCAATAAGCTGGATGGATGGTGGGGGTGTGGCAGAACCAGGGGCAGGCTGAAAGAGAATATGAGTCTCACATATATTTACTTCAAGGCCGAAGTGTGTATACATCTGCGAAGGTATTCAAGATCTCTTGAAGGTCGCGTTCAGTGAGCAACGAGGGAGATGTCGTCTACTTACTGAAGTTCAGTGAAGGAAGCAGCCGGCACCTTTGTTCCTGCCTGGAGTCGTCTTAGGTTGCAAAGTCCCTTCATCCAGTACTGGATGTCCTCCCTTCCTAAATTAGCACTGACATGAATAATGAATGCAGCCAAGAAAATGGAAAAGTGAGTTGGTGCTAGTTCACATCTTTGTTTTTCCCCATTTGAATGGGGAAGAGCGTAGACGACTGGGCGCCATTGTGCAGGACACTGCCATTCATGCCATCGTGGATTTGCCTCACAATGGCGATGAATTTTTTGGGGCAACCAAAACCACTGAGGGTCCACAAGAGGGTTTTGCTGTTGAATGAGTCAAAGGCTTTGGTAAGGTCAATGAAGGCCATGTACAACTCACGATGCTGTTCTCTGCACTTTTCCTGTATCTGGTGGGCAGCAAAGATCAAGTCAGTGATGCCACATGATGGTCTAAAGCTACATTGAGTTTCTGGGAGGAAGTTTTCCACATCAGGAAGAATTCTGTTTTGTAGGACTCAGGCGATAATCTTGCCAGCTACGGGCAGCAGGAAGATCCCACAGTAGTTGCCATAGTTTCACTGGTCTCCCGTGTTCTTATAAATATTGACGATGGCGGCGTGGAGATGGCTGGTAAGCAGAGGTCCTCCTGCTTTATACACCTCAACTGAGATGCATCAGGCCCTGTGGCTTAGTTATTTTTCATCTGCTTGATGGCAGTAACTACCTCATCCGGGATGAATGATAGCTGAGGTGGATCAGCTCTGGGTGCTCAGGGTCCTGCTGGGTAGTCAGGACATCCACACCCGTGTTTTGGTTGACCAGCTGAAGGATGCCTTCTTCGTCTTTAATTACGGAGTTACCATGAGATGAGTGGATGGGGGCCATGGCATGATTAATTGGGCCATATATTGTTTTAGTGAAATTGAAAAAATTCACATGTTGTGGTGATAAGCAAATTTTTGCACTTCACACACTTTATTTTTCCATCATTTGTTCAATAGTTTGTGAAGTTAGTGCTGGAAAGTCACTTTCTTCTCATGGAAGGTATCAGCTTTGGTCTGAGGCTGAGGGTTGTTCTGCCAGTCAGTTTTATTGTGCGAGTACTTTGATTTCCTGATTATCTTCATCAAACCAATCCTGGTGTTTTATTTCGACCTGGCCGAGGGTCTTGCTGCAGGCTTTTCTGGTGACATAGTCGAGGACACCCTATTCGTCACTCGGATTTAGGTTGTTTGTTGCTGGGTTGTTTATCAGCCCATCAGTGAGCTGCTCTCTGAAAGCATGTGCTACTACTTGGTCCTTCAGTCGCTTGGTGTTAAAACATCTTCTGGAGGCTTGTTGCCTTCGCCGTTTTAGGGCGACGTAAAGGGAGAGTTTGGCTATGACGAGCAAATGATTTGTGTCAGAGTGGTCTGAGCCACTGATAGTTTGGGTGATGAGGACATCTCGGCGATATCTTTCTGACAATGATGTAGTCAATGAGATGCCAATGTTTGGATCGTGGGTGTTGCCAAGAACCCTTGAACTTGTCGCCCTGCTGAAACAAGGTATTGGTGATAGTGAAGTTGTGTACAGCACACTTGCTGAGGAGGAGTAGGATGATGGGATTACTCTTGCCCACTCCGTGTCTACCAATGATTCCTTGCCATAAGTCAGCATCTCTGCCAACTCTGGCATTGAAATCACATCGGAGCACAACCTTATCTTCTCTGGGAATAGAGGTTAGCACTCTGTCAAGGTCGACTTAAAAGGCCTTCTTGATGTCATCCTCTGCATCATTTGGGGCATATGCACTGATGAAGGAGGCATGATGTGAGTGATTCAGTGGGACTCGGCATTTCAGTGAACCTATGAAGAATGGATTGGCGATTGGCAAATGCAACTCCATAAATGCGGTTTCTCTCCACAGCAGGCTTACCCTACCATAAGAAGATACAGCTGGACCCTCGTCTGGGAGCCGGGACTCACTAATGGCTGCTATGTCAATGTTATACTTAGACAACTCTTTTGCCACAGAGGCGGTTCTTCTTTCATGAGCTTGAACTGGCCCTTTAACCGTTGATTCCTTCTGGGTTAATGAGGCTGGAACATGTAAAATTGTATAGGGTTTTAGTATCGAAACCCAATTGTCTGTTCTCTATTTATTGAGGAACTATCTCATATACAGTTCCAAGTGTATATCACCGTAACTTAATCACTGTAGCTATGAGTGTTAAGATGAGGACAGAGGCTCTATTAAAGAGCTCTCCTGAATACGTCCGGTTGGTGTGAGGAGTTGAGTAACAATCCCGAGGCAACTGGCTTTTATATGCTGACCTTAACAGTCTTAGGGCCGCGCCTCAAGGAACTTATCCATCACGTGATGTGACCATGTCACCTCATAGCCAGTGGAAAGTTACAGGGGGTGATATGATTATATAAACACAATGTACTGCCCTGACATTTTATAAGAACTAAGAGGCTAATACAAGCTCATTTGTGCCAGTATCCAGAAGGGTTCGGACATTCCATGAGGGCAACCATAAGAGGTTATTTAGTTTGTTTTTGCTTTGATCTGTGATTATGATTATGTTTTCTATCGCATCAGGATGACCTTACTGCGTGCGGTTGCCAGGTTAGTTTTTTTGGGCACCCTATGTTTAGGGCATCTTTTCTAGCCCCCTCCCCATGCAGGGTGAACAGAGTGGTTCCCAGAAAGGGCCGGTCAGTCGCACAGAAAGGACTAGATTGCATTGCTGTCTAGGTCCCAGTGCATAAACGACCATCATATCTATGGTGCCCATTTACAGAGTTGTGACTAGAGACTCCCGGCAGTCATATCTGCATGTCCCCGTCGCCACTCGTCTGTCGCCATAGGACTTTTGGGAGCATAGGAGTTTTGATGATGATGAAAAGCATGATGAGCTGGGTGATGGCTGCACGTGAGTTAATTTATGTGGTGTGGCAGAAGCGCAGGCTGCAACCACACATCTTGGCTCTCCCTTTTCCTGAACCAGTGGTGCAGGTAGCTGCAATGACTGGGGAGAGAGAGTTGCAATGGACTGCCAATAGCCCTGTTTGTTGGGTTATGCCATAATAGCCTGTCATGTTGCATTTCCTTCATCTGTCGGTGCAGTCGTTGGGTTCCCATGTTGGTCACATCTTCCACCTATATCGCCGTTGGGGTTTTACTGTAAGCACGACTGCCTGATGCGGGGCTTTACCACACATTTTTCGTTCAGGGTTTACTCCCGTAGCCTTATACCTACCATGGTTAATCCACAAGGCAGCGGGACAGCCGTTGGTAGGCTCCAGGGCGTGTCCACATGCCTATGCGCCGTCCCTCTGGGGCCCACTGCTGCTTCGCGATTCCCTGCTGGTCTAGCCTGGGGCAGCGAGGTACCCAGTTACCGTGTGTTGCCACGAGGAGGCAGGCGCACACACACACACACACACACACACACACACACACACGAGTTACTGCACCACGTGAACACCACACCACCTGGTGCATCCATGACCAGTCCAGGCCGGGGCCATCAACTGTAAACTATAATAATTTGTATGTTAAATTCATGTTCCTTCTTCTTTCAGTAATGAAAGCTTTTGTTAAACGACCCATCCACCCCATGTCTTTGTATGTAATAAGTCATTTTTCCCAATGCATATTTTCAGCCTTCGGGCTGCCGACTTTTTCAATAAACCATTAATTATTATTATTATTATTATTATTATTATTATTATTACACACACACATACACCAAAAAATAAATAAAAAATCAGACACGCACATACAAAACACACACACACACACACACACACACACACACACACACACACAAACAGCAGCCCTGGTTATCAACAGAATGGCTGGAAAAGTGTAATAATGCGTTAAGTCATCGCTCCTGAATAACCGGTATACACTGTCATTATGTTGAAACACCTACACCTGTACTGTTGTCTCTAGGTTAACAAAATAAACTAAAATAAAAGTAAGAACCCAGTGTATAGTCCATTCATCACGCCACATAGTCTTATATATGAGTGCGGTCCACGTCCCTACCCGGTCAATATTTATCATCAATCTTGATCTAAAGTCATAATATAATAATCTCTTGTGTCATCACTGGTCACTGAGGCGTTGTGGTGCGGCAACAAGGTCCACCATCACCCACCAAGTGCCTCAAGTGCCAACCCGCGTTCATTAAACCTTGATTGCTTGGCCCAGCTGTTCTATTTACATAGATGACGTCATGTCCGGGGGCTAAGGAAGGACGCCACCATTGACACTTGATGAAGTTAACGAGAATTTCGTCGCCATTACTATACTTATTGTTCACTAGAGTTATTTTCACAATTTATATTTGAACAATAAGATAAATTATAATCTACTTAGAAAATTAACAAAATAAAAGTAGTGGTATAAAGATACTGAGTGTGTCATACTGGTCTGCCTCTCTACACTAACTCTTTCACACTCGCTATACTAACAGGAGTTCATTATCAGGTGCTTGATGGTGAGGAACTCCCCCTGTGTGGACCACCATCCTGCCGAGCGTTATTATACCTGCTGAATGTCAAGTGTCAGAGATCAGCACCTACCTGGGGAACTGTGTGTGTGTGTGTGTGTGTGTGTGTGTGTGATCACTATTACTACTAAAAGCAGTCTGTATACAAGCCTATGTAAGAGCAGACACGTGAAACAGCCTGACTATGCTATAGGTATCCCAGGCTTAAGTTAGACAAAGAGTAAAATGTGAGGAACTTAGAAGGTGAGCGGCTCGGCTGAATAAATCCTAGTCCTGTTTGAACACCCGAATTCTTGGCTACAGCAACACTAAGCTTTTATACGAATGTTTGAGGCGACTACAAGTAATAAAAATATGTGTTTACAAAAGATAAGCATAATTTTAAAAAATAAAGTCGCGTAATAAGGAGTATCTCTCTTAGCTCTCTACTAAACAACGTTACTATGTATTCAAAACAAAATCTATACCAAAAATAAAATGAAATAAAATAAATAGCTGTTCACTTAATTGAATAAAATGAGAACTAACGACCAAGATATTGAAGGTGACGTCAAAATATTAGCGGAAAACTTTGGCGGGTAAACTATTTGGTCAACATATCCAAGAAACTAAAAGTAACCGGAGCGGACTATAACCATTACTCCAGTGTGTCAGGGTGATGTATATCCTGCCATAGTGCTGCTCTTTCTCGGTACTTTGGTTAATAAGGTATTTAGGTAATGTTGCTGCGTGTTTCTTTCTTAAGTGTAGCGAGCAGCAGACAGAGGGGGAAAAACAATGATGCCAACACTACTATTGTCAGAGTATCGTCTCTCAGTGCCGGGTGGTTACCTCTCTCTCTCTCTCTCTCTCTCTTATATAACACAGTACTTAGGTATCTCTAGGTACTCTTTCATGGTCCGTGCACGGGGAGGCCCAGCAAGACTTTACATACTGTATATATAACACTAATGGCCAGACCCTTGACTCTAAAGGTGACTTAATACTTCTCTTGATGACGGTGTGAGGAGCTGCACCTGTTGAGTCCACACACTGATGCTACACCGTTTTCAAAAAACACACACACACACACACACACACACTACTACTACTACTACTACTACTTTGCTGTCACTCGAAATCGAGTATGACGATCATCCAGCTATGGTAAAATGATATGGGTTATTAGGGATGTCACCAATAGGTTAGTGAGTTTTCAGGTGACTAAAGAGCCCGATACGAGACCAGTAGCGTCGTCTACATTCGTTGCACATGTGGAGGGCTCCATCTACTGCGGGAGGGGCAGTATGCCATCTTTCAAATTGGCCCTTATCTGCACCTCACAGTTTGCAGTCAGGGCTAACTCAGAAGATATTGATACCGTCTCGTGTGGTGCTCCTCAAGCGTTACGATGTGGAGTAATCGTCTCCCAGGTGGTCGATTTGGCACCTTTTCGAGTTTGTCTTAAGACTATCCTTATATATTTCGGTGCCGCAGAATTACGTTTACTATTCGTTGGGTGACTGTAAAATGCGCTGCTTTGGCAGTCTACCGTAAATGTCTGGGTAACATGGCCAGTCAACGTAGATGTTCATGGATAATGGTGGCCTCGATGCTCCTACAAGTTGGTGTCGGCGAGAATGCTGGCATTTGTTTATCTTGTCTTTCAGCGAACTCAGAGGATGGAACGTAGACTACGTTGGTGAAAGTTTTCAAGTGCCTTGAGTGCCTCCTGCTGTATGTGACCCATGTCTCACTGCCATATAGCAGAATTAGGGGAGGACCACTAACGATATACGTGCAGCTTTGTGGATGTTCAGCTCCATGCAGCTGAAGACGTGATTTCCAGTCCGCCCGGCTAAGATGCACATCGATCCAATGCTGAATCTCTTCATTGATGTCTGCGTGGTGGAAAGGGTGGGAGCCAAGAGATATGAAAGTGGGCAACATAAGGTGTAATACCGTTAAGCTGGATGGCTTGGTAAGGTGTATCTGAACCAGGGCAGGTTGAAGAATTTAAGTCTTAAGTACACATTCACCTGCAAGGCCGAAGTATGCATACGCATGCCATGGGTATTCAGAGATCTCTGTAGGTCCTCGTGTTTAGTATGAGCACCAAGGGTGAGGTCGTCTGCATACTGAAGTTCAGTAATGGAAGCGCAAACAACTTTGTTCTTGCCTGGAGTCGTCTTATGTTGAAAAAGAACCCTTCACCCGGTACTTGAAGTTCACCCCGCTGGCTAAATCGCACTGGGAACAGTGAGAAGGCAGCCAAGAAGATGGAAGAATTGGTGCCGAGTACACACCCTTGTTGCTCCCTGTTTGAATGGGGAAGAACTCTGACTGGGTACCGTGCCGTTTCATGCTGTCGTGGAGTTACGCCTCCTGAGAATGGCGATGAATTTTGATGAGCCATGCAAAACGACTTAAAGGGTCCACCGGAGGTTTTCCTGTTGACCGAGTCGAGCCTTGGTTAAGGTCGATGAAAAGCCATATACCAGGTCACGACGCTGTTCTCTGCACTTTTCCTGTATCTGATGGGCAGCAAAGAATCATGTCCAGTGGTGCCACGTAATGGTCCTAAAACCACATGCGTTCTGGGGAGGAAGTTTTCTACTTAACGGAAGAATCTGTTTAGGAGGGCTCAGGCGATAATTTCTCACGGAGCAGCGAGAGATCCACTGATGGTTGCCACGCTCTGACCGGTCCCCTTGTTCTTATAAATATTGACAATGGAAGCATCTTTGAGGCAGAGTTCCTCCTTTTCCCATACAGGGTATATTCTCCAGGACAGAATGGAGACGGCTGGTAAGCAGAGGTCCTCCTAGCTTTATACACCTCAGCTGGGATTACTTCCCCAGGCCCCTAGGCTTTGTTAATTTTAATATGTTTGATGACAATGCTTCTACCTCATCAGGGATGGAGGATAACTGAAGATTGGGTCAGCTCTGAGTGCTAGGGGTCCTACTAGCCAGGACATCCCACATCTCAGTGTTTCGGTTGAGCAATGAATAAAGGTAGTGTATTCCAGCAGCAGCACTGAAGGAGGCCTTCGTCGTCTTTAATTTTGTAGTTACCGTCAGATGAGCAGAGGGCTGCGCCACGGTATTTATTATAAAATGTTTAGTGGGGAAATGAAAAAATTCGCGCATCTTGTGCTGAGTCTGCAAATTTTATTGGCCTTCCACATGCTCTATTTTTAAGCCAGTCGTCCTTTAGATTGCAGAAGAAGTTCCCGCAAGTCAGCGCTTTCTTCTTGTGGAAGGTCGAGACTGAGGGGTTGCTCACTGAACCAGTAAAGCAGCACGTTGCTTATCATCGATGAGTACTTTGATTGCTGGGTCATTTCATCGAGCCAATCCTGGTGTATTCTTTTGAACGGCCGAGGTCTCTCTGAGGTCTTTGTCCTGCAATATTAAGAATATTCCATTCGGCACAAGGATTCACGTTGTTTGCTGTTGGGTTGTTTTATAAGCTATGACTGAGCTGCTCTGAAAGCATGCTATCGCTGGATCCTCCAGACGCTTGATAAAACCTCTTCTGGAGGCTTACTGCAACTAACCGTTTTGAAACAACGTGGAAATGACAGCTTAGGTCTGACAAGTCGATGATCAATGTCACAGTGGTCTGAGCCACGCATAGCACGGGTGATAGGGACATCTCGGCGATCTGCTTTCTCTGACAATGATACTTAGCGTCAATAGATGGCAGTGTTTAGATCGTGGGTGTTGCCACGATCCTTGGCTGTCGGCCTGCCTAAACAAGGTATTGGTGATAGTGAGGTTGTGTGCAGCCATTGGTTCCTTGACTAGTCCATTTCTCCCTATGGTTCCCTGCCAATGTCCAGCACATCAACTCTGGCATTAAAGTCGCTAAGGAGCACAACCTTGACTTCTCTGAGGATGGGGGTTAGCACTCTGTCAAGTCGGCACTGATGAAGAACGCATAACGTGAGTGATTCAGTGGGACTCGAAGCGTCATATGAGGCGCTCGTTGATCCCAATAGGCATTTCAGTTGGCCTGCGCAGGATGCGTTGACGGATGGCAAAGCTAACTCCATAAATACGGTTTCTCTCGCAGCAGGCCCCCACCTTCCATGAAGGTGTGGCAGATCCCAATTCTGTGAGTTGGCCCTCATCTGGGAGCCGAGACAAACTGATGGCTGCTATGTTGATGTTATACCTAGCCAGCTCTTTTGCCACAATGGCGGTTCTTCTTTCAGGACGAACATTTGTGCCAGTATCCAAGTGGGTCCTCACATTTCATGCAGCGAACATAAGAGGTTGCATGATTTGTTTTTGTTTGGATCTGTGATTTTGATTGTTTTCTCGACCACATAAGGATGACCTTACTGGGTGCGGTTGCCCAGTCAGGTTGGGTTTTTAGGCAGGCTATGTTTAGGGCACCTTTTCTAGCCCCCTCCCCGTGTGGGGTGAGCAGAGTGGCTCCTTGTGGGGCTGCTCAGTTTGCACGAACAGGACCGGATTGCACAGCCTAGATCCCAGTGCATAAACGACCTCTATCTGTGGCCCCCCCATGTGCATAGTTGAGACTAGGGGCTTCCAGTGTACATCTCGCCTGTCCCCGTCGCCACTCGTCCGTCGCCATAGGACTTTTAGGGGTATGGGGCAGTGATGATGAAAGAGGTATGATGAGGCTGGTGATGGCTGCGCGAGAGTTGATTTATGTGGTGAGGCAGGAGCGCAGGCTGCAACCACATATCTTGGTTCTCCCTTTTTCTGATCCAGTGTTGGAACGACTGGGGAGAGGGAGAGTTGCAATGGACTGCCTATACCGCCGTTGGGGTCTTGTTGGAGCTCTGTAAGCATGTTTGCCTGATGCGGGGCTCCTCCGCAGATTTTTCGTTCGGGGTTTACGCCCGTAGCCTTATACCTGCCAAGGTTAATCCGCAAGGCAACGGGGCGGTGGTTGGTAGGCGCCAGGACGTGTCCACATACCAGTGAGCTTGTGCGCCGTCCCTCTGGGGCCCACTGCTACTCCAAGATCCCCTGCTGGTCTACCCTGGGCCCACGAGGCACCCAGTTACCGTGTGTTGCCACGAAGAGGCACAGCAGGAGTCTTGATGGTGAGGAGGCTGTGGGCTGGCAGGGGAAGACTTATGCAAGTTGCTTCTCTGTTCGCCATGAGGGCTAGCCAGCGGCGGTAGCTGAAAGCGAGAGGGAGCAAGCAGTTCTTGCACCTTAACACTAACATAATGCTGCCACACTAGACGCATTTCAGCACCCTGTGTAGGGTGTGTATACACACACACAAACACACACACCCACACTCACACACACGCACACCCACCCACCGACACACACACACACACACACACACACACACACACACAGCAACCATGACCCTTTTTTCCTTGTTTATAAATTCTATCCATCTATACGTAGTAGTAAGCAGCTACCAAACAAGGCGGTACTACCACCTGAGAAGATACTGGAAGCATAATGTGTTGTCTAATGGTAGACCCTGCTGCCATATGGCTTCACAAAAATTGTGACCAAGTCCCAGGTTGCTGATCTGACTTTCAGCCTCATTTACACACAATTGCAGGGTCTGTTTCTCTTACTTGGACAACACAACATACATAATGTATATCGTTTCTCACTGTTGATTTATTTATTTTATTATATTTTTGGTTATTATTATTATTATTATTATTATTATTATTATTATTATTATTTTTATTATAATTTTGATTAATTTTAATTAATTATTATTATTATTATTATTATGATTATTATTATTATTATTATTATTAATATTATTATCATTATTATTATTATTATACTTTGGCCCTCAGGTCCCGATGTGGGTCAGTGACCTGTGCCCGGCTGGGCTAAATCCAAAAAAATAAAATAAAATAATAAAAAATAAAAAATCTATATCTATCTACCAATCTATCTATCAATCAATCAAACCTTGTATCACTCTCTCAATAATAACTATATCCAGTTGAAGGTACAATTAACCTCAGTAGTTGGAGAGTGACTGGACCACAAAGACGGTTATTATGGTGTGACTCACTAACAGCTGTGAGAGTCAGGCTGCATGTGACGCCAGACTGGGTAGTGGGGTAAGAGGTGGGGGTGGAAGAAGGAAGTTAGAGAGGTGGATGTTAAGAAAGGTGGGGAGGGGGATGGGAGACAGGTGGGAGGGAGACAGGAAGAGGTAAGGGAGGTGAGGGTAGGAAGGTAAGGGAGTGGGGTAGGAGGAGGTAGGGAGGAGGAGGAGGAAGGAAGAGATGTGTTGGTTCTCGTTTTGCTTTAACCATATGTTACATACGTGTGTGTGTGTGTGTGTGTGTGTGTGTGTGTGTTACTTTACAAACTTAAAACATGTACATTGTACACCGTTCATTTTCCCCTTTTGTTTTCATTTGACAGACGAAAGATATTTGGAGTCGCTTGAATTTATACACACCAGTGATATTTGGTAATGAGGGTCACACTGGATAACACCCTTCTCTCGTGTGTCTGGGCCAAGCAGGACTCGAACCCTTGTCATATTAGTGAGAGGTACAGTCTCGTTCAAGATTCTTCGAACACTGCTGGAGGCAGCTGGCAACTCAAGGCCGTTTGTTTACTATAGTACGTAGTATAATATAATACTAAACAACAAAGTCCAACCATTAATTAAGCAACGAGGAACTAAGTAACCAATCATAGATCACTTTTACATTTATTCATAACTTTTACTACGTGCTATAGTAAACAAACGGCCTTGAGTTGCCACCGTCTCCAGCAGTGTTCGAAGAATCTTGAACGAGACTGTACGGGTGTGTTGAGTGTGTGACCGTAAAGGTAAAAACAAAAAATATTATTACAACATCTAACAGATCAAGACGTGGGTGACAGTACCACACTCATACCTCGCCACACTAAGATCTTTATAAAGTACACGAAGGAGTTCTTACTGAACAGGTGTGAGGCCAAAAAGGAAATATTTTATTTTATTTTTTTTGTTTAACTAAAGATTTGACACACCCAAGCTTATTTCACTTGAAGAATAGGTTAGGTTAAGTTAGGTTAGGTTAGGTTAGGTTAGGTTAGGTTAGGTTAGAGCAGCTTAAGTTAGGCCAGCTTAGGTCAGGATGATTAAACTTCTGGATAAATAAGCTGGGTTGTCTTAATCTTGAGGATATCCATGTTTATATATACCGTTGTGATGGGCGAGGGGAGGGAGGTACAGACACTGTATGACCTACACCCAGGCCAGGCTCACCTAATAGCCTACACCAGGGAAGCCACGAGTCAACCCGGGAGGTGTGTCGTGTGGGTCTGACGTCGCAGGTGTAAGCAGTGTAGGTGTCGCCCTGGTGGTGTGGTTAGGTTAGGTGGTGGTGTGGTTAGGTTAGGATTAAGTTAGGTGGTGGTGTGGTTAGGTCAGGATTAGGTTAGGTGGTGGTGTGGTTAGGTTAGGATTGGTTGGTGGTGGTGTGGGTTGGGGTTAGGTTAGGTGGTGGTTGAGTTAGGTTAGGTTAGGTTAGGTTAGGTGGTGATGTGGTTAGGTTAGGTTAGGTTAGGTTGTTATACTCCTGGTAATGACTCACACAACGTACAATACCATCACTAAATACTGTAATACCGCCTCTAGGAAACCTGTCGTAGTCTTAGACAAATACAAATAAATGAATAAATAAATTAATAGACACATGAGTGAAGAAACAATAATTAATTACAAAATAAATAGTAAACATAAACAAATAATACATAAATAAGTAAGTAACAGATTAAGAAAGAAAGAAAGAAAGAAAGAAAGAAAGACATGATAAATACACTACAATTCAAGGTTTCCTTCACTCACACAGTAAAGGAAATATTTATAATCCAGGAAACAATTATTATTACTGTGACTCTAACCAACATTATGTACGTAACACATTACACTATCACCCACACTATTTATCTGTTGTGTGTGTGTGTGTGTGTGTGTGTGTGTGTGTGTGTGTGTGTGTGTGTGTGTGTCTGTGTGTGTGTGTGTGTGTCTGTGTGTGTGTGTGTGTGTGTGTCTGTGTGTGTGTGTGTGTAGATTAATATATACATGTATCAGGTGTGTATATATATATACTTCACCTAACACAACTTATATATATTTAGGCCCCAGAAACACCCCCACCCAACAGTCTTGTTTACCTAGTGTGAGATACGGGTGCGACGTCATCAAGCACCTGGCGGCAAGTTAGGGTACCAAGGTAAACAATAACAAACATATTTAAGACTGTTTACACCTTATAAACAGATAAGATTAACACAATAAAAATCCTTAATGGTGGTTTAATATATTAGTTTACACAGGAAACGAGAGAGAGAGAGAGAGAGAGAGAGAGAGTCATCTGGACCGGACATACGCAGGTACACAACAGTTGTCCATACAATAGGTTACACTACATCCTCCCTCCCTCTACATCATCAACAGTACTTGGTCTCTAGTACCGGTATAAGGCCACATCCAGGTCCTCGCCTCATGTACAAGGTCGTGGACACTCCCGGTACTAAGACGCTCTACCGGGCTGTGAAGTATCTAACGCTTCTCCCAGTCATTGATACAACAGTAATTTTCCGAAGTAGTACATAAGAACATAAGAATATAAGGAGTCTGCAATAGGCCGGTTGGCCCAGTGGCAGCTCCTGTCGAGAGTTACTACCCTCTATCATCCATGAATCTATCTAGCCTCCTTTTAAAACTCTCCAACGTCCCAGCACTTACTACAAAGTTGCTAAGCTTGTTCCTCGTCCACCACCCTAATTGTGAACCAGTTCCTTCCTATCTCCCTCCTAAGCCTAAACTTATCTAACTTAAATCAGTTGCTTCGAGTAATAGTAGAAGGCAATAAAAATGATAATTATTGAGACAGATGATGATGATGATGATGATGATGATGATGATATTACTACTACTGCTACTACCACTAATAATAATAATAAGAGTAAATTTTCTCTATTACCCTTCCCTTTCTCTTACAAGTATGGCTCTAACGTGTTCAATACAAGTAAACAAACACACACACACACACACACACACACACACACAGACACAGACACACACACACACACACACACACACACACACACACACACACACAGTTGACAGAAATAGCAATACATTTAGTTTCCTCTCCCTAATTCGCTTCAATATGATGACGAACACATATGAGATTATTTTTCCTGGCCAACACCTGACTATGTTATCGAGACGCTGTGGACAACCCTTGGGTGATGGGGTTAATGTACGATGGTATATGTGTGACCTGAACTACCTGGTATGGTGTGTGACCTGACTACCTAAGTATGGGGTCAGTATGGGTGTGTGACCCGATCTACCTGATTGTATATGGGTGTGTGACCTGATCTTACCTGGACAGTATGGGGTGTGTGACCCGGATCTACCCGACAGTATGGGGTGTGTGACCTGATCTGCCTCACAGTATGGGGTGTGTGACCCGATCTGCCTCACAGTAGAAGGGTGTGTGTGTGACCTGCTCTTACCTGACAGTATGGGGTGTGTGACCTGATCTGCCTCACAGTAAGGGGTGTGTGTCCTGATCTGCCTCACAGTATGGGGTGTGCGTGTGTCCTGATCTACCCTCACAGTAAGGGGTGTGTGTCCTGATCTACCTCACAGTATGGGGTGTGTGTCCTGATCTGCCTCTACAGTATGGGGGTGTGTGACCTGGATCTGGGCCTGACAATATGGGGTGTGTGACCCGATTCACCCTCACAGTATGGGGTGTGTGACCTGATCTACCCTCACACAGGCATGGGGTGCGTGACCTGATCTGCCTCACAGTATGGGGTGTGTGTCCTGATCTGCCTCTGGCCAGTAAGGGGTGTGTGTGCGTGACCCGATCTTACCTGACAGTATGGGGTGTGTGACCCGATCTACCTCACAGTATGGGGTGTGTGACCCGGATCTGCCTCCATACAGTATGGGGTGTGTGTCCTGATCTTACCCTCACAGTATGGGGTGCGTGACCCGATTCTACCTGACAGTATATGGGGTGTGTGATCTGATCTGCCTCACAGTATGGGGTGTGTGTGACCCGATCTACCCTCACAGCATGGGGTGTGTGTGACCTGCTCTACCTGACAGTATGGGTGTGTGACCTGATTCACATGACGTATGGGGTGTGTGACCTGATCTTACCTGACAGTATGGGGTGTGTGGACCCGATCTACCTGACAGTATATGGGTGTGTGACCTGATCTACCTCACAGTATGGGGTGTGTGTGGACCCGATCTGCCTCTCACAGTATGGGGTGTGTGTCCTGATCTACCTCACAGGTTGGGGTGTGTGGACCTTGATCTACCTGGGACAGTATGGGGGTGTTGACCTGATCTGCCTCACAGTATGGGGTGCGTGACCCGATCTGCCTCACAGTATGGGGTGTGTGACCCGGGATCTGCCCTCACAGTATGGGTGTGTGACCTGATCTACCTTGACAGGTATGGGGTGTGTGACCTGATCTACCCTTCGGTGCATGGGGTGTGTGTGACCTGATCTACCCTGGCCACAGTATGGGGTGTGTGACCCGAACTACCTGATAGTATGGGGTGTGTGACCTGGACCTACCCTCACAGTATGGGGTGTGTGTCCTGATACAGTATGGGGTGTGTGTGACCCGTCTGATCTACCTGACAGTATGGGGGTGTGTGTGTCCTGATCTGCCTCTGGCTGTGCATGGGGTGTGTGACCCGATCTACCTGACAGTATGGGGTGTGTGACCCGCGATCTACCTGATAGTATGGGGTGTGTGACCTGAACTACCTGGATAGTATGGGGTGTGTGTGACCTGATCTACCACAGTATGGGGTGTGTGTGTCCTGGATTCGCCTCACAGTAAGGGGTGTGTGACCTGATCTACCTGACAAAGTATGGGGGTGTGTGACCTGATCTACCTGATAGTATGGGGTGTGTGGACCCGATCTGCCTCATGGGGTGTGTGACCCGATCTGCCTCTACAGTATGGGGTGTGTGGACCTGCTCTACCTGACAGTATGGGGTGTGTGACCCGATCTACCTGACAGTATGGGGTGTGTGACCCTGGATCTACCTGACAGTATGGGTTGTGTGTGGACCTGATCTTAATACAGTATGGGGGTGTGTGACCTGATTCACTCCTCACAGTATGGGGTGTGTGACCTGATCTACCTGGAGCAGTATATGGGGGTATGTGGACCTTGATCTACCTGACAAGTATGGGGTGTGTGACCCGATCTACCTGACAGTATGGGGTGTGACCCGGAACTACCTGGAGCAGTATGGGGTGTGTGTGGATCTGATCTACCTGACAGTATGGGGTGTGTGACCTGATCTACCTTGACAGTAAGGGGTGTGTGACCTGATCTACCTGACAGTATGGGGTGTGTGACCCGATCTTACCCGGATTGTGTATGGGGTGTGTGTGACCTGGGGATCTACCCGGACAAAGTATGGGGTGTGTGACCCGATCTACCTGACAGTATGGGGTGTGTGACTTGGATCTACCTGACAGTATGCTGGGTGGTGTGTGGACCTGATCTACCTGACAGTATGGGGTGTGTGGACCTGATCTACCTCACAGTATGGGTGTGTGTGACCTGATCTACCCTCACAGTATGGTGTGTGTGACCTGATCACCCTCACAGTATGGGGTGTGTGGACCTGATCTACCTCGCAGTATGGAGTGTGTGACCTGATCTACCTTGACAGTATGGGGTGTGTGGACCCGGATCTACCACCCCACAGTATGGGGTGTGTGTGACCCTGATCTACCTGGACAGTATGGGGTGTGTGGGACCTGATCTACCTCACAGTATGGGGGTATGTGACCCGGATCTACCCGGACAGTATGGGGTGTGTGACCCTGATCTACCAGCCAGTATGGGGTGTGTGTGACCTGATCTTACCTCACAGTATGGGGTGTGTGTGACCTGATCTACCTGACAGTATGGGGTGTGTGACCCGATCTTACCCTCACAGTATGGGGGTGTGTGTGACCCGATCTTACCCGGACAGTATGGGGTGTGTGACCTGGATCTTACCTGGACAGTATGGGGTGCGGTGACCCGATCTACCTTGACAGTATGGGGTGTGTGTGACCTGATCTACCTCACAGTATGGGGTGTGCGACCTGATCTACCTGAGCTGTGCGTATGGGGGTGTGACCTGGATCTTCCTTCTGACAGTATGGGGTGTGTGACCTGATCTACCCTCACACAGTATGGGGGTGTGTGTGGACCTGATCTGGCCTGACACAGTATGGGGTGTGTGGACCTGATCTTACCCCTTCACAGTATGGGGTGTGTGGGATCTTTTCTGATCTACCTGACAGTATGGGGTGTGTGACCTGATCTTCCTGACAGTATGGGGTGTGTGACCTGATCTACCTGACATTGCATGGGGTGTGTGACCTAATCTACCTGACAGTATGGGGTGTGTGACCCGATCTACCCGATAGTATGGGGTGTGTGTGACCTGGATCTACCTCTCAGCCAGTATGGGGTGTGTGACCTGATTCACCTGACAGTGCTGGGGTGTGTGACCTGATCTACCAGCCAGTATGGGGTGTGTGACCTGATCTACATGACGTGTGTGGGGTGTGACCCGGATCTACCTGACAGTATGGGGTGCGTGACCCTGATCTACCCGACAGTATGGGGTGTGTGACCTGATCTACCAGCCAGTATGGGGTGTGTGACCTGATCTACCTTGACAGTATGGGGTGTGTGACCTGATCTACCCGGACAGTATGGGGTGTGTGGACCTGATCGATCTACATGACGTATGGGGTGTGTGACCCGATCTACCTGACAGTATGGGGTGTGTGACCTGATCAACCTGACAAAAAGTGGGGTGTGCGGACCGATCTACCAGCCAGTATGGGGTGTGTGACCTGATCAACCTGACAGTATGGGGTGTGGTGGACCTGATCTACCTGACAGTATGGGTGTGTGGACCTGATCTATCTGACAGTATGGGGGTGTGTGTGACCTGATCTACCTGACAGTATGGGGTGTGTGACCTGATCTACCTGACAGTATAAAGTGTGTGGTGGACTGATTCACCCTCACAGTATGGGGTGTGACCCGATCTACCCTCACAGTATGGGGTGACCTGATCTACCTGACAGTATGGGGGTGTGTGTGACCTGATCTACCTGTCAGTATGGAGGTGTGTGGACCCGGATCTACCTGGATAGTATGGGGTGTGTGACCCGATCTACATGACAGTATGGGGTGTGAGTGACCTGATCTACCTGACAGGTATATGGGGTGTGCGGGTGACCTGATCTGCACTGACAGTATCGGGTGCGTGTGACCCGATCTACCTGATAGTATGGGGTGAAAGTGACCCGATCTACCTGACATTGTGCATGGGGTGCGATCTGGATCTACCTCACAGTATGGGGTGTGTGACCTGATCTACCTGGACAGTATGGGGTGTGTGTGACCTAATCTACCTGATAGTATGGGGTGTGTGACCTGGATTCACCTGACAGTATGGGGTGTGTGACCTGATCTACCTGACAGTAGGGTGTGTGACCTGATCTACCAGCCAGTATGGGGTGTGTGACCCGATCTTACCTGACAGTATGGTGTGTGTGACCCGATCTTACCCGGACAGTATGGGGTGTGCGGACCTGATCTACCTGACAGTATAGGGTGTGTGTGACCCGATCTTACCCCACAGTATGGGGTGTGCGTGACCCTGATCTACCTGACAGTATGGTGTGTGTGACCTGATCTACCTGACAGTATGGGGGTGTGTGACCTGATCTACCAGCCAGTATGCTGGGGTGTGTGACCCTGATTCACCTCACAGTATGGGGTGTGTGTGACCTGATCTACCTGACAGCATGGGGTGTGTGACCTGATCTACCAGCCAGTATGGGGTGTGTGTGGACCCGATCTACCCTCACAGTATGGGGTGTGTGACCTGATCTACCTGACAGTATGGGGTGCGTGGACCTGGATCTACCAGCCAGTATGGGGTGTGTGTGACCCGATCTACCCTCACAGTATGGGGTGTGTGTCCTGATCTACCTGCTGGACAGTATGGGTGTGTGGACCTGATCTACCAGCCAGTATGGGGTGTGACCTGATCTACCAGCCAGTATGGGGTGTGTGACCCGATCTTACCTGACAGTATGGTGCGTGTGTGAACTCGATCTACCTGACAGTATGGGGTGTGTGACCCGGATCTACCTGATGTGTATGGGGTGTGTGACCTGATCTACCTGACAGTATGGCAGTGTGACCTGATCTACCCGCCTGACAGTATGGGGTGTGTGACCTGATCTACCTCTCACTGTATGGGGTGTGCGGACCCGATCTACCTGACAGTATGGGTGCGGTGACCCGGATCTACCAGCCAGTATGGGGTGTGTGACCTGATCTACCTGACAGTAAGGGGTGTGTGACCTGATCTACCCCCACAGTATGGGGTGTGTGGACCTGGATCTACCCCACAGTATGGGGTGTGTGACCCGATCTGGACCTTTAATACTGGTATGGGGTGTGTGACCCGATCTACCACTACTGTATATGGGGTGTGTGACCCGGATCTTACCTGCCAGTATGGGGTGTGTGACCCTGATCTACCTGATAGTATGGGGTGTGTGATCTTGATCTACCAGCCAGTATGGGGTGTGTGACCCGATCTAATCTTGACAGTATATGGGGTGTGTGACCTGATCTACCTGATAGTATGGGGTGTGTGATCTGATCTACCTGACAGTATGGGGTGTGTGACCTGATCTACCTGACAGTATGGGGTGTGTGACCCGATCTACCTCACACAGCATGGGGGTGTGTGACCCGATCTTACCCTCACAGTATGGGGTGTGACCTGATCTACCCCCACAGGCATGGGGTGTGTGACCGATCTACCTCACAGTATGGGGTGTGTGACCTGATCTACCCTCACAGTATGGGGTGTGTGTGACCTTGATCTACCCCACAGTATGGGGTGTGTGTGACCTGATCTACCTCACAGTATATGGGTGTGTGACCTGGGATCTTACCCTCACAGTATGGGGTGTGTGACCTGATCTACCTGACATTATGGGGTGTGTGACCCGATCTACCTGGACAGTATGCAGTGTGTGACCTGATCTACCCTCACAGTATGGGGTGCGTGACCCTGATCCACCTGACAGTATGGGGGTGTGTGTGACCTGATCTACCTGATAGTATGAAGTGTGTGATCTGATCTACCTTGACAGTAAGGGGTGTGTTACCTGATCTACCCGATGTGCATGGGGTGTGGACCCGATCTACCAGCCAGTATGGGGGTGTGTGACCTGATCTACCAGCCAGTATGGGGTGTGTGACCTGATCTACCAGCCAGTATGGGGTGTGTGTGACCTGATTCAATGCGGACAGTATGGGGTGTGTGACCTGATCTACCTGACAGTATGGGGTGTGTGACCTTGATCTACCTGACAGTATGGGGTGGTGACCCGATCTACCTGGACAGTATGGTGTGTGTGTGACCTGATCTTACCTGACAGTATGGGGGTGGACCTGATCTACCAGCCAGTATGGGGTGTGTGTGACCTGATCTACCAGCCAGTATGGGGTGTGTGGGTGGACCCGATCTACCAGCTGGTACATGGGGTGTGTGGACCTGATCTACCTTGATAGTATGGGGTGAGTGATCTGACCTACCTGACAGTATGGGGTGCGTGACCCGATCTACCTGACAGTATGCTGGGGTGTGTGACCCGATCTACCCCTCACAGTATGGGTGTGTGACCCGATCTTACCCTGATTGTGCATGGGTGTGACCCGATCTACCTGACAGTATGGGGTGTGTGGACCCGGATCTACCCCCTACAGTATGGGGTGTGTGTGATCTTGATCTACCCCCCACAGTATGGGGTGTGTGTGACCCGGATCTACCCCCACAGTATGGGGTGTGTGACCCGATCTTACCACACAGTATGGGGTGTGTGACCTGATCTACCCTCACACAGTATGGGGTGTGTGTGACCCGATCTACCCCACACATTATGGGGTGTGTGACCCGGATCTACCCCACAGTATGGGGTGTGTGTGACCTGATCTACCCCACAGGCATGGGGTGTGTGACCTGATCTACCCCCACTGCATGGGTGTGTGACCCGATCTACCACACAGTATGGGGTGTGTGACCTGATCTACCCTCACAGTATGGGGTGTGTGACCTGATCTACCCCACAGTATGGGGTGTGTGACCTGATCTACCCTCACATTATGGGGGTGTGTGACCTGATCTACCCTCACAGTATGGGGTGTGTGACCTGATCTACCTGACAGTAAGGGGTGTGTGACCTGATCTACCAGCCAGTATGGGGTGTGTGTGACCTGATCTACCTCACAGTATGGGGGTGTGTGACCTGATCTTACCTGACAGTATGGGGGTGTGTGACCTGATCTACCAGCCAGTATGGGGTGTGTGACCTGATTCACCTCACAGTATGGGTGTGTGTCCCGATCTACCTGACAGTAAGGGGTGTGTGACTCCGATCTACCAGCCAGTATGGGGTGTGTGACCCGATCTACCAGCCAGTATGGGGTGTGTGACCTGATCTTACCTGGGGGATACAGTATGGTGTGTGTGAACTGATCTACCTTGACAGTATGGGGTGTGTGACCTGATCTACCTGACAGTATGGGGTGTGTGTGACCTGATCTACCTTGGACAGTAAGGGTGTGTGTGGACCTGATCTACCTTGACAGTATGGGTGTGTGACCTGATCTACCCTCACACAGTATGGGGTGTGACCTCGATCTACCTGACAGTATGGGGTGTGTGACCTGATCTACCAGCCGAGGTATGGGGTGTGTGACCCGATCTACCTGACAGTATGGGGTGTGTGACCTTGATCTTACCTTTCGACAGTATGGGTGTGTGACCTGATTCACCCTTACAGTATGGGGTGTGTGACCTGATCTACCCCATTGTGCATGGGGGTGTGTGACCTGATCTACCACACAGTATGGGGTGCGTGGACCTGATCTACCTTGACAGTATGGGGTGTGTGGACCTGATCTACCTGATAGGGGTATGGGGTGTGTGATCTGATCTACCAGCCAGTATGGGGTGTGTGACCTGATCTACCTGACAGTATGGGGTGTGTGACCTTGATCTACCTGGATAGTATGGGGGTGTGTGATCTGATCTACCTGACAGTATGGGGTAAGTGTGTGTGACCCGATCTACCTGACAGTATGGGGTGTGACCTGATCTACCTCACAGTATGGGGTGTGTGACCCGATCTACCCAAGGGGTGTGTGACCTGGATCTACCCCTTACGTAAGGGGTGTGTGGAATTCCTGGGATCTACCCTCACAGTATGGGTGTGTGACCCGATCTACCTCACAGTATGGGGTGTGTGGACCTGATCTACCCCACAGTGTATGGGGTGTGTGACCTGATCTACCCTGGCTGTATGGGGTGTGACCTGATTCACCCTACAGTATGGGTGTGTGACCTGATCTACCTGACATTATGGGGTGTGTGGACCTGATCTACCCTGACAGTATGGGGTGTGTGACCTGATCTACCTCACAGTATGGGGTGTGTGACCTGATCCACCTGACAGTATGGGGTGTGTGACCTGATCTAATGGATAGTACATGAAGTGTGTGATCTGATCTACCTGACAGTATGGGGTGTGTTACCTTGATCTACCTGGACAGTATGGGGTGTGTGACCCTGATCTACCAGCCAGTATGGGGTGTGTGTGACCTGATCTACCAGCCAGTATGGGGTGTGTGTGACCTGATCTACCAGCCAGTATGGGTGTGTGACCTGATCTACCTGACAGTATGGGGTGTGTGTGACCTGATCTACCTGACAGTATGGGGTGTGTGACCTGGATCTACCTGGACAGTATGGGGTGTGTGACCCGATCTTACCTGACAGTATGGTGTGTGTGACCTGGATCTACCTGGACAGTATGGGGTGTGCGGACCTGATCTACCAGCCAGTATGGGGTGTGTGACCTGATCTACCAGCCAGTATGGGGTGTGTGACCTGATCTACCAGCCAGTATGGGGTGTGTGTGTGATGATCTTACCTGATAGTATGGGGTGAGTGATCTGATCTACCTGACAGTATGGGGGGTGTGTGGTCTGATCTACCTGGACAGTATGGGGTGTGTGACCCGATCTACCCTCACAGTATGGGGTGTGTGACCTGATCTACCCGACAGTATGGGGTGTGTGTGACCCTGATCTACCTGGACAGTATGGGGGTGTGTAATCGATCTACCTCACAGTATGGGCAGGTGTGATCTGGATCTACCCCACACAGTATGGGGTGGTGGTGTGTGTGGACCTGGACTCACCCTTGACAAGGGTGTGTGACCCGATCTTACCACACACAGTATGGGGTGTGTGACCTCAAGATCTTACCCTCACACAGTATGGGTGTGTGACCTGATCTACCCCCACATTATGGGGTGTGTGACCCGATCTACCTCACAGTATGGGGTGTGTGTGATCTGATCTACCCCACAGTATGGGGTGTGTGACCTGATCTACCCCCACAGTATGGGGTGTGTGACCCGATCTACCACACAGTATGGGGTGTGTGTGACCCGATCTACCTCACAGTATGGGGTGTGTGACCTGATCTACCCCACAGTATGGGGTGTGTGACCTGATCTACCTCACATTATGGGGTGTGTGACCCTGATCTACCCTCACAGTATGGGGTGTGTGACCTGATCTACCCGGACATTATGGGGTGTGTGACCTGATCTACCTGACAGTATGGGGTGTGTGACCTAATCTACCTGACAGTATGGGGTGTGACCCGATCTACCCTCACAGTATGGGGTGTGTGACCCGATCTACCTGACAGTATGGGGTGTGTGACCTGATCTACCTCACACAGTATGGGGTGTGTGACCCGATCTACCTGACAGTATGGGGTGGTGACCCGGATCTCTCCCCACAGTATGGGGTGTGTGACCCGATCTACCCTCACAGTATGGGGTGTGTGACCTGGATCTACCCTCTCACAGTATGGGGTGTGTGACCTGATTCAATCTTCCATACTGCGCATGGGGTGGTGTGACCCGATCTACCCCACAGGCATGGGGTGTGTGACCCGATCTACCCTCACAGTATGGGGTGTGTGACCTGATCTACCTGACATTATGGGGTGTGTGTGACCTGATCTACCCTACAGTATGGGGTGTGCGTGACCCGATCTACCCTACAGTATGGGGGTGTGTGTGACCTGATCCACCTGACAAAGGGAAGTGGGGTGTGCGTGACCCGATCTACCTCCGATAGTATGAAGTGTGTGATCTCGATCTACCTGACAGTATGGGGTGTGTTACCTGATCTACCTGACAGTATGGGGTGTGTGACCTGATCTACTTCAGCCAGTATGGGGTGTGTGACCTGATCACCAGCCAGTATGGGGTGTGTGTGGACCCGGATCTACCAGCCAGTATGGGGTGTGTGACCTGATCTACCTTGACAGTATGGGGGTGTGTGACCTGATCTACCTGAGCTGTGCATGGGGTGTGTGACCTCGATCTACCTGACAGTATGGGTGTGTGACCTGATCTACCTGACAGTATGGTGTGTGTGACTCAGATCTACCTTGACAGTATGGGGTGTGTGACCTGATCTACCAGCCAGTATGGGGTGTGTGACCTGATCTACCAGGCCAGTATGGGGTGTGTGGACCTGATCTTACCAGCCAGTATGGGGTGGTGTGTGACCCGGATCTTACCTGATAGTATGGGGTGAGTGATCTGATCTACCTGACAGTATGGGGTGTGTGTGACCCGGATTCACCCGACAGTATGGGGTGTGTGACCCGGATCTACCCTCACAGTATGGGGGTGTGTGGACCCGATCTACCTGACAGTATGGGGTGTGTGACCTGATCTACCTGACAGCGGGGTGTGTGACCCGATCTACCCTCACAGTATGGGTGTGTGATCTGATCTACCCCACAGTATGGGGTGTGTGACCTGATCTACCCCACAAAGGGGTGTGTGACCCGATCTACCACACAGTATGGGGTGTGCGTGACCCGGATCTACCTCTCCACAGGCGGGGTGTGTGATCTCGGATCTACCCCACACATTATGGGGGTGTGACCTGATTCAGCCCCTACAGTATGGGGTGTGTGACCTGATTCAATCTCCCCCACAGTATGGGGTGTGTGACCTTGATCTACCCCCACAAAGGGGTGTGTGACCTGATCTGCCTTCCTCACACAGTATAAGTGTGTGACTCCGATCTACCCTCACAGTATGGGGTGTGTGACCTGATCTACCCCATACAGTATGGGGTGTGTGACCTGACCCACCCCTCACATTATATGGGGTGTGTGACCTGATCTACCTCACAGTATGGGGTGTGTGACCTGATCTACCTGGACATTATGGGGTGTGTGTGACCTGATCTACCTGACAGTATGGGGGTGTGTGACCTAATCTACCTGACAGTATGTAGTGACCTGGATCTACCCTCACAGTATGGGGTGTGTGACCTGATCTTACCCTCACAGTATGGGGTGTGTGACCTGGATCTTAACACAGTATGGGGTGTGTGACCTGATCTACCTCACAGCTGTAACTGGGTGTGTGACCCCATCTACCTTGACAGTATGGGGTGTGTGTGACCTGATCTACCTTGACAGTATGGGGGTGTGTGGACCTGATCTACCTGACAGTATGCTGGGGTGTGCACTGATCTACCTGACAGTATGGGGTGTGTGGACCTGATCTACCTGACAGTATGGGGTGTGTGACCTGATCTTACCTGACAGTATGGGGGTGTGTGTGACCCGATCTACCTCACAGTATGGGGGTGTGTGACCCGATCTACCTGACAGTATGGGGTGTGTGTGACCTGATCTACCCAGACAGTATGGGGTGTGTGTGACCTGATCTACCCTCTTCACAGTATGGGATGTGTGACCTGGGATCTACCTCACAGTATGGGGTGTGTGACCCGGATCTACCTCACAGTATGGGTGTGACCTGATCTTACCTGACAGTACATGGGATGTGTGACCTGATCTACCTCACAGTGGCGCGCGGGGTGTGTGACCCGATTCACTCCTCACACATGTGCATGGGGTGTGTGACCTTGATCTACCTCACAGTATATGGGGGTGTGTGACCTGATCTACCTCACAGTATGGGGTGTGTGACCTGATCTACCTCACAGTGGGGTGTGTGACCTGATCTACCTCCTCACAGGCTGGGGTGTGTGACCTGATTCACCTCACAGTATGGGGTGTGTGACCCGATCTACCCGGACAGTATGGGGTGTGTGACCTGATCTACCCTCGGGCTGCATGGGGTGTGTGACCTGATCTACCTGACAGTATGGGGTGTGTGACCTGATCTACCTCACAGTGTAAGGGGATGTGTGACCCGATCTTACCTCACAGTATGGGGGGTGTGTGACCTGATCTACCTCACAGTATGGGGTGTGTGACCCGATCTACCTGGACATTGTGCATGGGGTGTGTGACCTGATTCACCCGACAGTATGGTGGGGTGTGTGACCTGATCTACCTGACAGTATGGGGTGTGCGGACCCGATCTACCTGACAGTATGGGGGTGTGTGACCCGATCTTACCTTGACAGTATGGGGGTGTGTGACCCGATCTACCTCACAGTATGGGGTGTGTGACCTGATCTACCCTCACAGTATGGGGTGTGTGACCTGATCAGCCTCCTCACAGTATGGGTGTGGTGGACCTGATCTACCTGACAGTATGGGGTGTGTGACCTGATCTTACCTCACAGTATGGGGTGTGTGACCTGATCTACCCGACAGTATGGGTGTGTGACCTGATCTACCCGACAGTATGGGGTGTGTGACCCGATCTTACCTGACAGTATGGGGTGTGTGGACCTGGATCTTACCTGACAAAAGCGGGGTGTGACCCGATCTACCTGACAGTATGGGGTGTGCGGACCCGATCTACCTCACAGTATGGGGCAGGTGTGGACCTTGATCTTACCCTACAGTATGGGTGTGTGTGACCTGATCTACCTGACAGTATGGGGTGTGTGACCTGATCTACCTGACAGTATGGGTGTGTGACCTATCTACCTGGACAGCATATAGTGTACATTCCCTGAGTAAACATTGAAGGCACTACATTACGTATTATATATATGGTTGGAGAGAGTTGGTATTATATATGGTAATGAAGGAACTATAGGAATTCTGTCACCAAATTCCTTCACCCATAAAATGATGTTGTTCCTCTGGGTTCTCTCTTTTATACACGTAATATAAACCTATTGAACCCAAGAGGAAACTATTCAAAAGGTAAACACAATGAAGCTTATTATTCAAGTAAATAAATAAAAAAACTGCCAGTCATAATAAGAGTTGGAAAATCGCCGTTCAAATTTTTCCTTGACTTTTCCAGGATTTTCAATGAATGTGGCAACCCTGAGAGAAGCGGACAGAGTAAACTAACCCAACCAAATTTAACCAAACCTAACCTAACCAAACTTAACTCTAAGATAACCTAACTTCACCTAACCTAACCTAAACTAAACTACTGTAAGCTAATCAAACCAAACCTAGCCACCAAACTAAACTATACTAACTCAAACCTAACCAAATCAAACCAAACCTAACCAAACAGTATAGTAAGGAGAGGCGAGGAATTAGGACCATCATCTGCTTCCTGAAACACCTGCGTCACTAATTACCTCCCTGAGAGACGGTTACCTGTCCCGCTCACACCTGCCTGACACCAGCCTCATTATATCATCACATTAACGATGTATTTCATTTTACCACCATCATTATTATTATTATTATCAATATCCACTGCTATCATTTTTTTCTGTTACCCCTCATCATCACCTTTTCATCATCATATATTAACTGCTACCATCATTGTCAATCACCATCACATAATATATCATCATTATCATCACGACTATCATCACCATCATCACTATCATCACCGACACCATTCCAACCACCACCACCACACCACATCACCACATCAACACACCACAACCACCACACCACTTACCACCAACACCACACCACACCACCCATCACCACCGCCACCACCACTCATCACCATCTCACCATCACCACCGACATCATCATTCCATCACCACCATCACCGCCATCATCACCATCACACCACCATCATCACTATCATCATGTTATCACCATATCATTACGACCATCACCACCACCATCACCACCATCACCACCATCATCATCAACATCACCACCATCATGCCATCACTACCCATTACGACTATCATCACCACCATCACCACCATTACCACCATCATCATTATCATCATCACCACCATCACCGCCATCATCACCATCATCACCATCATCACTATCATCACCGACATCATCATTTCCATCACCGCCATCAACACCATCATTACCACCATCATCACTATCATCATGTTATCATCATACACATGACTATCATCACCACCATCACCACCATCACCACTTCATCATCAACATCAATACTATCATCATGTTATCATCATTATCATTACGACTATCATCACCACATCACCACCATTACCACCATCATCATCATCATCATCACCACCATCACCACCATCACCACCATCATCATTATCATCATCACCACCATCATCATTACCGTAACAGATATAGATCAAAGGTAATGACGTGGATATGACCAGTGAGTGTAGAGGAGGAGAGGTGAAGGAAGGAGATGAACAAAAGGAGAAGAAGACTGGGAGAGGGAGAGAGAGAAAGAAGAAATGGAGAAGAAGAAGAGACTAAATTTTGTAGGATAAAGAAAGGAAAGAGAGAGAGAGAGAGAGAGAGAGAGAGAGAGAAGGAAATGGAGAGAAAAGGAAGGAGACGTAAAAATATGGGAGAAGGAAAGGAGGAATAGAGAAGGAGAGCAAGGAAAGGGGATGAGGGAGGAGCAAGGAGGAGCGTCAACATAACAGTAACTAGTTTTGTTTCACACACACACACACACACACACACACACACACACACACACACACACACACACACACACACACACACACTACATCCCTGACCACGGAAGGGTCAAAGCACCTGGCGCCTTCTCCGGAGCAGCCAGGTCAACTGTTGCTGGCCCATACCAACCCTCCCCACTCCTCCTCACCGGAATATCAACAACTTCTCGCAAGAAGTTACAATATCATTTAGAAAGGAATGGAACCAGTGTTAAACAGAGGAACAGTGGTGAACAGTGCTTAAGTCAGTGAGAACAACTCAACAGTAACAGTCGTACCCAAGATAACCTTCACACAGTGAGGTCCCAGGTACCCAGTGATAACGGCCCGTGAGACCCAACAACAACCAGCGATGCGTTAATCCGCTCTACGATAGGAAGGCCTGGAACCACACCACCATATAACACCATCTGTGAGGGGTACTACACCACGTGAGGCCTCATACACCATCTGTGAGGAATTACTAATACACGGTCCCTCATAACACCATCTGTGAGGTAATTACTACACCATGTAGTCCTCATAACACCATCTTGAGGGAATTACCACACCACGTGGTCCCTCATAACACCATCTGTGAGGGAACTACTACACCACGTGAGTTCCTCCTAACACCATCTGGGAGGAGTACTACACTACATGTTTGCTGTTCAACACCTACATTAATCTGTATGTTCACTGTATGTTCCTTTACCTTTTCTAATGAAGGCTTTTGTTAAACCACCAATGTATGTAATAAGTCATTTATGTCCAATGTATATGTTCAGGCATCACGGTAGAACTTTTTCAATAAACCGTTAATTATTATTATTAATATATTATTATTATTATTATTATTATTATTATTATTTTTATTATTATTATTATATATTATTATTACACACACACACACACCGAATGTTATCATGATCCAGCACCTCAACCCCCACCTCCAACACTTCAACCCCCACCTCCAACACTCCCCCATCAACCCCCCACCTCCAACAATCCCCTCAACCCCCACCAACACTACCTCAACACCCATCTCCAACACTTCAACCCCCACCTCCAACACTCCTCAACCCCACCTCCCAACACTCCTCTCAACCCCCATCTTCAACCCTCCCTCACCCCCACCTCCAACACCTCAACCCCACCTCCAACACTCCACCCCCCAACCCCACCTCCAACACTACCCCCAACCCCACCACCAACACTTCAACCCCCACCACCAACACTTCAACCCCACCTCCAACACTACCTCAACCCCACTCCAACACCAACCCCAACTCCAACACTACCCCTCAACCCCATCTCCAACACTTCAACCCCCACCTCCAACACTTCAACCCCACCTCCAACACTTCAACAACAACCTCCAACACTACCCCCTTCAACCCCACCACCAACACTTCAACCCCACCAGCAACACTCCCCAACCCCACCTCCAACACTACCCCTCAACCCCCACCGCCAACACTTCAACCCCACCCAACACTACCCCCAACCCCACCAACACTACCTCAAACCCCACCACCAACACTTCAACCTCCACCTCCAACCTCCCCCAACCCCATCTCTAACCTCCGCCCCCAACCCCACCTCTAACACTCTCCCTCAACCCCACCTCCAACACTCTAGATCCCCACCTCCAACACTTCAAACCCCACCTCCAACACTACCCCCTCAACCCCACCGCCAACACTACCCCCTCAACCCACCTCCAACACTTCAACCCCCACCTCCAACACTCATCCAACCCCACCCAAACTCCCCAACCCCCACGCCACCACTCCCCTCAACCCCACCTCCAACACTACCCCAACCCCCACCTCCAACACCCCTCAACCCCACCTCCAACACTCCAACCCCACTCCAACCTCCCCTCAACTCCCCCTCCAACTCCCCAACCCCACCTCCAACACTACCCCCCCAACCCCCACCGCCAACACTACCTCCCCACCAACCCCCACCCAACATCCCCAACCCCACCTCCAACACCCTCAACCCCCACCTCCAACACTCCCCTCAACCCCCACCTCCAACCCTCCCCCCAACCCCACCTCCAACACTTCAACCCCCACCTCCAACACTACCCCCAACCCCACCACCAACACTACCCCACCCAACCCCAACCCCACCCCAACACTCTTCAACCCCCATCTCCAACCTCCCTCAACCCCACCCAACACCTCAACCCCACCTCCAACACCCCCTCAACCCCCACCTCCAACACTACCCCCCAACCCCACCTCCAACACTCCCTCAACCCCCACCTCCAACACCCTCAACCCCCATTCCAACACCTCAACCCCCACCTCCAACAACCTCAACCCCACCTCCAACAATCCCCCAACCCCACCTACCACTACCCCCAACCCCCACCTCCAACACTTCAACCCCACCTCCAACACTCAACCCCCACCAACACTACCCCAACCCCCACCACCAACACCTCAACCCCCACCTCCAACCTCAACCCCACCCAACACTCCCATCAACCCCCACCTCTAACACTCTCCCCAACCCCCCACCTCCAACACTCCCCAACTCCCCACCACCAACACTCCCCAACCCCACCAACACTTCAACCCCCAATGCCAACACTACCCCTCAACCCCCACCTCCAACACCCCCTCAACCCCCACCTCCAACACTCATCCCAACCCCCACCTCCAAAACTCCCCTCAACCCCCCACCGCCAACACCAACCCCCACCTCCAATACTACCCCTCAAATCCACCACCTCCAACACCTCAGCCCCCACACTCCAACACTCCAACCCCCATCTCCAACCCTCCCCTCAACCCCACCTCCAACACTCCCCTCAACCCCCACCTCTAACACTCCCTCAACCCCACCTCCAACACTTCAATCCCCACCTCCAACCTCCTCAACCCCACCTCCAACACTCTCAACCCCACCTCCAACACTACCCCCCCAACCCCACCACCAACACTTCAACCCCACCTCCAACACTTCAACCCCACCTCCAACACTTCAACCCCACCTCCAACACTCAACCCCACCTCCAACACTCTCAACCCCACCTCCAACACTCTCAACCCCACATCCAACACTACCTCAACCCCCACCTCCAGCACCAACCCCTACCTCCAACACTCACCAATCCCCACCTCCAACACTATCTCAACCCCCCACCTCCAACACTACCCCTCAACCCCATCTCCAACACTCCTCATCAACCCCACCTCCAACAACCTCAACCCCACCTCCAACAACAACAATCCCCTCAACCCCCAACTCCAACACTACACACTCAACCCCCACCTCCAACACTCTAGATCCCCCACCTCCAACACCTCAACCCCTGCACCTCCAACACTACCCCCCCAACCCCACCTCCGCCAACACTCACCCCATCAACCCCCACCTCCAACACATCCTCAACCCCGACCTCCAACACTCATCCTCAACCCCAACTCCAAAACTCCCCCAACCCCCATACCCCACCACTTCAACCCCCACCTCCAACACTACCCTCAACCCCACTCCAAAACCCCCCCAACCCCCACCTCCAACACTCCTTCAACCCCATTTCCAACCCTCCCACAACTACCACCTCCAACACCTCAACCCCACCTCCAACACACTACCCCAACCCCACCGCCAACACTACCCCACCAACCCCACCGCCAACATTCCCCCCAACCCCAACTCAACACTTCCAACCCCCACCTCCAACACTCCCTTCAACCCCCATCTCCAACCCCTCCGCCCAAACTCCCACCTCCAACACTTCAACCCCACCTCCAACACTACCCCCCAAACCCACCAACACTTCAACCCCACCGCCAACACTCTCAAATCCCCCACCGCCAACACTCCTTCAACCCCCATCTCCAACCCTCCCCCAACCCCACCTCCAACACCCTCAACCCCCACTCCAACACTACCCCAACCCCACCTCCAACAACCCCAACCCCACCCAACACCTCACCAACCCCTATCTCCAACAACCCCCTCAACCCCCACCTCCAACAACTCTCAACCCCCCAATTCTCCAACAATCTCCTCAACCCCCACCAACAATCTCCCCAACCCCCACCTCCAACACCACTCCCCCAACCCCTGAATCGCCAACACTTCAACCCCACCTCCAACACTCTACCACCGCCAACACTACCCTCAACCCCACCACCAACACTTCAACCTCCACTTCCAACTCTCCCCTCAACCTAATTCTCCAACACTCCCCATCAACCCCACCTCTAACACTTCAACCCCACCTCCAACACTCTGAACCCCACACCAACACCAACCCCCACCTCCAACACTACCCCCCCAACCCCCAACAACCAACACTACCCCCCAACCCCCATCTCAAACACACCTCAACCCCACCCCAACACCACCCAACCCCACCAACAAAACTCTCAACCCCCACCGCCAACACTCCAACCCCACCCAACACTACCTCAAACCACCACCCCAACACTCAACCCCCACCTCCAACACCCAACCCCACTCCAACCCCCCCCAACCCCCCACCTCCAACACCTCAACCCCCACCAACACACCAACCCCCCACCCTCCAACACCACCCTCAACCCCACCACCAACCCTCCCCCACCAACCCACCTCCAACACCCCAACCCCCACCTCCAACACACAACCCCCCAACACCCCACCACCAACACCCCTCAACCCCACCTCCAACACCCCCAACCCCACCTCCAACACACCCCCAACCCCACCCAACACCTCAACCCCACCAACAACACCCCCTCAACCCCCACCCCAACACCCAACCCCACATCCAACACTACCTCAACCCCCACCTCCAGCACTTCAACCCCCAACTCCAACACCACTCAACCCCACCTCCAACACTCCTCAACCCCCACCTCCAACACTCCCTCAACCCCCACCTCCAACACTACCCCACCCAACCCCCACCGCCAACATCCCCTCAACCCCCACCTCCAACACTTCAACCCCACCTCCAACACTCCTCAACCCCATCTCCAACCACTCCCCCAACTCCAACCTCCCCCTCAACCCCACCACCAACACTACCCCCCAACCCCAACCCCACAACACTCAACCCCCACCACCAACACCCCTCAACCCCCACCCCAACACCCAACCCCACCCAAACCCAACCCCACCCCAACACCAACCCCAACCTCCAAAACTCCCCCTCAACCCCCAACCAACACTACCCCTCAACCCCACCTCCAACACTTCCCCAACCCCCACCGCCAACACACCCCCCCCCAACCCCCACCCACCACCGCCACCCCCCAACCCCCACCTCCAACACACACTACCCCCCTCAACCCCCACCTCCAACACTACCCCCAACCACCACTGCCAACACTTCAACCCCACCTCCAACACTACCTCAACCCCCAGCACCGCAAACACTACCCCCAACCCCCACCACCAACACTCAACTCCTTACAACTCCCCCTCAACCCCCCACCCAACACTTCAACCCCACCCCAACACTCCCCCTCAACCACACCTCCAACACTCCCCTCAACCCCCACCTCCAACACTACCCCCCCAACCCCTACCCCAACACTCCCCCCAACCCCCACCTCCAACACTCATCTCAACCCCTACCTCCAAACTCCTCAACCCCCACCGCCAACACTCCTCAACCCCACCTCCACAGACTACCTCAACCCCCACTCCAACACAACCCCCCACCTCCAACACACTTCAACCCCACCCAACACTTCAACCCCCACTCCAACACTCACAACCCCACCTCCAACACTACCCTCAACCCCCACCCCAACACCAACCCCCCCACCTCCAACACTTCAACCCCACCTCCAACACACTCAACCTCCTTAACTCCAACACCCCCAACCCCCACCACCAACACTCCTCAACCCCAACCAACACCAATTCTCACCCCACCCAACACACCCCCCAATCCCCACCTCCAACACCACCCCGCCAACCCCACCACCAACACTACATCCCCCCAACCCCCACCGCCAACACTACCCCACCAACCCCCACCGCCAACATTCCCCTCAACCCCACCTCCAACACTGCCCTCAACCCCCCACCTCCCTCTTCCCCCCTCAACCCCCCACCTCCTTTTCACCCCATCCCCACCTCCAACACTACCCCCTCAACCCCCACCTCCAACCCCCCTCAGCCCCACCTCCCAGCACTACCCCCCTGAACCCCCCCCACCTCCAACACTACCCCCCTCAACCCCCCACCACCAACCTCCCCCCCTCAACCTCCTCTTCCAACTCTCCCCTCAACCACCTCCAACACTCCCCCCTCAGCCCCCACCTCCCAACACTCTCCCCTCCTTCCCCCCACCTCCACTTACTCCCCTCAACCCCCACCTCCAACACTACCCCCCTCGCTTTCTCCAACACTACCCCCTCAGCCCCCACACACTCCAACACTCATCAACCCCACCTCCAGATCCCCTAACCCCCCCACCGCCAACCTCCCCCCTCAACCCCCACCTCCCTTCCCCTCAACCCCGCACCTCCACCTCCTCAGCCCCCCACCCAACACTCCTCAGCCCCACCTCCAACACTCCCCTCCTAACCCCACCTCCAACACTCCCTCAACCCCCACACTCCAACACTACCCCTCAGCCCCCCACCACCAACCTCCTCAGCCCCACACCCCAACCTCCCCTCAGCCCCCACCTCACTCTCAATCCCCCACCTCCTTTACCCCTCGGCCCCCACCACCAACACTCCCCTCAACCCCCACCCAACACTACCCCTCACCCCCACCTTTACCCCCTCAACCCCCACCTCCAACACTACCCTCAGCCCCCACCACCAACACTACCCCTCCCAGCCCCCACCGCCAACACTACCCCTCATCCCCCACCTCCAACATTCCCCCTCCTTCCTCCAACACTCCCCTCAACCCCACCACCCAACACTCCCCCACCTCCTTTTCCCCTCAGCCCCCACCGCCAGCACTCACCTCCCCTCCAACACTACCCCCTCAACCCCCACCTCCAACCTCCCCTCAACCCCACCTCCAACCTCCTCAACCCCCAACACTGCCCCCCCTCAACCCCCCACCATAACACACCTGCCCCCACCACCAACCTCCCCCCTCAACCTCCTCCCAACTCTCCCCTCCTTCCCCCCCACCTCCAACACTCCCCCTCAACCCCACCTCTAACCTCCTCACCCCTCCAACACTCCCCTCAACACTCCCCCCCTCAGCCCCCACCTCCTTCTCCCCCTCAACCCCCACCGCCCTTCCACCCCCTCCTCACCTCAACACTCCACTCAGCCCCCCACCTCAACCCCAATTCCTTTACCTCAACTCCCCACCTTTACACGCCAGCACTCCTCCAGCCCCCACCTCCAGCACTACCCCTCAACCCCACCTCCAACCTCCCCCTCAACCCCCACCGCCAACACACCCCTTCCCCCACTCCAACACTCCCTCAACCCCCACCTCCTTCTCTTCCCCTCAACCCCCACCAACAACCTCCCCCTCAACCCCCACCTCAACACCCCTCAGCCCCCCCACCTCCAACACTCCCCCCTCAGCACCCCCACCTCAACACTCCCCCTCAACCCCCACCACCAGCCTCTCCCCTGCCCCACTCCAACACTCCCACCTCCCTCCCAACACTACCCCCTCCTTCACCTCCAACACTGCCCCTCAACCCCCACCTCCAGCCCCCTCACCACCTCCAACACTACCCCTCACCCCCACCACAACCTCCCCTCAACCCCCACCTCCAACCACTACCCCCTGAACCCCCACCGCCAACACTCCCACTCAACCGCCACCACCAACACTCCCCCTCAACCTCCCTCTTCCAACTCTCCCCTCCAACCCCCACCTCCAACTCCCCCTCACCCCCCCACCTCTAACCACTCTCCGCTCCAAGCCCCCACCTCCAACCTCCCCTCCAATCCCCCACCAACCTCCCCCCTCACCCCACCTCCAACACTACCCCCCTCAGCCCCACCGCCAACACTCCCCCCTCAACCCCCACCTCCAACCTCCCCTCAACCCCCACCTCCCAACACTCATCCTCCTTCCCCCACCTCCAAACTCCCCTCCTTCACCGCCAACACTCCCCTCACCCCCACCTCCAACACTACCCCTCAACCCCCACCTCAACACCCCCCTCAGCCCCCACCGCCAACACTCCCCTTCAGCCCCCCACCTCCAACCTCCCCTCAGCCCCCACCTCAACCTCCCCTCAGCCCCCACCTCCAACACTAACCCCCTCAGCCCCCACCAACAACACTCCCCTCCACCCCCACCTCCAACCTCCCCCCTCAGCCCCCCCTCAACACTCCCCCTCCAACCCCTCCCAGCACTTACCCCTCAACCCCCCACCGCCAACACTCCCCTCATCCCCCACCTCCAACCTCCCCTCGCCCACCTCCAACACTACCCTCAGCCACCACCTCAACACTACCCCTCCTCAGACCCCCACCTCAACACTACCCCCTTAACCCCCACCTCAACCTCCCTCAGCCCCCACCTCCAACCTCCCCTCAGCCCCACCTCCAACACTACCCTCAGCCACCACCTCCAACCTCCCCTCAACGCCCACCTCCAACCTCCCCTCAGCCCCACCTCAACACTCCCCTCAACCACCACCTCCAACACTACCCCTCTCAGCCCCCACCTCCAACACTCCCCCTCTCAGCCCCACCTCCAGCACTACCCCCCCTCAGCCCCCACTGCCAGCCTCCCCCCTCAACCCCCACTCCAACTTCACCCCCTGAACCCCACCATAACACTGCCCCTCACCCCCCACCACCAACCTCCCCCCTCAGCCTCCTCTTCCAACTCTCCCCTCAGCCCCCCACCTCCAACACTCCCCCTCAAGCCCCCCACCTCAACACTACCCCCTAAACCCCCCACCTCCAACCTCCCCTCACCCCTACCTCCAACCTCCCCTCAGCCCCCCACCTCCAACACTCCCCTCAACCCCCACCTCCACACTACCCCCCCCCTTAACCCCCACCTCCAACCTCCTCAACCCCCCTCCCAACACTCCCTCAACCCCCACCTCCAACACTCCCCTCAACCACCCACCTCAACACTCCCCTCAACGCCCACCTCCAACCTCCCCTAACCACCACCTCCAACACTCCCCTCAGCCACCACCTCCAACACTCCCCCTCAGCCCACCTCCAACACTCCCCTCAGCCCCCCACCTCCAGCACTACCCCCTCAACCCCTACCTCAACACTCCCCTCAACCCCCACCTCCAACACTACCTAGCCCCCCACCTCCAACCTACCCCCCCCTTAACCCCCACCTCCAACACTCCCCTCAGCGCCCACCTCCAACACTCCCCTCAGCCACCACCTCCAACACTCCCCTCAGCCACCACCTCCAACACTCCCCCTC
>NW_024754592.1:220000-271062 GCF_018991925.1 Homarus americanus
AAAGCCTCTTCTGGAGGCTTGTTGCCTTCGCCATTTTGAGGCGACGTGAAGTGGGAGTTTGGCTCTGACGAGCCGATGATCTGTTATTCAAAGTGGTTTGAGCCACGCATGGCTCGGGTGATGAGGACATCTCGGCGATCTCTTTCTCTGACAATGATGTAGTTAATGAGATGCCAATGTTTGGATCGTGGGTGTTGCCAAGAACCCTTCAAGTTGTCGGCCTGCCTAAACAAGGTATTGGTGATGTGAGGTTGTGTACAGCACACTTGCTGAGGAGTTGGCAGTTGGGATTACACTTGCCAAGTCCATTTCTCCCTATGGTTCCCTGCCATATATCAGCATCTCTGCCAACTCTGGCATTGAAGTCATATAGGGACACAACCATATTTTCTCTCGGGATAGAGGTTAGCACTCTGTTAAGGTCGGCGTAAAAGGCCTCCTTGATGTCATCCTCTGCACCACGTGTTGGGGCGTATGCACTGATGAAGAAGGTATGACGTGAGTGATTCAGTGGGATTCGGAGCTTCATGAGGCGCTCGTTGATCCCAACAGGCATTTCAGTTAGCCTGTGTAGGATGGATTGGCGAATGGCAAAGCGAACTCCATAAATGGGGTTCCTCTCCGCAGCAGGATTATCCTTCCAGAAGAAGGTATGGCCAGACCCCCGTTCTGTGAGTCGACCCTCGTCTGGGAGCCGGGACTCACTAATAGCTGCTCTATTGCCACAAGGGCGGTTCTTCATTCAGGAAGCTCATTTGTCCCAGTATCGAGAAGGGTACTGATATTCCTTGCAGCAACCATAAAATGTTGTCTAGTTTGTTTTTGTGAATATGTTTTCGACCGCATAAGGATGACCTTACTAGGTGCAGTTGCCCAAGCAGGTTGGTTCTTTAGACAGGCTATGATTAAGGCACCTTTTCTAGCTCCCTCCCCATGTAGGGTGAGCAGAGTAGCTCCTCGAAACGGCTGCTCAGTCGCACAGACAGAACCGGATTGCCCTGCTGCCTAGATCCCAGTGCATAAACGACCATCTTATATGTGCCGCACGTGTACGGAGTTGTGACTAGAGACCCCCGGCAGTCATCTCTGCCTATCCCTGTCACCACTCATCCGTCGCTATAGGACTTTTGGGGGGATAGGGATTTGATGATAATTAGAAGTATGAAGAGCTGGATGATGGGTGCCCGTGAGTTGATTTATGTGGTGAGGCCGGAGCGCAGGCTACAACCACACATCTTAGCTCTCCCGTTTCCTGATCCGGTGGTGCAAGTGTTGGGCTTCGCCTTAGTAGTCTGTCCATCATGCATTGCCTTCATCCGCCGGTGTAGTCGTTGCGTTCCCATGTTGGTCACCTTTTACGTCTACACCGCCGTTGGGGTCTTATTAGAGCTCTGTAAGCATGTGTGCCTTTACCTACCAAGGTTAATCCACTAGGTAGCGGGAAAGTGGTTGGTAGGCACAAGGGCGTATCCACTTGTCAGTGGGCCTTTGCGCTGTCTGTCTGGGGCCCACTGCTGCTTCGAGGTCCCCTGCTGGTCTAGCCTGGATCCACGAGGCACCGAGTTACCGTGTGTTGCCACGAGGAGGCACAGCAGATGTCTTGATGGTGAAGAGGCTATAAACTGGCAGAGGAAGACATACGCAATGTTGCTCTCCTGATCACCACGAGGGCTATCCAGTGGCGGTAGCTGAAAGCGAGAGGAAGCAAGCAGTGTCTGCACCTTAACACTGGACGCATCACACCACCCTTTGTGCGCCACACACACACACACACACACACACACACACACACACACACACATACAGACAACAAATAAATTGAAAACCACACGTCAGTGAAGTTGCCCAAATCCTCCAGTTTCGTCTCTACCTTCCGCCGATCCAAGTCCCCAGGTTCTGCACCCAGGCTCCTCAGTGTTTACTCAACATTCCTACCACCCAAGCTCACCTACCTGGTCTTCCTCCTGCCACACAACGTAAACACCTGAAAAAATGCAAGGGCATGCAAGATTATTCTCTCCCTTCCTACTCCACATATCAAGAAGCGCTCAACACAGTGACCCTCTCGGCTCTCACTGACTAACACCACGACCCCATCTGCAATTTGGTGAAGCTTCTACCCATCCTCGACACCGTCTCTATCCTGATATCGCAATTGCTGTTCGACACCACAACCGCATCTAGCCCATACGAGCACGAACTGATCGCTATAAGAACAGCCCAGTCCAACCATTGTAAAATTTTAACACTTACAATCAACAAGAGTATCATTCTCCCAGTCAATCTTACTTTTCACTATGTTGAAATGGTTTGAGATTCCCCTCCTAGTTTATATATCATATTTGTATCACTTATGTCACTTGTATTATTTGTAATAAAATTAGGTAACTGTATATTTTCAGCCTTCCGGCTGCCATGCTCTTTCAATAAACGTTAAGTATTATTATTATTATTATTATTAATATTATTATTATTATTATTATTATTATTATTATTATTACACAAACACCATTAACATTCACATATTCTTACACGCAATAAAAAACAAAACATACAAACACCACTCACACTCACACACACAAGCTCATGCATAATTTGACCTCCTGAACTGGTCCATTAAGGCTGTGTTGATCATAAAAAAAGGTAATGGGGTAACAGCGCTGCCACCTCATCACTCACTCCACCACCACACCTGTACCTCCATCCTCACACCACCACCACCTCCATCCTCCCACCACACACCTGTCCCATCCATCACCACCCACACCTGTACCTCCATCACTCACACCACCCACCACACCTGTACCTCCATCACTCACTCCACCACCCACACCTGTGCCTCCATCACTCCTCCCACCACACCTGTACCTCCATCCTCCACCACCACACCTGTGCCTCCATCACTCACACCACCTGTACCTCCATCTCCTCCCACCCACCTGTACCTCCATCACTCCCACCACCACACTGTGCCTCCATCACTCCCACCACCACCACCTGTCCATCCTCCACCACCACACTGCCTCCATCACTCACACCACCACCACTGTGCCTCCATCACTCCCACCCACCACACCTGTGCCTCCATCCTCCCACCACCACACCTGTACCTCATCCACTCCACCACCACACCTGTACCTCCATCACTCTCCACCACCACACCTGCTCATCTCACTCACCACACCTGTACCTCCATCACTCCACACCACCACCACACCTCTTCATCCTCCATCACCACCACCTGTGCCTCTCATCACCACCACCCCTGTTATCCGTCATCCACCACCACGCATCACTCATCGTCATCACCACCTGTGCCTCCATCACTCACACCACCCCGCACTCATCCCTCACCACCACACCTGTATATCCTACTCATCACCACCGCAAACATCCGCATCACTCCACACCACCTGATCACTCACACCACCACGCCTGCATCCATCGCTCATCACCACCGCAATGGCGCATCATCATCACCACACGCCACGCAACGCATCTCACTCCACCACCACCTGTGCCTCATCCTCATCACCACACCTGTGCCTCGTCATCACCACCACCTTGGCCGCCTCCCATCACCGCCACCGCATATCCGTCACTCCACCACCACGCCTGTTATCCATCATCACCACCAGCGTCGCCTCCGTCATCACCACCACCTGTGCCTCCATCACCATCACCACCACACCAGCGCATCCGTCGCCACCACCACCACACGCATATCCATCCCTCACCACCACGCAACCTCCATCACTCCACCACCACGCCTTATCCCCTCCACCGCCACCAACCGCACTCCGTCCCCATCACCACCCCGCAACGCATCACTCATCACCACCACACCAGTATCCAGCTCACTCCACCACCACACCTGTGCCTCCATCACTATCACACACCCCATCATCACCACACCCACCATGCCGCATCCATCGCTCCACCACCTGCAACATCCCACCACCACACCTTGCCTCCATCGCTCCACCACCAACACCTGTTATCATCATCACTCCACCCAGCACCATCATCCATCACTCTCCACCACCACCTGTGCCTCCATCACTCAATCACCGCACGCATCATCATCACCACCACACCTGTACATCCATCACTCCACCACCACTGTACATCCCATCATCACCACCACACCTGTGCCTCCATCACTCCATCCACCACCACACCTGTACCTCCATCCCACTCACTCCACCACCACACCTGTACCTCCATCACTCCTCCACCACCACCTCCATCCCACTCCACCACCACACCTGTACCTCCATCTCCCACCACCACACCTGTACCTTCCCCAACTCACACCACCACCACACCTGTGCCTCCATCACTCCACCACCCACCACACACTCCATCACTCCTCCACCCACCACTTCCAGCCGCACTCCATCGCTCCACCACCACCACCTGTACCTCAATCACTCCACCACGACACCTGTACCTCCATCACTCACCAACTTGTACCTCCATCACCACACGTACACCTCCATCCACTCACACCAATCTTTGCCTCCATCCCACCCACCTGTACCTCCATCACTCCACACCAATCTTGTACCTCCATCACACCACACCTGTACTCATCACTCCACCACCACACCTGTACCTCCATCACTCCACCACCACACCACCTCCATCACTCACACCCACCACCTGTACCTCCATCACTCACTCCCACCACCACACCTGTCCTCCATCCTCCACCACCACACCTGTCACCTCCATCCTCACACCACCCACCACACCTGTACCTCCATCCTCCCTCCCACCACATCTTGCATCATCCCTCCCACCTCCATCCCTCCCACACACCTGTGCCTCCATCCTCCTCACCCACCACACCTGCCTCCATCCTCCCACCACCACACCTGTACCTCCATCCTCCTCCCACCACCTGTACCTCCATCTCCTCCCACCTGCCTAGCCTCCATCCTCCACACCACCACACCTGTGCCTCCACCACCCACACCACCACACCTGTACCTCCATCACTCACCCACCACCACACCTGTACCTCCATCACCCACCACCACACACCTGTACCTCCATCACTCCACCACCACACCTGTACCTCCATCACTCCACCACCACAACTGTACCTCCATCACCACCACACCAACTGCAACTGCACCATCACTCCACCACCACACCTGTTCCTCCATCACTCCACCCACCACCACACCTGTACCTCCACCATCCACACCTGTCCTCCATCACCCTCCACCCACCACCACAACTGCACACCTCCATCCACCACCACACCATCCTCACCACACCACCACACCTGCACCCATCACCCACCCACCACACCTGTTCCTCCATCACCACACCACCACACCTGTTCCTCTCCATCACACCACCACAACTGTACCCATCACCCCACCACCACACCTGTCCCTCACCACACCACCACACCTGTACCTCCACCACTCCACCACCACACCATGCACCTCCATCACTACCCACCACCACACCCAGCCCACCACTCCACCACACCTGTACCTCCACTCACTACACCACCACACCCACCTCCATCACCATCCCACCACACCCCTGTACCCCACCACCCACCACACCACACCCACTCCACCTCACCACCCACCACCACACCTGTACCTCCACCACCACACCACCACACCCTGTACCCACACCACCCACCACCACACCTGCACCACCATCCCACCACACCCCTGCACCCACCCACCACCACAACCTGCACCACCACACCACCACACCTGTACCCACCACCCACCCACCACACCTGCACCTCCACTCACTCCACCACACCTGCACCCCACCACACCACCACACCTGTACCTCCACTCCACCACCACACCTGTACCTCCACCACTCACTCCACCACCACACCCCAGCCCTCCATCACCCACCACCACACCTGCACCTCCATCACTCCACCACCACACCTGACCTCCCACACCACCACCACACCTGCACCCACCAATCCACTCACACACCCACCCACCACACCACCACCACCCTGCACCCACCACCACACCACCAACAACCTGCACCACCACAACCACCACACCTGCACCCACCCAACCACCACACCTGCACCCACCACCCACCACCACACCTGCACCATCACCCACCACCACACCTGTACCCTCCACCACCCACACCAACCACAACCACCTCCATCACTCCACCACCACACCTGCACTCCACCACCCACCACCACACCTGTACCTCCATCACCCACCACCACACCTGCACCTCCATCACCACTCCACCACCACACTTGCACCTCCACCACTCCACCACCACACCTGCCTCCACTCACCACCCACCACCACACCCCACCCACCACACCACAACCTGCACCCCAACCACCACCCACCACCACCCACCACCCACACCCTGCACCCACCACCACACCACCACCACACCTGCACCCACCACCACACCCCACCACCACACCTGTACCCATCACCCACCACCACACCCACCCACCACCACACCACCACCACACCTGCACCCATCACCCACCACCACACCTGTACCTCCACCCACCACCACACATCCCACACCACACCACCACCACACCTGTACCCACCACCACCCACCACCACACCTGTACCCATCACCACCCACCACACCTGCACCACCACACCCAACACCTCCATCACCACACCCCACCACCACACCTGTACCCACCACCACCCACCACCACACCTGCACCCACCCACCACCACACCCTGTACCCATCATCACACCCACCACCACACCTGTACCTCCATCACTCCACCACCACACCTGCACCTCCACTCCACCACCAACACCTGTACCTCCATCACCACCCACCACACCTGTACCTCCATCACTCACACACCACCACCACCTGTACCTCCATCAATCCCCACCACCACACCTGTATCCCATCACTCACACCACCACCACACCTGTACCTCCATCATCACCACTCCACACCACCACTCCACACCACCACCACACCGTCCCTCCACCACCCACCACCACACCTGTACCTCCATCACTCCACCACCACACCTGTACCTCCACCACTCCACCACACCTGTACCTCCATCACTCCACTCCACCACCACACCTGTACCTCCCATCACTCACTCCACCACCACACCTCCTGTACCTCCATCACCACCCACCACACCTGTACCTCCATCACCCACCCACCACACCTGTACCTCCATCACCACCCACCACCACACCTGTACCCACCACCACCCACACCAAACCTGTCCCTCCACCACCTCCACACCACCACCACACCTGTACCCACCACCACCCCACCACCACACCTGTACCTCCATCACCACACCACCACACCTGTACCTCCATCACCACTCCACCACCACACCTGTACCTCCATCCACTCACTCCACCACCACACCTGTGCCTCCATCCCTCCCACCCACACCTGTACCTCCATCCACTCACTCCACCACCACCTGTACAGCCCCATCCTCCACCACCCTGTACCTCCTCACTCACTCCCACCACCACCTGTACCTCCATCACTCACTCCACCACACCTGTACCTCCATCCCACTCCACCACCACCTTGCCTCCATCCTCCACACCACCACACCTGTACCTCCATCACTCACACCACCACCACACTGTGCCTCCATCATCATCACACCACACCTGTACCTCCTCCATCCTCCCACCACCAAACCTGTGCCTCCATCCTCACACACCACACCTGTACCTCCCATCACTCCACCCACCACACACCTGTACCTCATCACTCCTACTATCTCCATCCTCCACACCACCCACCCACCTGTGCCTCCATCACTCACTCCACCACCCACCTGTGCCTCCATCCTCCCTCCACACACCTGTACCTCCCACCACCACACCTGTACCTCCATCACTCCACCACCACACCTGTGCCTCCATCACTCCTCCCACCACCACACCTGCTCATCACCTGTGCCTCCATCACTCCACACCACCACCACACCTGTACCTCCATCCTCCACCACCACCTGTACCTCCATCCTCCTCACCACCACACCTGTACCTCCATCACTCCACCACCACACCTGTACCTCCATCACTCACACCACCACCACCTGTACCTCCATCACTCCACCACCACACCTGTACCTCCATCACTCACACCACCACACCTGTGCCTCCATCCCTCACTCCACCCACCTGTACCTCCATCACTCACACCACCACACCTGTTCCTCCATCCTCCCACCCACACTGTGCCTCCATCACTCACCACCACATGCCTCCATCACTCCCACCACCACACCTGTACCTCCATCACTCATCACCACCACACCTGTACCTCCATCACTCCACTCCCACCAGTTGTACCTCCATCACTCCTCCACCACACCTATCCTCCATCCCTCCACCACCACACACCTGTGCCTCCATCTCCATCCACCACCTGTACCTCCATCTATCACCACAAACCTGTGCCTCCATCACTCACACCACCACCCACCTGTACCTCCATCCTCCACTCCACCACCTGTGCCTCCATCACTCCCACCACCACACACCTTCCTCCATCCTCCTCCACCACCACCTGTACCTCCATCACTCCACCACCACACCTGTACCCCCATCACTCACACCACCACCTGTACCTCCATCCTCACTCCCACACCTGTGCCTCCATCCCACTCCTCCCACCACCACACCTGTGCCTCCATCCTCCTCCACCACCACACCTGTACCTCCATCTCCACCACCACCTCTGCCTCCTCCCACAACCACATGTGCCTCCATCCCACTCCACCACCACCTGCTCATCACTCATTCACCACCACCTGTACCTCCATCACTCACACCACCTGCCTCCACCCTCCACACCACACCTGTACCTCCATCACTCCCATCACCACCTGTACCTCCCCATCCTCCCACCACCCACACCTGTACCTCATTCTCCTCCCCACACTGTATCCTCCATTCTCACTATCACCCTGTTCCTCATCCTCCACCACCATACCTGTACCTACATCCTCCTACCACACCTGTACCTCCATCACTCCACTCTCACACCTGTTCCTCCATCCTCCCATACCCACCTGTACCTCCATCACTCCCACCACAACACCTGCCCTCCATCACTCACTCCACCAACACACCTGTACCTCCATCACCCACTCCACACCACACCTGTACCTCATCATCACTCCACCACCTGTACCTCATCACTCAACACCACCTGCTGCCTCCATCCTCACTCCACCCCACCACACTTGTTCCTCCATCCTCCCACCACCACACCTGTACCTCCATCCTCCCCTCCACCGCCACACCTGTACCTCCATCACTCACTCCCACCACACCTGTGCATCCATCACTCACACCTCCATCCATCACCACCACACCTGTACCTCCATCCTCCACCCACCACACCTGTTCCTCCATCCTCCACCACACCACATATGTACCTCACTCCTCCACCACCACACTTGTACCTCATCATCACCACCACACCTGTTCCTCCATCTCCTCCACCACACCTGATCCATTACCCTCCACCACCACACCTGTACCTATATTACTCACTCCACCACCACACCTATACCTCCATCACTCCACCACCACACCTGTACCTCCATCCTCCACCACCACCTTGTACCTCCATCGCTCACCACCACACCTGTGCCTCCATCCTCCACCACCACACCTTTACCTCCATCACTCCACTATCACACCTGTTCCTTCATCCTCCACACCACACACCTGCTCCATCCTCCACCACCACACTGTACCTCAATCACCACACCTGCCTCCATCACTCCCCACCACCACACCTGTTTCCTCCATCACTCCATCCCACCACACCTGTACCTCCATCCTCAATCCACCACACCTGTACCTCCATCACTCCACCACAACACCTGTGCCTCCATCCTCCTCCCAACCACCTGTGCCTCCATCACCCACTCCACCACCACCTGCCTCCATCCTCCCACCCCCCTACCTGTACCTCCATCCTCCCTCCAACACCACACCTGTACCTCCATCCTCCATCACCCACCACACCTGTGCCTCCATCACTCACTCACCACACCTGTGCCTCCATCACTCCACCACCACACTGTACCTCCATCACTCTCACTACCACTGTCCATCCATCATTCCATCACCACCTTTCCTCCATCCCTCCCCACCCACCTGTTCCTCCTATCACTCCCATCACCCACCCTGTACCTCCATCACTCCCACTACTACACCTGTACCTCATCACCCACCTGTTCCTCCATCACTCTGTTCCTCCATCACTCCACCCACACCTGTTCCTCCATCCTCCACCCACCACACCTGTTCCTCCATCCTCCATCACCACACATGTACCTCCCACACTCCACCTTTCCTTTCCTCCATCACTCCCACCCACCCTGTTCCTCCATCCTCCTCCCTACCCACACCTGTTCTCCATCACTCACTCCCACCACACCTGTACCTCCACCTCACAACACCACCTATTCCTCCATCCTCCACCACCATACCTGTACCTCCTGGCCCCTGGGTGGGGATAACAAGGCCTAGGTGAGGATAACATGGGGCCCCTGGGTGAGATGAACAGAGGGGCTCCAGGAGTGAGGATAACAAGAGGGGCCCTGGGTGAGGATAACAACAGAGGGGCTCAGGAGTGAGGATAACAGAGGGGGCCCTGGAGTGAGGATAACAACAGAGGGCACCAGGAGTGAGGATAACAGAGGGGCCTGGAGTGAGGATAATGAGGGGCACCAGGGTGAGGATAACAAGAGGGGCCTGGGTGGGGGATAACAGAGGGGCCCTGGGTGAGGATAACAACAGAGGGGCACCAGGAGTGAGGATAACAGAGGGGCCTGGAGTGAGGATAACAACAGAGGGCTCCAGGGGTGAGGGATAACAGAGGGGGCCTGGGTGAGGATAACAACAGAGGGGCACCAGGGTGGGGACATAAGAGGGCCCTGGGTGAGGATAACAACAGAGGGACACAGGGTGAGGATAACCAAGCCGAGGTAACATTACAGAGGTCGGGAGAGAAACAAACAGAGGTTGACGAGTGATGGCTTCATCCCATTACTGTCATAGACACACCAAAACCACCAACGCCGCCTTACTCACATGGTCACGCTCTCTACACTATGTTGATGATGGCGCTTTACTTCTGTCAAATTATGCTAAGTTTATGAGTATCTTCGAGTCTTGTTGTTCATCATGTTGTAGTGTGCATGTGTGTGCGTGTTTCGTCTGTTATGCACACACACACACACACACACACACACTCAAATGTTAGACATGTCGACACACAAACATTACAAGTACATTATATTCACCTGTACAAACACAGGTCGGTCACGCACGCAAGCATGCCTGTACATAAATACTAAGTGTGTACAAATATTGCATTACACACACACACACACACACACACACACACACACACACACACACACACACACACACACAAACACACACAAACACACACACACACACACACACACACACACACACACACACACCACACACACACAAACACACACACACACACACACACACACACACACAAATAAGCAGTGAAAACACACGTTGAAAAGTTGGTGGGTCAGCTGACTGATGGCTTACCGCTGACAGCACACCAGTGGCCAGCACCAGGACAGACCCACACAGTGATGTAGTGGTGGCCAGCACCAGGACGACCCACACAGTGATGTAGTGGTGGCCAGCACCAGGACAGACCCACACAGTGATGTAGTGGTGGCCAGCACCAGACAGACCCACACAGATGTAGTGTGGGCAGCACCAGGACAGACCACACAGTGATGTAGTGGGCTGCACCAGGACAGACCACAGTGATGTGCACCAGGACAGACCCACAGTGATGTAGTGGTGGCCAGCACCAGACAGACCCACACAGATGTAGTGGTCCAGCACCAGACAGACCCACACAGTGATGTGTAGTGTGGCCAGCACCAGGACAGACCCACACAGTGATGTAGTGGTGGCCAGCACCAGGACAGACCCACACAGATGGTGTGGCCAGCACCAGGACAGACCCACACAGTGATGTAGTGGTGGTGGCCAGCACCAGGACACAGACCCACACAGTGATGTAGTGGTCCAGCACCAGGACAGACCCACACAGTGATGTGGTGTGCCAGCACCAGACAGACCACACAGTGATGTGGTGGTGGCCAGCACCAGGACAGCCACACAGTGATGTGGTGGCAGCAGGACCACACAGTGATGTGTGGTGCAGCACCAGGACAGACCCACATGATGTAGTGTGGCCAGCACCAGGACAGACCACACAGTGATGTAGTGGTCCAGCACCAGGACAGACCCACACAGTGATGTAGTGGTGGCCAGCACCAGGACAGACCCACACGTGATGTAGTGGTGGCCAGCACCAGGACAGACCCACACAGTGATGTAGTGGTGGCCAGCACCAGGACAGACCCACACAGTGATGTAGTGGTGGCCCAGGACAGACCCACACAGTGATGTAGTGTGGCCAGCACAGACAGACCCACACAGTGATGTAGTGGTGGCCAGCACCAGGACAGACCCACACGTGATGTAGTGGTGGCCAGCACCAGACAGACCCACACAGTGATGTAGTGGTGGCCAGCACCAGGACACCCACACAGTGATGTAGTGGTGGCCAGCACCAGGACAGACCCACACAGTGATGTAGTGGTGGCCAGCACCAGGACAGACCCACACAGTGATGTGGTGGCCACAAGGACAGACCCACACAGTGATGTGGTGGTGGCCAGCACCAGGACGGACCACACAGTGATGTAGTGGTGGCCACACCAGGACAGCACACACAGTGATGTGTGGGGCCAGCAAGACCCACACAGTGTAGTGGTGGCCACACAGGACAGACCCACACAGTGATGTGTGGTCCAGCACCAGACAGACCCACACAGTGATGTGTGGTGGCCACACCAGGACAGCCACACAGTGATGGGGTGGCCAGCACCAGGACAGACCCACACAGTGATGTAGTGGTGGCCAGCACCAGGACAGACCACACAGTGATGTGTGGTCCAGCACCAGGACAGACCCACATGATGTGGTGGTGGCCAGCACCAGGACAGACCCACACAGTGATGTGGTGGTGGCCAGCACCAGGACAGACCCACACAGTGATGTGGTGGTGGCCAGCACAGGACAGACCCACACAGTGATGTAGGCCAGCAGCACCCACACAGTGATGTGTGGCCAGCACCAGACAGACCCACACAGTGATGTACAGACCCACAAGATGTGGTGGCCAGCACCAGGACAGACCCACACAGTGATGTACAGCACCAGACAGACCCACACAGTGATGGTGGTGGCACCAGGACAGACCCACACAGTGATGTGGTGGTGGCCAGCACCAGGACAGACCCACACAGTGATGTGGTGGTGGCCAGCACCAGGACAGACCCACACAGTGATGTGGTGGTGGCCAGCACCAGGACAGACCCACACAGTGATGTAGTGGTGGCCAGCACCAGGACAGACCCACACAGTGATGTGGTGGTGGCCAGCACCAGGACAGACCCACACAGTGATGTAGTGGTGGCCAGCACCAGGACAGACCCACACAGTGATGTAGTGGTGGCCAGCACCAGGACAGACCCACACAGTGATGTAATGGTGGCCAGCACCGAACAGACCCACACGCGGTGATGTGGTGGTGGCAGCACCAGGACAGACCCGCACGGTGATGTGGTGGTGGCCAGCACATAGGACAGACCCACACGGTGATATGATGATTGGCCAACACCAGGACGGGCCCACACAGTGATGTGGTGGTGGCCAGCACCAGGACAGACCCACACAGTGATGTGGTGGTGGCCAGCACCAGGACAGACCCACACGGTGATGTGGTGGTGGCCAACGCAGGACGAACCCACACAGTGATGTGGTGGTGGCCTTTACCAGGACAGACCCACACGGTGATGTGGTGGTGGCCGCTTTTTCAGGACAATTTTTACAGTGATGTGGTGGTGGCCGCGCTAGAGACAGACCCACACGACAGTATGGCGACGGCAACGCAGGACAGACCCACACGGTGATGTAGTGGTGGCCAGCACCAGGACAGACACACAGTGATGTAGTGGTGGCCAGCACCAGAACCAGACCCGCACGGTGATGTGGTGGCCAGCACCAGGACAGACCCACCTGGTGAAATGTGGTGGTGGCCTTCCAGGACAGACCCTGATGATGTGGTGGTGGCCAGCGCAGAGCGCCAGACCCGCACGGTGATGTGGTGGTGGCCAGCTTCGGACAGACCCACACGGTGATGTGGTGGTGGCCAGCGCCAGGACAGACCCGCACGGTGATGTGTGGTGGTGGCCAGCTTCAGGACAGACCACACAGTGATGTAGTGGTAGCCAGCACTCAGGACAGACCCACACAGTGATGATGTGGTGGTGGCCAGCTTTGAGACAGACCCACACAGTGATGTAGTGGTGGCCAGCACCAGGACAGACCACACACAGTGATGTGATGGTGAGCCCAGCACCAAGACAGACCCACACAAGAGTGATGTATTGGTGGCCTTTGAGACGAACCACACAGTGATGTAGTGGTGGCCCGCACAGAGACAGACCCACACAGTGATGTAGTGGTGGCCAGCACTGAGACAGACCACACAATGATGTAGTGGTGGCCAGCACCAGACAGACCCACACAGTGATGTGGTGGTAGCCAGCACCAGACAGACCCACCACAGTGATGTAGTGGTGGCCAGCACCAGAACGAACCCACACAGTGATGTGGTGGTGGCCTTCAGATGAACCCACACGGTAGTGGTGGCCAGCACCAGGACAGACCCACACAGTGATGTGATGGTGGCCAGCACCAGACGAACCCACAGTGATGTGGTGGCCTTTTCAGAGACGAGCCACACGGTGATGTGGTGGCTGCGTGCTTTTCAGGACAGACCCACGCACACAGTGATGTATTGGTGGCCAGCAGAGACGAACCCACACAGTGATGTCAGTGGTGGCCAACGCAAACAGGCCACACGGTGATGCCAGTGGTGGCCAGCACCAGGACGAACCCACACGGTGATGTGGTGGTGGCCAGCACCAGACGAACCGCCACACAGTGATGTGGTGGTGGCCAGCACTGAGACAGACCCACACAGTGATGTAGTGGTGGCCAGCACCAGGACAGACCCACGGTGATGATGTGGTGGTGGCCAACCTTTCAGGACCAGACCCACGCAGTGATGATGGTGGCCAGCACCAGGACGAACCCACACAGTGATGTAGTGGTGGCCAGCACAGGACAGACCCACACACGGTGATGATGTGGTGGTGGCCAGCACCAGGTTTCAGACCCACACGGTGATGTAGTGGTGGCCAGCACCAGGACGAACCCACAGTGATGTAGTGGTGGCCAGCACCAGGACAGACCACAGTGATGTAGTGGTGACCCGCGCAGAACCGAACCCACACAGTGATGTGGTGGTGGCCGCTTCCAGGACGAACCCACAGTGATGTGGTGGTGGCCAGCACCAGGACAGACCCACACGGTGATGTGGTAATTTGGCCAGCACCAGGACAGACCCACACAGTGATGTGGTGGTGGCCAGCACCAGGACAGACCCACACGGTGATGATGTGGTGGTGGCCAGCACCGAAACAGACCCACACACAGTGATGTGGTGGTGGCCAGCACCAGGACGAACCCGGGCAGTGATGTGAGCATTGTTGGCCAGCACGGTTTCGAACACCACAGTGATGTAGTGGTGGCCAGCACCGGGACGAACCCACACAGTGATGTGGTGGTGTGGCCAGCACCAGGATGAACCCGAACGGTGATATTGATGTGGTGGTGGCAGCACCAGGACGAACTTGAACAGTGATGTGGTGGTGGCCCGCTGGGACAGGCCCGCACAGTGATGGTGGTGGCAGCCCCGGCACCGGGACAGACCCACGTGATGTGGTGGTGGCCAGCACAGGACAGACCCGCACGGTGATGTGGTGGTGGCCAGCACCGGGACAGACGAGCGGTGATAACCAGTGGTGGCCAGCACCAGGACGAGCCGGGCGGTGATAGTGATGGCCTTTCCGTGAACGCCAGGCAGTGATGTGGTGGTGGCCAGCACCGGGACAGACCCGAACAGTGATGTAGTGGTGGCCAGCACCGGGACAGACCCACGTGATGTGGTGGTGGCCCGGCACCGGGACAGACCCGCAGTGATGTGGTGGCCAGCGCAGGACAGACCCAGGCATTGATGTAGTGATGGCCCTTTCAGGACGAACTCCAGGCAGTGATGTAGTGTTGGCCTTTGCCAGAACGAACCCACACAGTGATGTGATGGTGGCAACACCAGGACGAACCCACACAGTGATGTGATGGTGGCCAGCACCGGTTCGAACCCACACGGTGATGTGGTGGTGACCGCTTCCAGACGAACCCACACGGTGATGTAGTGGTGGCCGGCACCGGGAACGAACCCACGGTGATGTGGTGGTGGCGGCACCAGGACGAACCCACACAGTGATGATGATGTGATGATGGCCGGCACCGGAACCAGACCCACACAGTGATGTGGTGGAGGATGATGAGGCCAAGATACCGGCAAGTTAGTGAGGCTGTAATCATACCCGGAACACTCAACAGGTAAACTTTGTGATAAAACAAACTCTTGAACATTATATTACTGAACGTGACACTGCCAAACACTTCACACCACCTGGTCGATTATATCATGAATTATGTCACTACTACACTGACTCAGGTGCCCTTGAAGATATACTGACAGTTTATCTTAAATTTACTCGTCACCATTTTTTCCCTCTATAAAATAACACTAATGACCAATTGATTATCTCCTCTTGTGCATGATCCTCTGCCTGTGGAGAAGACAACACCTCCACTGCAAGACTCACAATAGCCAAAACTGTACTGCTGTCTTGCCAATAAAGCTGTTAAAATACCGACTGTATCTCTTGCTAAATCCTCTCCCTAACTCACACACACACACAGTGGGGTCCTCAGTGTGTAGGTGTAGGTGGGGTCCTCAGTGTGTAGGTGTAGCAGGTGGGGTCCTCAGGGTGTAGGTGTAGCAGGTGGGGTCCTCAGTGTGTAGGTGTGGCAGGTGGGGTCCTCGGTGTGTAGATGTAGCAGGTGGGCCCTCAGTGTGTGTAGTGTGAGTGGGGTCCTCAGTGTGTAGGTGTGTGGTGGGTCCTCAGTGTGTAGGTGTAGCAGGTGGGGTCACTCAGTGTGTAGGTGTAGGTGGGGTCCTCAGGTGTGTGGGTGTAGCAGGTGGGGTCCTCAGTGTGTGGGTGTAGCAGGTGGGGTCCTCAGTGTGTAGGTGTAGCAGGTGGGGTCCTCAGTGTGTGGGTGTAGCAGGTGGGGTCCTCAGTGGGGTGTAGCAGGTGGGGTCCTCAGTGTGTGGGTGTAGCAGGTGGGGTCTCAGTGTGTGGGTGTAGGTGGGGTCCTCAGTGTGTGGAGTGTAGCAGGTGGGGTCCTCAGTGTGTGGGTGTAGCAGGTGGGGTCTCAGTGTGTAGTGTGTAGCAGGTGGGGTCCTCAGTGTGTGGGTGTAGCAGGTGGGGTCCTCAGTGTGTGGGTGTAGCAGGTGGGGTCTCAGGTGTAGGTGCAGCAGGTGGTCCTCAGTGTGTGGGTGTGGCAGGTGGGTCCTCAGGGTGTAGGTGTAGGTGGGGTCCTCAGTGTGTAGGTGTGTAGCAGGTGGGGTCCTCAGTGTGTAGGTGTAGCAGTGGGGTCTCAGGGTGTAGGTGTAGCAGGTGGGGTCCTCAGTGTGTGGAGTGTGGCAGGTGGGGTCCTCAGGGTGTAGGTGTAGCAGGTGGGGTCCTCAGTGTGTAGGTGTAGCAGGTGGGGTCCTCAGGGTGTAGGTGTAGCAGGTGGGGTCCTCGAGTGTGTGGGTGTGGCAGGTGGGGTCCTCAGTGTGTGGGTGTAGCAGGTGGGGTCCCTTGGTGTGTGGGTGTAGCAGGTGGGGTCCTCAGGGTGTAGGTGTGGTGGGGTCCTCAGTGTGGAGTGTGGCAGGTGGGGTCCTCAGGGTGTAGGTGTAGCAGGTGGGGTCTCAGTGTGTGGGTGTGGCAGGTGGGGTCCTCAGGGTGTAGGTGTAGCAGGTGGGGTCCTCAGTGTGTAGGTGTGCGAGTGGGGTCCTCAGGGTGTAGTGTAGCAGGTGGGGTCCTCAGTGTGTAGGTGTAGCAGGTGGGGTCCTCAGTGTGTAGGTGTAGCAGGTGGGGTCTCAGTGTGTGGGTGTAGCAGGTGGGGTCTCAGGGTGTAGGTGTAGCAGGTGGGGTCCTCAGTGTGTAGGTGTAGCAGGTGGGGTCCTCCAGGGTGTAGGTGTAGCAGGTGGTCCTCAGTGTGTAGGTGTAGCAGGTGGGGTCCTCAGGGTGTGGGTGTAGCAGGTGGGGTCCTCAGTGTGTAGGTGGTGTAGCAGGTGGGGTCCTCAGGTGTGGTGTGGCAGGTGGGGTCTCAGTGTGTAGGTGCGCAGGTGGGGTCCTCAGTGTGTAGGTGTAGCAGGTGGGGTCCTCAGTGTGTAGGTGTAGCAGGTGGGGTCCTCAGTGTGTGTGGGTGTAGCAGGTGGGGTCCTCAGGGTGTAGGTGTAGCAGGTGGGGTCCTCAGTGTGTAGGTGTAGCAGGTGGTCTCAGGGTGTGGAGTGTAGCAGGTGGGGTCCTCAGTGTGTAGGTGGCAGGTGGGGTCCTCAGGGTGTAGGTGTAGCAGGTGGGGTCCTCAGTGTGTGGGTGTAGCAGGTGGGGTCCTCAGGGTGTGGGTGTAGCAGGTGGGGTCCTCAGTGTGTGGGTGTAGCAGGTGGGGTCCTAGTGTGTGGAGTGTAGCAGGTGGGGTCCTCAGTGTGTGGTGTAGCAGGTGGGGTCCTCAGTGTGTAGGTTTAGCAGGTGGGGTCCTCAGTGTGTGTGAGTAGCAGGTGGGGTCCTCAGGGTGTGTAGCAGGTGGGGTCCTCAGGGTGTAGGTGTGGCAGGTGGGGTCCTCAGTGTGTGGGTGTAGCAGGTGGGGTCCTCAGTGTGTAGGTGTAGCAGGTGGGGTCCCCAGGTGTGAGGTGTAGCAGGTGGGGCTCCTCAGTGTGTAGGTGTAGCAGGTGGGTCCCAGTGTGTAGGTGTAGCAGGTGGGGTCCTCAGGGTGTAGGTGTAGCAGGTGGGGTCCTCAGCCACTACAGTATTTTACCTTCCTGCCTCACCGTCACCTTCGTCTCCCTTATCCACCGACCACCTGTTGCATACCCCCACCCACCTCTGCTTCTTGGCCCACCACACCCTGCACACACACACACACACACACACACACACACACACACACACACACATTATAAAAGCATCCCAATGATTCCCCAGGACCTAATGCGTAAATCTTATTTTGTTTGAGAGACATAACTCCCCACGCTACAAATCTTCCAAAAACAACTACACACAGAAGACGGTGACCACAAAAAAGTGTTACCAAACCCAGGAGGAATACTTGTATACACCCTGTCAAGAAGACGAAGGAGGTGGAGGGCATCAGGGTAGAAGGGTCAGATGCCACGAGTGTTTGGTATCACTGGTGTTTAATGGCTACGAGGGGAGACTGTTTACTGTTGGTGGCTGTGGCGTATAAGAAACAAATGACGGTGGTGTGGCCAGGATTCTCAAAGACTAGTTCGTTAAAAATTTCACCACTGGTTTGCCAGTGAAACCCTAAATAACTCTTTCATACAGTCCGTTAAATGGAGGTTTCACTTTATATGAAGAAACCATAACTCTAAAAATCAACTTACGATACAATAATGGCTGACAAGATGGCGTCGATATTGCACTGAGACGACCACTAACTAGTTGGTCTACCAGGCCTTATGGTGGGTAATACTATAGACATGGCCGGAGGTGAGGTCTCCCTGCAGTGTGTGATTAAGGACGCATTATTGTGACCAGCCCAGGTGTGTGTGTGTGTGTGTGTGTGTGTGTGTGTGTGTGTGTGTGTGTGTGTGTCTCAAAACACAGAAATAGATGCACAGACACAGGAACAGAAACCTTCAGAAATCTCTAAACCAAAAGGGCGTGACAGGTTCTTCATCTTCTGGAAATATTTACACTGACGGAGATACCGGACACCTTTTTTTTCACCTGTGTTATTTACGTCCTTTGGGTGTAACTTCTTTATGAATAATATATAAGAAACTTTTCCGGGGAATATCAGGAGTAGTACGTCACTGATAACACAAAACTGATACCAATAAAAATATATAAACAAACTAGTATAAATAAAACATAAATAAAATACCAATAAAAAATAATTAAAAAATAATAATATTAAAAAAATCATAAACAAAATAATACCAATAAAAAGTTAAATAAACAATATCGTATCCTCAGGAGTGTGAGATTCAACCTTAACTCACTACATGACCGAATTACCGTACTGGATACCTGTGAATGTCGACCATGGCTGTGTAGGCTAGGATACAGACACATCTGGCAGGTTAGTGACTCTTTACCCATACTGGAACACTCAGCATGTAAACTTTGTGATAAACCTTTAAAGCATTAACTTGAACACTATATTATTGAATGTGACACTGTCAAAGACTTCAGGCCACCCGACTTATTGTATCTTGAACTTTGTAATTACTACATTGAATCGGGGGCTGAGGACATTCTTGCTGTTTATCCCAAATTTGCTAGCCCACACTGATTAGTCTTCAATTAGAATATGACGTCCAATGTATGTGAACCACTGACCTATATATACTGCTACTGAATATGATGTATTTCTTTGTGTACGAACCTCTATCCTGCATGGCAGTGAACAGTGACATTACCCACATGAATCTGACCTCTATATAAATAGCTGTTAATGAATATGGTGTATTTCTTTGTGTATGAACCTCTGTCCTGCGTGGCAGTGAGAAGTGATACTACCCTCAGTGTCAAGACCTGACTGAATTACTCAGAATAGGCAAACTGTACTGCAAGCTTTGTCAATAAATTTGTTAAACTAAAAAAACATTGCATGAACACCAACATGACCGTCAAGAATTAGAAAAGAAATTGAGAGAGAACGGGGGAGATAATATAAATAAAACGGTCAAAGAAATTCAAGGACTCTCTCCTTCCTGTTCTTATAATCAGGGAAAAACCCAGGTAGATCGCTGGTACACACACCCCATGGTAACTCACACCACCTGTCGTCTGCTACACACACACCATGATAACACACACATCCAGTAGTAGTAGTAGTAGTAGTAGTAGTAGAAAAAAAGAACAACAACAACAAGGAGGAAGAGGAGGAGGAAGGAAATCTACCACGACGACACGGTGGGAAATTGACTTTTACTAGACGGTGAGAATATCACAGGACCCAACATGAAGCCTAGTGAAGTTGAGGATTCTGGACACGGGGACAGCAAGTTTTTGATGTAGGGGATATTTGACTTATGGCCGCATGTTCACATAACTTGTTTTTGAGGCTAACACACAAGAGAAACGAGAACGACAAGACTAGAGCGTATACGAAGAGACTTTAGAATGTGGATCAGGCAGCTTACTTTCTGGTGTTCACAGCCTCTGGCGGGATGGGGACCAAGGCAAGGCATTCTACGCAAGACTGGCGGAGGTGTTGTTCGAGCAGCACCAGCAGTCACGCTGCAGCCTGGTTGCGATGTCGACTGTTCTACTTAGGTCTGCATTGCTCAGGAAATCGCGACGTCGGCCCAAAAGCCGACATTGGTCCCAGATAATGATTGCAGGCAACAGTCACTGAATGCATAGATCTGCGTCTCAACACTCAACACAACTAGGTGAAGTATAAGGAGAGATTAATTTAAAGGCAAAAATGGCGAAGGTGTGTATTGGGGAGTGGAAGAAACGTTAAAAAAGTAGTAGTAGTAGTAAGAAGAAAAAGAAATATTAATAAATAATCAATAATAACAATAATTTAATTACAAACTTCAACACAACAAATCAATAAAAAACAATCTAAACTTACAAGCTATAAATAAAACAAAAAACACCAGTAAATAAAAACAAACTCACAAAAACACTACAAAAACACCAGCAAATAAATTAAAAGACAAAACAAACACAAACACTCAGCATCACACACACAATGTACAGCATGCATACCGAGATGCTGAAAATCCTAAATCAACGAACATTGACATACAAGCAAACAAGCGTTCCAGGGAGATAAACAATAAAGGTAAATAAATAAGAAGGATGTGCAGTACAGGTGAAGTTTAATCACAGTACTTTTGACTGGGACAGGTAGTCAATCATAAGGACAAAGGTACTAAAGAAGTGTAATAAGCCCTAATACCAAATGAACACTAGTCCAAATGGGTTTACTTACTACTTCTAGTCCCACAGATTTAAATAACCTGTCATAATAGACCAGTTTAAATAACCCCTGTCATAATAGACCCCAGTTTAAATAACTTTCAATAAACCTGTTTAAATATCCCAGTATATATTGCAATAAATCACAGTTTTTAAATACATCCCAGCCTAATAGCCTCTCAAAACAGACACTTAGTTAATGAAAGTCCAAAAGAGACACTAAACAATCCCAGTTATAGACTTAAGTAACAACATTATATTTTACAGCTTAATGAAACTCAGTGCCAAAACATAGTTTAATGAAATGAAACAAACAGAGTTTAAATAAATGTTCTAATAAACCCCAGTTTAATGAATCCCAGCTCAAACAGAGTTTAAATGAACCCCAGTCCAAACAGACACCAGTTTAAATAAACTCCCAGTCCTTATAGACTCAGTTTAAATATCGCAATACCTAATTCCGGTGCTACGGTTAGTGTAAGGTACAGTAGATGAAGTTAGTATGAGTGAGCCCACATGGCGTGCAGCCCCAGAAGCAGGACCGTGTAACCTTCTTTCTACTCGAGGAAATACCAGAGTTAACTTCCGGAACTGAGACGGAGCGACATGTAAGTTTAGGAGGGAGACGCTTTTCCACTGTCTTGATAATCTACTGTAGTTTCACCCGGTTTGGTACAAGAATATTCTCAAGTGTGTGTGTATGTGCATGTGTGTGTGTGTGTGTGTGTGTGTGTGTGTGTGTGTTGTGTGGTATGTGTGTGTGTGTAAACTGGCTGGCAGGGTGAGTGGCGACACATCAGTTTTAACATGCACCCTGAAACAATATAAAGCATTGTCAATTCAGTGTTGAGGCTGGGTTCATCCTGTACACTGTGGATGCTGGCAGCTTGAGAACGTAAACAAAACAAGTGTGACAAATATGTATACATTGGACCTGAGTCTGTTTACACTTGTCTTATGCTGCTCACATCATTTACTTCACCCTTTAGTGGACAGAGTGTATAGTGGACAGAGTGTATTAGTGGAGAAGAGAGGTATTAGTGGAGAGAGTGTATTAGTGAGGAGAGTGTATTAGTGGACAGAGTGTATTAGTGGAGAGGTATTAGTGAGAGAGTGTATTAGTGGAAGAGCAGGAGAGAGTGTATTAGTGAGAGTGTATTAGTGGAGAGAGTGTATTAGGAGAGGGAGAGGTAGGAGAGAGTGTATAGTGGAGAGAGTGTATTAGTGGACAGAGTGTATAGTGGAGAGGTATTAGTGGACAGAGTGTATTAGTGGACAGAGTAAGAGAGAGAGTAAAAAAGGGAGAGAGGTTGGAGAGAGGATAGGGAGAGGGAGAGTGTATAGGGGAGAGAGGTACAGAGGAGGTATAGTGGAGAGAGTGTATGGAGAGAGTGTAAGGGAGAGAGGTATTAGTGGAGAGAGTGTAATAGTGAGAGAGGTAGAGGTGTACAGGGACAGAGGTATAGTGAGAGTGTATTAGTGGACAGAGTGATGTGACAGAGGAATGAAGAGGGTGAGAGGTGAGGGAGAGAGGTATAGTGGAGGAGAGAGTGTATTAGGAGAGAGGTATTAGTGGAGAGAGAGGGGAGAGAGGTATTAGTGGAAGAGGTAATAGTGGGAGGAGTGTATTAGTGGACAGAGTAAGAGGGACAGAGGAGAGTATAGGAGATAGGAGAGTGTATTAGTGAGAGAGTGTATTAGTGGAGAGAGAGTGTATTAGTGGAGAGAGGTATTAGGAGAGAGGTATTAGTGGAGAGAGTGTATTAGTGGAGAGAGTGTATTAGGAGAGAGGTATTAGTGGACAGAGTGCATAGTGAGAGAGTGTATTAGTGGAGAGAGTGACAGTGGACAGAGTGTATTAGTGAAGAGTGTATTAGTGACAGAGAGTGTAATAGTGAAGAGAGGTATAGTGGAGAGAGTGTATTAGGTGAGAGTGTATAGGAGAGAGGCATAGTGGACAGAGTGTATTAGTGGGAGAGAGTGTATAGGTGTGGAGAGAGTGTATTAGTGGGAGAGAGTGTATTAGGGGAGAGTGCATAGGTGGACAGAGTGTATAGTGGAGAGAGTGCATAGTGGAGAGAGTGTATTAGTGGAGAGAGTATTAGTGAGAGAGGTATTAGTGAGAGAGTGTATAGTGGAGAGAGTGTATAGTGGAGAGAGGTATTAGTGGAGAGAGGAATAGTGGAGAGAGTGTATAGGGACAGAGGTAAGGAGAGTGTATAGTGGACAGAGGTATAGTGGAGAGAGTTGGAGAGGTATTAGGTGGACAGAGTGTAATAGTGGACAGAGGTATTAGTGGAGTGTATTAGTGACAGAGGCATAGTGGAAGAGTGCATTAGTGGAGAGAGGCATGAAGGGAGAGCAAGGGGAGGAGTGTATTAGTGGAGAGAGGTAATAGGGAAGAGTGTATTAGTGGAGAGAGTGTATTAGTGGACAGAGTGTATTAGTGGAGAGGAAGGCAGAGTGTATAGTGGACAGAGGTAGTGGAGAGTGCATAAGGGACAGGGGTGGAGAGAGTGTAGTGGACAGTGTATTAGTGGGAGAGAGTGTATAGTGGACAGAGGTGTATTAGTGGACAGAGTGTATAGTGGAGAGAGGTATAGGGAGAGAGTGTATTAGTGGACAGAGTGTATTAGGTGGAGAGAGAGTGTATAGTGGAGAGAGTGTATTGTGGACAGTGTATTAGGAGTGTATGGCAAGAGAGAGTGCATAGTGGACAGAGTGTATTAGTGGACAGAGTGCATTGAAGTGAAGGACAGAGTATTAGTGGAGAGAAAGGGAGAGAGATAGTGGAAGAGTGTATAGTGACAGAGTGCATAGGGAAGAGGTACAGTGGACAGAGTGTAATAGTGGAGAGAGGTATTGATGGAGAGAGTGATAGGTGGGACAGAGGGTGGACAGAGTGTATAGGGACAGAGTGTGGGAGAGTATAGTGGACAGAGTGTATAGTGAGAGAGTGTATTAGTGGAGAGAGTGTATAGGGAGAGAGTGTATTAGTGGACAGAGTGTATAGTGGAAGAGTGTATAGGACAGAGTGTGTATAGTGGATGTATAGTGGAGAGAGTGTATTAGTGGACAGAGTGTATAGGTGGAGAGAGTGTGATTAGTGGAGAGAGTGTATCAGGAGAGTGTATTAGTGAGAGATGTATTAGGTGTAGAGAGGTATTAGTGAAGAGTGTATTAGTGGAGAGTGTATTAGTGAAGAGTGTATTAGAGAGTGATGGGAGAGAGTGTAAAGAGGAGAGAGTGTAAAGAGTATAGGGGGAGAGTGTAATAGTGAGAGAGTGGAGAGAGTTATTAGTGGAGAGAGAGTGGAGAGAGTGTATTAGTGAGAGAGTGTATTAGGGAGAGAGTGTATTAGTGGAGAGAGTGAATGGTGGACAGAGTGTATTAGGACAGAGTGTATTAGTGAGAGAGGCATAGAGAGAGGCATTAGTGGAGAGAGTGTATTAGTGGACAGAGTGTATTAGTGGACAGAGAAGAAGGAAGAGGTGTATTAGTGACAGAGTGTATTAGTGGAGAGAGTGTATTAGTGAAGTGACAGTGGAGTGCACAGTGAGAGATGCATGGGAGAGTGTATTAGTGGAGAGTGTATTAGTGGAGAGTGTATTAGTGACAGAGTGTAATAGTGAGTGTATTAGTGACAGAGGTAATAGTGACAGAGTGTATTAGTGGAAGAGGGAGAGAGTGTATTAGTGGAGAGTGTATTAGTGGGAGAGAGGTAAAGTGTATTAGTGGAGAGAGTATTAGAGAGAGGTATTAGTGGAGAGTGTATTAGTGGAGAGAGTGTATTAGTGAGAGTGTATTAGTGGACAGAGTGTATTAGTGAGAGTGTATTAGGTGACAGAGTGTATTAGTGGACAGATGCATTAGTGAGAGGAGGTATTAGTGGAGTAGTGAAGAGGGACAGAGTGTAGATGCATTAGTGAAGAGTGGAGAGTGTATTAGTGGACAGAGTGTATTAGTGGAGGAGTGTATTGAAGAGGTAATAGTGGAGAGAGTGTATTAGTGACAGAGTGTATGTTAGGGACAGAGTGTATAGGGAAGAGTGTATAAGGACAGAGTGTATTAGTGGACAGAGTGTATGTGAGAGTGTATTAGTGGAGAGAGTGTATTAGTGGAGAGAGTGTATTAGTGGACAGAGTGTATTAGTGGACAGAGTGTATTAGTGGACAGAGTGTATTAGTGGAGAGAGTATAGGGACAGAGTGTATTAGTGGAGAGAGTGTATTAGTGGAGAGAGTGTATTAGTGGAGAGAGTGTATAAGGGAGAGAGTGGTTAGTGGACAGAGTGTATTAGTGAGAGAGGTATTAGTGGACAGAGTGTATTAGTGGACAGAGGTATAGGAGAGAGTGTATTAGTGGACAGAGTGTATTAGTGGAGAGAGGTATTAGTGGAGAGAGTGTATTAGTGGACAGAGGTATTAGTGGACAGAGTGTATTAGTGGACAGAGTGTATTAGTGGACAGAGTGTAATAGTGAATATGAAGTATATGCACAGTGGAGAGAGTGTAATAGGAGAGAGGTATAGGGACAGAGTGTATAGAGAGAGTGTACAGTGTGGACAGAGTGTACAAGTGAGAGAGGCATAGTGAGAGTGTATTAGGGAGAGAGTGTATAGGACAGAGAGTGTATTAGGTGGAAGAGTGTATTAGTGGACAGAGTGTATTAGGTGACAGAGTGTATTAGTGGAGAGAGTGTATTAGTGAGAGAGTGTAATAGTGAGAGGTAATAGTGAAGAGTGTAGCATAGTGAGAGTGCATTATGGAGAGTGCATTAGTGAAGAGTGCATTAGGCGGAGAGTGTATTAGTGAGAGTGGTAAGAGAGAGTGTAGGAGAGAGTGTATTAGTGACAGAGAGTGAAGAGTGAAGAGAGTGTACAGTGAGAGAGTGCATAAGGAGAGTGTATTAGTGGAGAGAGTGTATAGTGGAGAGAGTGTATTAGTGGAGAGAGGACAGAGGTATAAAGTGGACAGAGTGTGTATAGTGAGAGAGAGAAGAGTGTATTAGTGGAGAGAGTGTATTAGTGGACAGAGTGTATTAGTGAGAGAGGTATTAGTGAAGAGAGTGTATTAGGGACAGAGTGTATTAGTGGAGAGAGTGTATTAGAGAAGAGAGTGTATTAGTGGAGAGTGTATTAGTGGAGAGAGTGTAATAGTGGAGAGAGTGTATTAGTGGACAGAGTGTATTAGTGGAGAGGGTGATAGTGAGAGAGTGTATTAGTGGAGAGAGGATTAGTGAAGGAGAGTGTATTAGTGGACAGAGTGTATTAGTGGGAGAGTGTATTAGTGGGAGTGTATGTGAGAGAGTGTATTAGTGGGAGAGAGTGTTAGTGGAGAGTGTAAGAGTGAGAGAGAGAGGTATTAGTGGAGAGAGGTATTAGTGGACAGAGTATTAGTGGGAGAGAGTGTATAGTGGACAGAGTGTATTAGTGGACAGAGTGTATTAGTGGAGAGAGTGTATTAGTGAAGAGAGTGTCTAGTGGACAGAGTGTATTAGAGAGTGTATTAGGAGAGAGTGTATTAGTGGAGAGTGTATTAGTGGAGAGAGTGTATTAGTGGAGAGAGTGTATTAGGTGAGAGAGTGTATTAGTGAGAGTGTACAGTGAGAGTGTAAGTGGAGTGACAGTGGAGAGAGTGTAATAGTGACAGAGTGTATAAGTGGAGAGAGTGGAGAGTGTACAGTGAAGAGAGTGTTAGTGGAGAGATGGGGAGAGAGTGTATAGTGAGAGAGTGTATAGTGACAGAGTGTACAGGGAGAGAGTATTAGTGGAGAGAGTGTGTATTAGTGGAGAGAGTGTATTAGTGAGTGGAGTGTATTAGTGGACAGAGTGTATTAGTGGAGAGAGTGTATTAGTGGAGAGAGTGTATTAGTGGAGAGAGGTATTAGTGGGAGAGAGTGTATTAGTGAAGAGAGTGTATTAGGAGAGATGGGGAGAGTGTATTAGTGGAGAGAGTGTATGGAGAGAGTGTATTAGTGGAAGGAGGTATTGAAGGAGAGTGCATTGATGGAGGATATGTATTAGTGACAGAGTGTATTAGTGGAGAGAGTGTATTAGTGGACAGAGTGTAATAGTGGGACAGAGTGTATTAGTGGAGAGTGTATTAGTGGACAGAGTGTATTAGTGGAGAGAGTGTATGTATTAGTGGAGTGTAATAGTGGGGAGAGGTATTAGTGAGAGAGTGTATTGGGAGAGTGGACAGAGTGTGTATTAGTGAAGAGTGTAACAATGTATTGAGTGTATGTGAGAGAGTATTAAGGGACAGAGTGTATTAGTGAGAGAGTGTATTAGTGGAGAGAGTGTATTAGTGAAGAGAGTGTATTAGTGGAGAGAGTGTATATGGGACAGAGTGTGTTAGGGGGAGAGAGTGTATTAGTGAAGAGAGTGTGGGGACAGAGAATGTATAAGAGAGTGTATGCATAGGAGAGAGGCATAGTGGACAGAGTATAGTGAGAGAGGTATAGTGGACAGAGTGTATTAGTGGACAGAGGTATTAGTGAGAGAGAGTATTAGTGAGAGTGTATTAGTGGACAGAGGTATTAGGTGGAGAGAGGTATTAGTGGAGGAGTGTATTAGTGGAGGAGTGTATTAGTGGAGAGAGTGTATGTGTAGTGGAGAGAGGCATTAGTGGAGAGAGGCATTAGTGGACAGAGTGTATAGAGTGTATTAGTGGAGAGTGTATTAGAGTGAGAGATGAAGAGTGTATTAGTGGGAGAGTGTATTAGTGGAAGAGTGTAATTAGTGGAGAGAGTGTATGTGACAGATGTAATAGTGGGGAGAGTGTATTAGTGGAGAGTGTATGTGGAGAGAGTGTAATAGTGGACAGAGTGTATTAGTGAGAGTGTAATAGTGAGAGTGTATAGTGAGAGTGTATTGGAGAGAGTGTATTAGTGAAGAGAGGTGATGAGGGAGAGATGTATTAGGTGGAGAGAGTGTATTAGTGGAGAGTGTATTAGTGGAGAGGAGGTATTAGTGGACAGAGTGTAATAGTGGAGAGTGTATTAGTGAGATGTATTAGTGGAGAGTAGTGAAGAGTGTATTAGTGCAGAGTGGAGAGAGAGGTATTAGTGGAGAGATGCATTAGTGGACAGAGTGTATTAGTGACAGAGTGTATTAGTGAGAGTGTATGGTGGAGAGTGTATTAGTGGACAGAGTGTATTAGTGGGAGAGAGTGTATTAGTGGACAGAGTGTATTAGTGGAGGAGTGTATTAGTGGACAGAGTGTATAGTGGAGAGAGTGTATTAGGGAGAGAGTGTAATAGTGGACAGAGAAAGAGTGTACAGGGAGAGAGTGTACAGGGACAGAGGTATTAGTGGACAGAGTGTATTAGTGGACAGAGTGTATAGTGGACAGAGTGTATTAGTGGAGTGTATAGTGGACAGAGGTATTAGTGAGAGTGTATAGTGGACAGAGTGTATTAGTGGACAGAGTGTATTAGTGGACAGAGTGTATTAGTGGAGAGGTATTAGTGGACAGAGTGATGAGAGTGTATTAGTGGAGAGTGTATTAGTGGAGAGTGAAGAGTGTATTAGTGAGAGAAAATAGTGGACAGAGTGTATTAGTGGAGAGAGGTATTAGTGGAGAGAGGTATTAGTGGACAGAGGTATTAGTGAGAGTGTATTAGTGGAGAGTGTATTAGTGGGAGAGTGTTTAGTGAAGAGAGGTATTAGTGGAGAGAGTGTATTAGTGGAGAGTGTGATTAGTGGGAGAGTATTAGTGGAGAGAGTGTATTAGTGGAGAGAGTGTATTGAAGGAGAGTGTGAGGTAGTGGAGAGAGGGAGAGAGTGTATTAGTGGAGAGAGGTATTAGTGGAGAGAGTATTAGTGGACAGAGTGTATTAGTGGACAGAGTGTATTAGTGAAGAGAGTGTATTAGTGGAGAGATGTATTAGTGGACAGAGTGTACAGAGAGTGTATTAGTGGAGAGAGTGTATTTGTGAGAGAGTGTATTAGTGAGAGGGACAGAGTGTATGAGAGTGGACAGAGGGAGAGAGGTAATAGTGTATTAGGAGAGAGGTATTAGTGAGAGAGGTATTAGTGAAGAGAGTGTATTAGTGGAGAGAGTGATAGTGGACAGAGTGTATTAGTGGAGAGTGTATTAGTGGAGAGAGTGTATTAGTGACAGAGGTAATAGTGGAGAGAGTGTATTAGGTGACAGAGGTATTAGTGGAGAGAGTGTATTAGGGAGAGAGTGTATTAGTGGAGAGAGTGTATTAGGGAGAGAGTGTATTAGTGGACAGAGTGTATTAGTGGAGAGAGTGTATTAGTGAGAGAGTGTATTAGTGGAGAGAGTGTATAAGGGAGAGAGTGTATGTGACAGAGTGTATTAGTGAGAGAGTGTATAGGGAGAGAGTATATGGACAGAGTGTATTAGTGGAGAGTGTATTAGTGGAGAGAGTGTATTAGGGACAGAGTGTATTAGTGGAGAGAGGGACAGAGGGTATTAGTGGAGAGTGTATTAGTGGACAGAGTGTATTAGTGGAGAGAGTGTATTAGTGACAGAGTGTATTAGGTGGAGAGTGTATTAGTGACAGAGTGTGTATTAGTGGAGAGAGTGTATTAGGGGAGAGGAAGTGGAGAGAGTGGAAGATGATAGTATGTATTAGGTGAGAGTGAATGTATTAGTGAGAGGTATTAGTGGACAGAGTGTAATAGTGGAGAGAGTGTATTAGTGGAGAGAGAGTGATAGGGAGAGAAGTAATAGTGAGAGTGTATGATAGTGAAGGAGAGGGAGAGAGTGTATTAGTGGAGAGAGTGTATTAGTCAGAGGTATTAGGAGAGAGGTGTATAAGGAGAGAGTGTATTGGAGAGAGTGTATTAGTGGAGAGTGTATTAGTGGAGAGAGTGTATTAGTGAGAGAGTGTATTAGTGGAGAGAGGTATTAGTGGAGAGAGTGTATTAGGTGGAGAGTGTATTAGTGGAGAGAGTGTATTAGTGGAGAGAGTGTATAGTGGAGAGAGTGTATTAGTGGAGAGAGTGTATTAGTGGACAGAGTGTATTAGTGGAGAGAGTGTATTAGTGGAGAGAGTGTATTAGTGGAGAGAGTGTATTAGGAGAGTGTATTAGTGGAGAGAGTGTATTAGTGGAGAGAGTGTATTAGTGGAGAGAGTGTATTAGTGGAGAGAGTGTATTAGTGGAGAGAGTGTATTAGTGGAGAGAGTGTATTAGTGGAGAGTGTATTAGTGGAGAGAGTGGTATTAGGTGAGAGAGGTAATATGAGAGTGTATTAGTGGAGAGGTATTAGTGGAGAGAGTGTGTTAGTGGAGAGAGTGTATAGTGAGGAGAGGTATTAGTGGAGAGAGTGTATTAGTGGACAGAGTGTATTAGTGGAGAGAGGTATTAGTGGAGAGAGGTATTAGTGGAGAGAGTGTAATAGTGGACAGAGGGTAAGTGGAGAGAGTGTATTAGTGGAGAGAGTGTATTAGTGGAGAGTGTATTAGTGGAGAGAGTGTATTAGTGGAGAGAGTGTATTAGTGGAGAGAGTGTATTAGTGGAGAGAGTGTATTAGTGGAGAGAGTGTATTAGTGGAGAGAGTGTATTAGTGGAGATAGTTTACTAATGGTAACATGGCCAGTCCAACGTAGTTGTTCATGGATAATGATAACCTCCATGCTCCTACAGTTGTGGTCAGCGAGAATACTGGAATTTGTTTTCTTGTGTTCCCAGCGAACTCGGAGGATGGAACGGTATCACGTTGGTGAAAGTTTTCAAGTGCTTTGAGGTGCCCCCAGAGCGACCCATGTCTCGCTGCCATATAGCAGGGTGGGAGGACCACTACTCGACATACGTGAAGCTTTAGATAATTTCAGCTCCCTACTGCTGAGGGCACGGGTACGGAATCTGCCAAAGGTTTGGATGCACATCATATCCAGTGTTGAGTCTCTTCGTAAGGGGAGCCCAGATACTGAAAGTGGGTAAACAGAGACGGTAGTACCATTAAGCTGGGTGGAAAGTGGAGGTGGCTGAACACAAGCAGGCTGAAAGAGAATCTGAGACTTACATATATTCCCCGGGCCGAAGTGCGCATATGCATCTGCGTAGTGTAGGAGTTAGCGATCTCTTGTAGGTCATGTGCAGTGTGAGCACCAAGGGTGAGGTCGACTTCATACTGAAATTCAGTGTTGGAAGCTGCCGACACCTTTGTTCCTACCTGGAGTCGTCTTGTGGTGAAAATACCCTTCATCTGGTACTCGATGTTCACCCCGCCGGCTAAATTGGCACTGGCACGAGTAAGGAAGGCAGCCAAGAAAATGGAAAAAGAATTGGCCCCAGTCCACATCCTTGTTTTACCCCCATTTGGATTGGGGTTAAACCCATCGGTGCCATTGGGAATGATACTGTCGATCATTTCCATCGTGGAGTTGCCTCACAATGGCGATGAATTTGGGGCAGCCAAAACGGCTGAGGATCCACCAGAGAGCTTCCCTGTTGACCGAGTCGAAGGTCTTGGATAAGTCGACGAAAGCCATATATAGGTCACGAAACTGTTCTCTACACTATTCCTGTATATGGAGGCAGCAAAGATCATGTCAGTAATGCCACGTGATGGTCTAAAGCCACATTGAGATTCTGGAAGGAAGTTTTCCGCCTTAGGAAGAAGTCTGTTTAGGAGGACTCCGGTAATAATCTTGCCAGCTAGGGACAGCAGCGAGATCCCACGGTAGTTGCCACAGTCTGACCGGTCTCCCTTGTTCTCATAAATATTGACGATGGCGTCTTTAAGAGCTTGGGGATTTCCTCCTTTTCCCATATATTCTCCGGGAAAGTGGAGACGACTGGTAAGCAGAGCTCCTCCTGCTTTATACACCTCGGGTTGGATTCCATCAGGCCCCGAGGCTTTGTTATTCTTCATCTGTTTGAAGGCAGTGCCCTAACTCATCCAGGGATGGAGGATAGCTGAGGTGGGTCAGCTCTGCGTGTTGAGGAACCTGCTGGGTAGTCAGCACATCCACATCGGTGTTTTGGTTGAGCAGCGAATGGTAGTGTTCTTTCCAGCACTTAAAGATGCCTTCTTCGTCTTTAATTAGGAAGTTACCGTTGAATGAGCGAAGGGGGGCTGCGCCATGAGTGATTGGCCCATAAAATGTTTTAGTGGAATTGAAAAAATCGCATATCTTGTGTTGATCTGCAAGTTTTTGAGTTTCACATGCTTTATTTTTAAACCAGTCGTTCTTTAGACTGCGACTTTCGCACTGGGCTGCTGTTTTCTTCTTGCAGAAGGTACAAACTTTGCTCAGAATGCTGAGGGTTGTTCTGCCAGTCAGTTAAAGCAGCACGTTTTTATCATCGACGAGTACATTGATTTCCTGGTCATTTTCATCAAACCAGTCCCGGTGTATTCTTTCGATCTGGACGAGGGTCTCTCTGCAGGTCATGACTGTGACGATCCCCCATTCGGCACTGGGGTTTGGGTTGTTTGTTGTTGGGTTGTTTATCAGCCCATGTTCGAGCTGTTCTCTGAAAAAAATGTGCTACCACTGGATCCTCCAGACGCTTTGTGTTAAAACCTCTTCTAGAGGCTTGTTACCCTCGCCGTTTTGGGGCGACGTGAAGAGAGAGCTTGACTCTGACGAGCCTATGATCAGTGTCGTAGTGGTCCAAGCCACACATGGCTCGGGTGATGAGGACATCTCGGCGATCTCTTTCTCTGACAATGATGTTGATAATGAGATGCCAGTTTTTGGATCGTGGGTGTTGCCACGACCCCTTGAACTTGTCGGCCTGCCTAAACAACGTATTGGTGATACTGAGGTTGTGTGCACCACTTTGCTGAGGAGGAGTAGGCCGTTGGAATTACAAATGCCTATTCCATTTCTCCCACAGATTCCCACCAAATGTCAGCATCTCTGCCAATCGTGAAGTCACCTAGGAGCACAACCTTATCTTCTCTGGGGATAGAGGTTAGCACTCTGTCAAGGTCGGCGTAAAGGCCTCTTGTGTCATCCTCTGCATCCACACACACACCACAAACACACACACACACACACACACACACACACACACACACACACACACACACACACACACACACTAAGCATCCACCACCCCAATATAAATAAACTTCAACGAGGAAAACATTACACAAAAAAACACAGGTTCATTAAAGTCAATAAAACTATCAGCCAGCCTTGTGATGACATCTGTTTCCCGCCATTAGTCTCACACAATGCGTAAACTAGTGGGAAATTTTTCGATCACTTCGGCTACCAATACTTACCTTACATCCATTTTTTCCATTTCTTTTACTCTTATGTTCTTCTTTTCATTACTGTTGGTCTGTTACTATATTTGAAATTTCTCGATAGTTTTAATTGCATTTTATATTACTTCTGTGAATAATTTTTGTTTAATATATCAGCAAAAAAATCGCAACAAATTATTGTAATATTAAGAAAAGTTCTTGAAGAAACCGCGCGAATGTGATTATAAACCAAGATGATTTAATAATAAAAAATAATAAAATATTGCAAGTGGTATCTTACATATATATGACGAAAAATACCTAATATAACCTATAAATATATTCAGAATTATAAGAAGCAGACGAAAAATATTTAAGTCAGGTAGAATAAAACAGATTAGACTTTGTTCACGCCAACTACCAATTGTTTCACTGTCCATCAGTAACATGTGTATGGACAGGTACAGGTGAGAGGCCACCTGTGTTTACATTGTGAAGGGCTGGTGGACACCTGAGATTACCTGACTGCCTCCTTGTTTACGTCTAGCATCACCGAGGCGTCTTGGCCGTGGATAGCCAGACAGAGTGTGTGTGTGTGTGTGTGTGTGTGTGTGTGTGTGTGTGTGTGTGTGTGTGTGTGTGTGTGTGTGTGTGTGTGTGTGTGTGCCCAGAAGTTTACTGATCTCAATAACGAAGTAAAGTTACTTCGTTACCGAGCTCACCCAACTTTTTTTTATGAAGTAACGTTTCTTCTTAGTACTTTTTTCTTTGACTTGAGTAATATTTCAGATACTAATCGGTGCTCTTCGCTACTTCTTCGTTACTTAACCCTGGGCGACTTAACAGTGTGTGTGACATTTTCCCAGGCCATCAGATCTCAGTGGGTGCGTGACATGCTTCCAGCCAACCAAAACAACCACAAAAGAGCTACAAAATAAAACAGAAATTTCTAACATAATTCTTCAAGGTTCAATGAGAGGTTATGTGCAGTAACACACTGTACAGGTGATGGAGTTCTTTTCCTTGTTACTAGTACATGTATTCTGTATATAATTATTGGTGTTTAATTTTCTTAACCCAAATAATGTTGTGAATCATTTAATATACACTTTGAGTTTCTTGTTATTATTATTAGGATCTGTTTACCTACAGGCTACGGGCAGCAGAATTATATGTACAGTAGCGGAACACACTCACTACACTTAAGACACACTCACTATACGGTATACTTACTATGCACTTTAGGCATACTCACTAAACACTAAGACACACTCACTATACGGTATACTTACTATGCACTTTAGGCATACTCACTAAACACTAAGACACACTCACTATACGGTATACTTACTATGCACTTTAGGCATACTCACTAAACACTAAGACACACTCACTATACGGTATACTTACTATGCACTTTAGGCATACTCACTAAACACTAAGACACACTCACTATACGGTATACTTACTATGCACTTTAGGCATACTCACTAAACACTAAGACACACTCACTATACGGTATACTTACTATGCACTTTAGGCATACTCACTAAACACTAAGACACACTCACTATACACGTGACTCACTACACGCTTAAGACACACACACACACTACACTGAAGACATACTCACCACACTCACTACACTTAAAACCCACTTACACAAAGGATTAGTATATCTTTAAATTTTTTCTCTCTCTTTCTACCATGGTGGACAAAAGATAAATCTTATAGCCATGAGATTTTAATAATTTCGAAAGTAATTTTGAAGGCAATGATAATGCTGCTGATGATGGTGATAATGATAGTGATGATGATGGTGGTGATGACAATAGGGCGACAAGCCATGGTAGGCCCTAGCTGTCAATATTAATGACAATTCGCCCGCAAAAAAAAAAACTAAATCTGTGTCAAAATTAATGTTAACAAATTCCTTGTCAATATCCGTGTCAAATCTTCCACCAACAAGAACATTCCTGTCAAAGTTGATGTCAAGCTGCCGCCAACTCCCAGCGAGAAGTTTTAAGTCAAAAGCAACATCAAGTGTACACCTCGAGGCTCCCTCTGATGAAATTTTTAGTATCATAATCAGACAACACCAGACGACTCCCTGTCATGGTGCCCAAGTATGTGAGACGTTGACTGTCTAATTCTAGATCCAATGTCTCGTCTGGCTGTGGTTAGGTTTCATGTTGAAAGAAATTATCACAACGTAAGCTTGTAAGTGACAGAACAGAGAAAACTAAACTAAAAATATGAGGAATCGAGAACGAATTTAAAGTAATAAAATAACATATGGAAGACGATGACGATGATTATGATAATAATATCACTGTCTCAGAAATTAATGGCAAACAACAACACACACACACACATGCGTAAGAGAGACAGAGTACAACAGCCGTAGCATCACAAGCGAGGTAAACACGCAGCACTGAGCTATCAAAGTCACCTAAATATTAAATATAGTTCTATCATAACATTCCCCGCGACCCATCACAAGCCTTTATGATACACTTAAGACGCAAGTGAGCCGGCGGCCGTAGCACTCGGCGATGACAAGTGCTGACACCATGGCTAATGACATACCTACCGCTTTTGCTACCAGGTCTCAACGCCACCGCAGACACTACCACCAGCCAACACCTCTAATACTACGAAATGTTCTGAAACCTTTGCTAGCGAGATAATCCTCCGCTACCACATTCTGAGACTATACACTTAGTGCTATACTGATGCCAGCGACTGTGCCCGTGAATCAATAGCTAACGGGATACCTCTCCGCTACCAGAGACAAGGACTAGTGTTAGCGAGGCTCTACACACTCTATCTCGCTCTACGGTCCATTATGAAACCACAGCCCACATTACATACTACTGGTGTCATCAACATCTGTCTTTATCCTCTTTTATCGTTTGGGAGTCCCGTCACTATGAGAATATTTTCCTCTTTAAGCTTAGGGAAGGAATGTGTGGAGGTATGTGGCCGCGGCGAGACGTTCCGGCCCTGGGTCCACCTGCCTCACTCACCCAAACCATAATGTTTCACCACAAACCACAATTTTCACCCACAACACAATGTTTCATCCACCACAATTTTTCATCCACACCACAATTTTTCACCCACAACCTATGTTTCATCCACCACAATTTTTCATCCACACACAATGTTTCACCCACACCACAATGTTTCATCCACCACAATGTTTCATCCACACTCCACACCACACTCTTTCACCCACACCACAATGTTTCATCCACCACCATGTTTCATCCACACCACAATTTTTCATCAACACCACAATGTTTCAGCGCAATCCACAATATTTCATCCACCACCATGTTTCATCCACTCCACACCACACTCTTTCACCCACACATTGTTACACCCACACCAATGTTTCATCACACACCCAATGTTTCATCCACACCCAATGTTTCATCCACACCACAATGTTTCATCCACACCACATTATCACCCACACCACAATGTTTCACCCACCACAATGTTTCATCCACACTAGAAACTCATCCCACACAATGTTTCACCACCAATGTTTCACCCACATCACAATGTTTCACCCACACAATGTTTCACCCACATCACAATGTTTCATCACACCATAATGTTTCACCCACACACAATGTATCACCCAACACCACAATGTTTCACCCACACACCACAATGTATCACCCAACACCCAATGTTTCTTACACAATGTATCACCCACACCACAATGTATCACCCACACCACAATTTCACCCACCACAATGTTTCACCCCACACCACAATGTATCACCCACACCACAATGTATACCCACACCACAATGTATCACCCACACCACAATGTCACCCACACACCATGTGTATCACCCACACCACAATGTTCACAAATCACCCAACACCACAATGTTTCACCCACACCAATGTATCACCCCACACCCACACCACAATGTATCACCCACACCACAATGTATCACCCACACCACAATGTATCACCCACACATGTCACCCCAATGTATCACCCACACCATGTTTCACCCACACCACAATGTTTCACCCACACCACAATGTATCACCCACACCACAATGTTTCACCCACACCACAATGTTTCACCCACACACAATGTATCACCCACACTGTTCACCCACACCACAATGTTTCACCCACACCTGTATCACCCACACCACAATGTATCACCCCACACCACAATGTTTCACCCACACCACAATGTTTCACCCACATCAATGTTTCATCCTCACCATACCATAATGTTTCACCCACACCACAATGTATCACCCACACCACAATGTTTCACCCACCTGTATCACACACCACAATGTTTCACCCCACACCAATGTATCACCCACCCAATGTATCACCCACACCACAATGTTTCACCCACACCTGATGTATCACCCACACTGATCACCACAATGTATCACCCACACCACAATGTATCACCCACACACCACAATGTATCACCCACACCATAATGTCACCCACACCACATGTATCACCCACCACAATGTTTCACCCACACCACAATGTATCACCCACACCACAATGTATCACCCACCACAATGTATCACCCACACAATGTATCACCCACACCACAATGTATCACCCACACCACAATGTTTCACCCACACCACAATCTATCATCCACCCACCACAATGTATCCCCACACACCACAATGTACCACCACAATGTATTCACACCACAATGTCACCCACACCACAATGTTTCACCCCATCCATGTATCACCCACCCACAATGTATCACCCACACCATAATGTATCACCCACCACCCACATACCACCCAATGTATCACCACACAATGTATCCCCAACCACAATGTCAACCACAACCAACCTGTATCACCCACCTGATGTATCACCCACACCACAATGTTTCACCCACACCACAGTACATCACCCACACCACAATGTATCACCCACACCACAATCATCCACACCTGTAACATCACACACCACAATGTTTCACCCACACCACAATGTATCACCCACACCACAATGTATCACCCACACCACAATGTTTCACCCACACCACAATGTATCACCCACACCACAATGTCACCCACACCACAATGTATCACCCACACCAAATATCACCCACAATTCATCACACACAATGTTTCACCCACATCACAATGTTTCATCCACACCACAATGTATCACCCACACCACATGTATCACCCACACCACAATGTATCACCCACACCACAATGTCACCCACCATTAATCACACCGTGTATCACCCACACCCAGATCAACCTGTTTCAACCACACCACAATGTCATCCACACCCAGTATTATCACCCACAATACAATGTATCACCCACACCACAATGTATCACCCACACCACAATGTTTCATCCACACCACAATGTATCACCCACACCACAATGTATCACCCACACCCATTTTCATCCACACACCACAATGTATCACCCACCACCACAATGTATCACCCACACCACAATGTATCACCCACACCACAATGTATCACCCACACCACAATGTATCACCCACACCACAATGTATCACCCACACCACACCACAATGTATCACAAACACCACAGTGTATCACCCACACCACAATATTATCACCCACACACAATGTTTCACCCACACCACAATGTATCACCCACACCACAATGTATCACCCACACCACAATGTATCACCCACACAATGTCACCCACACCATAATGTCACCCACACCTGATGCATCACAAACACCTGATATTATCACAAACACCACAATGTATCACCCACACCACAATGTATCTCCCACACCACAATGTATCACCCACACACCACACTACAATTTTCACCCACGCCACCAATAGTATCATCCACACCACAATGTCTTTTATCACCCACAGAAATGTATCACCCACACCTGATGTTTCACCCACACCACAATGTATCATCCACACCACAATGTTTCACCCACACCACAATGTATCACCCACACCACAATGTTTCACCCCACACCACAATGTTTCATCCACATCACAATGTTTCACCCACATCACAATGTTTCATCCACACCACAATGTTTCACCCACACCACAATGTCACCCACACCACAATGTTTCACCCACAATGTTTCACCCATCACAATGTTTCACCACATCCCAGTGTTTCATCCTCATCCACCCCATGTCATTTACCCACACCACAATGTATCACCCACCACAATGTTTCCACCCCACAATGTATCACCCACCACAATGTTTCACCCACAATGTATCACCCCACACAATGTATCCCCACACCACAATGTTTCACCCACACCACAATGTCACCCACACCACAATCATCCACACCACAATGTCACCCACAATGTATCAACCCACACAATGTATCATCCACCTGATGTATCACCCATCCGATGTTTCATCCACACCACAATCATCCACACCACAATGCATCACCCACACCACAATGTATCACCCACACCACAATGTATCACCCACACCACAATGTATCACCCACCTGCAATGTATCACCCACACCACAATGTCACCCACACCACAATGTATAACCCACACCACAATGTGTCATCCTCATCCATACCATAATGTTTCACCCACACCACAATGTTTCATCCACACACCACAATGTTTCACCCACACAATGTATCACCCACACCACAATGTATCACCCACACCACAATTTCATCCACCACAATGTTTCACCCCACACCACAATGTATCACCCACACTGCATGTATCCCACACCACAATGTATCACCCACACCACAATGTCACCCACACACCATGTATCACCCACCCACAATGTCACAAACACTGTCATGTCACAAACACCACAATGTATCACCCACACCTGATGTATCACCCACATGTCACCCACACCACACTGTTCACCCACACCACCAATGTTTCATCACACCACAATGTTTCACCCACACAATGTCACCCCACAATGTTTCACCCACACCATGTTTCATCAACACCACAATGTTTCACCCACACCACAATGTATCACCCACACCACAATGTTTCACCCACACCACAATGTTTCATCCACATCACAATGTTTCACCCACATCTGAATTTCATCCACACCACAATGTTTCACCCACACCTGATATCACCCACACCACAATGTTTCACCCCACACCACAATGTTTCACCCACACCACAATGTTTCACCCACATCTGTGTTTCATCCTCATCCATACCATAATGTTTCACCCACACCACAATGTATCACCCACACCACAATGTTTCACCCCACACCTGTATCACCCACCACCAATGTTTCACCCCACACCCTGTGTATCACCCACCCACATGTATCACCCACACCACAATGTTTCACCCACACCTGATAGTATCACCCACACCTGATCATCCACACACAGTGTATCACCCACACCACAATGTATCACCCACACCACCACAATGTGTCACCCACACCACAATGTCATCCACCACCACGTGTATCACCCATCACAATGTTTCATCCCACCACAATGTATCATCCACACCCACAATGTGTCACCCACCACAATGTATCACCCACACAATGTATCACCCACACCACAATGTATCACCCACATCACAATGTTTCATCCACACCATAATGTTTCATCCACACACCCACAATGTATCCACCACACCACAATGTACCCACCACAATGCATCACACCACCAATGTCACCCACACGCCACAATGTTTCACCCCATCCCAATGTATCACCCACCCACAATGTGTCACCCACACCACAATGTATCACACACCATGTTCACCCACACTGTATCACCCCACCCACATGTCCACAATGTGTCTCCCACGCCACCAGTGTGTCACCCACACCACCAGTCCACCCTTCCCTGTCCATACACCCACGCCTGATGTATCACCCACACCACCAATGTATCACCCACACCACAGTGTATCACCCACACCACAATGTATCACCCACACCACAATCATCCACACCACAACATCACCCACCACAATTATCACCCACACCACAATGTATCACCCACACCACTGATTATCACCCACACCACAATGTATCACCCACACCACAATGTATCACCCACACCCAATGTCACCCACACCACAATGTATCACCCACACCTGATATTCACCCACCGATGTATCATCCACACACCGATGTATCACCCACATCACCATGATTTCATCCACACCACAATGTATCATCCCACACCACATGTATCACCCACACCGCATGTATCACCCACACCACAATGTCACCCACACCTGATCCCCACACAGTGTTTCACCCACACCACAGTATCACTCACCGTGTTTCATCCACACCACAATGTCATCCACACCACATATTGTCACCCACACTGATGTGTCACCCACACCTGATGGCATCACCCACACCACAATGTTTCATCCACACCACAATGTTTCACCCACACCACAATGTATCACCCACACCATGTGTCACCCACACACCACAATGTGTCACCCAACACCTGATAATGTGTCACCCACACCACAATGTATCACCCACACCACAATTTGTCACCCACACCACAATGTATCACCCACCACAATGTATCACCCACACCTTTTATCAATATTTACTTCACACTTCCTTTAATTCTGTCATCACTCACGCCTATAATTCTCTCATCTCACTTTTCTTCACATTTTCCTTCCTCTATTCTCAAACTTCAAATCTTGTTTCTAAAGAACGATATCATTTCATCTATCCCAGCACCTATCTGTACAACTCTCCAGGCAAAGCAGTTAATTCATTTACAATATTCAGTATTTACATACACTTCCTAAGAAATGATCTCCCACCAATCATTTTCAGAGCACAATCCTTCTGCAAATTAAAAAAATATGCTGAAATCTCCATTTCTCTAACCATATAAAGCTTCATGATCCTCCCTTATTACTACTTTGTCTCCCCAAAGTTGAAATGTACAGAATACATGCTTTCACTTCACTCTAAACAGTACTTCCATTCATTCATACTGTCACCTCTGAAGTAGCCTCTCTAGTCCTTTGTTAAATAAAGAAATCCAAAAACATTCCATCTTGTCTTTCTCTCCTTTAGTATCTTTTCTTCCCTTTCTCTTCGTCCTATCTTCTCTCTCTCTTTTACTTTAACAGTATAGTTCATTAATTTGGCATCCTGTGTACCGCCAAAGCAAGCAATGAGCTCTAACACTCATCTTGGTTTCTGTGTTGATACACTAAATAACCTGTTATAGTACATCCTTCTTCCCTCACACAACCTTAGAATACTCTGCCTTCTTCTGTGTTTCCCCTCGCCTGTCTGTCTCACATTAAAATTGTTTCCAGCATCTTCATGGTAGTATATATCTTTCTTTCCATTTTATTTCATTCTATTCTTATTTTTTCCTTTAAACTGTTGTGTGTCACACCACAATGCTATAAACACACACCACAATGTTTCCATCACACTCCCACACCACAATATTTTCACCCACACACAATGTTTCACCCCCACACCTCCAATGTTTCACCCACACCACAATGTTTCATCCACACCTCAATGTTTCACCCCTCAGCCACCCACACACCACAATGTTTCACACCACAATGTTTTTCCCACACCTGTTTTCATCACACCCACAATTACATCACCCCACACCATAATGTCATCACACACCACAATCACCCTCACCCACAATGTATCACCCACACCACAATGTGTATCCTCCCACACCATAATGTTTCATCCCACACCACAATGTATCACCCACACACCACAATATTTCACCCCACCACAATGTTTCATCCACACACCACAATGTCACCCACACCACAATGTTTCATCCACACCACAATAGTATCACCCACACCACAATGTATCACCCACACCTGATATATCACCCACACAATGTATCACCCCACACACCACAATGTTTCATCCCACACACAATGTTTCACCCCACACCACATTTCTATCACACCACAATGTTTCCCAACACCACATCAGTCCACACCCAATGTTTCACCCACACCACAATGTTTCACCCACACCATGTATCACCCACACCTGTCATCCACACCACAATGTATCACCCACACCATAATGTCACCCACACCATGTTTCATCCACACCCAATGTATCACCCACACCTGATGTATCACCCACACTACAATGTTTCACCCACCATGTATCACCCACCCAATTTCACAACACCACAATGTATCACCCACCTGATATGTCACCCACACCTAATGTCTCACAAACACCACAATGTATCACCCACACCACAATGTATCACCCACACACACAATGTTTCTCACACCACAATGTATCACCCCACACCACAATGTATCACAAACACCACAATGTATCACCCACAATGTATCACCCACACCACAATGTCACAAACACACAATGTTTCATCCACACCACAATGTGTCACCCCACACCACAATGTTTCACCACACCACAATGTATCACCCCTGCAATTATCAAACACTACAATGTTTCATCCCACACCACAATGTATCACCCACACCACAATGTATCACCCCACACCATGCCCTCATCCATACCCACAATGTTTCACCCACACCACAATGTATCACCACACACCACAATGTATCACCCACACACCAGTATCCCCCACACCATGATCATCACCCCACACCTGATGTATCACACACACCACAATGTATCACAAACACCACAATGTATCCCTACACCAATGTATCACCCACACCACAATGTTTCACCCACACCACAATTATCACCCACACCACAATGTATCACCCACACCACAATGTTTCATCCACCTGTATCACCCCACACCACAATGTTTCATCCACACAATGTATCACCCACACCACAATGTTTCATCACATCACAATGTTTCATCCCACACCACAATGTTCACCCACACCACAATGTTTCATCACACCACCAATGTATACCCACACACAATGTATCACCCACACCACAATGTTTCATCCACACCATCTGTCACCCACACCACAATGTATCACCCACCACAATGTATCATCCACACCACAATGTATCACCCACACCACAATGTATCACCCACACCACAATGTATCACCCCACACCACAATGTTTCATCCACACCCAATGTATCACCCACACCACAATGTATCACCCACACCACAATGTTTCATCCACACCAATGTATCACCCACACCACAATGTTTCATCCACAATGTATCACCCACACCACAATGTATCACCCACACCACAATGTATCACCCACACACCCCATGTTTCATCCACCCTGCATATCACCCACACCACAATGTTTCATCACCACAATGTTTCACCAACACCACAATGTTTCACCCACACCTGTGTATCACCCACCACAATGTTTCACCCACCTGTATTTCACCCACACAATGTCACCCACACACAATGTATCACCCCACCACAATGTCACCCACCACAATGTTTCATCCACACCTGATATCACCCACACCACAATGTATCACCCACACACAATGTTTCACCCACACCACAATGTATCACCCCACACACAATGTCACAACACCACAATGTATCACCCCACACCACAATGTATCACCCCACCTGATACACAAACACTAATGTTTCATCCACCACAATGTATCCACACCCAATGTTTCACCCCACACCGACAGTATCACCACACCACAATGTTCTCACCCCACACCGATGTATCACACACCACAATGTATCACCCAAACCACAATGTTTCATCCACACCACAATGTATCACCCACACCGCAATGTTCACCCACACCACAATGTATCACCCACACCACAATGTATCACAAACACTACAATGTTTCATCCACACAATGTATCACCCACCACAATGTATCACCCACACCACAATGTATCATCATCATCCATACCACAATGTTTCACCCACACCACAATGTATCACCCCACACACCACAATGTCACCCACACCTGCAATGTGTCACCCACACCATAATGTATCACACCACAATGTATCACCACACCTGTGTCACAAACACCTGATGTATCACCCACACCTGATATCACCCACACCTGATATGTCACCCCACACCACAATGTATCACCCACACCACAATGTATCATCACTCATCCATGCCATAATGTTTCACCCACCACAATGTTCTCCACACCACAATGTTTCACCCACACCACAATGTATCACCCACACCACAATGTATCACCCACACCACAATGTTTCATCCACACCACAATGTTTCACCCACACCACAATGTATCACCCACACCACAATGTATCACCCACACCTGATATCACACACCTGTGTATCACCCACACCACAATGTATCACCCACACCACAATGTATCACAAACCACAATGTATCACAAACACCACAATGTCACCCACACCCACAATGTATCACCCACACACCACAATGTATCACCCCACACACCACACTGTTTCACCCACACCACAATGTTTCATCCACCTGTTTCACCCACACCACAATGTATCACCCCACACCACAATGTTTCACCCACCACAATGTGTCATCCCACACCACAATGTTTCACCCACACCACAATGTATCACCCACACCACAATGTTTCACCCACACCACAATGTTTCATCCACATCTGTGTTTCACCCACATCTGTTTCATCCACCGCAATGTTTCACCCACACCACAATGTATCACCCACACCACAATGTTTCACCCCACACCACAATGTTTCACCCCACATCACAATGTTTCACCCATCACAATGTTTCCTCATCCATGCCATAATGCTCACACCACAATGTATCACCCACACACATGTTTCACCCACACCCACAATGTATCACCCCACAATGTTTCACCCCACACAATGTATCACCCCACACCACAATGTATCACCCACCTGTGTTTCACCACCACAATGTATCACCCCCACAATCATCCACACCTAATGTATCACCCCACACCACAATGTATCCCCACCACAATGTATCATCACCACAATGTATCACCCACATCACAATGTATCATCCACACCACAATGTATCATCCACCACAATGTATCACCCCACAATGTATCACCCACACCACAATGTATCCCACACACCACAGTATTATCACCCACACCACAGTATCACCCACACCTGATGTATCACCCACCTGATGTAACCCACACCTGATATTGTCGTCTCATCCATGCCATAATGTTTCACCCACACCACAATGTTTCATCCACACCACAATGTTTCACCCACAATGTATCACCCACACCACAATGTGTCACCCACACCACAATGTTTCATCCACACCACAATGTTTCACCCACACCACAATGTATCACCCACCACAATGTATCACCCACACCACAATGTATCACCCACACCACAATGTATCACCCACACCATAATGTATCACCCACACCACAATGTCAAACACCACAATGTATCACCTAATGTCACCCACACCACAATGTATCACCCCACACACCACAATGTATCACCCACACCACACTGTTTCCCACACCAGTGTTTCATCCACACCACAATGTTTCACCACACCACAATGTATCACCCACACCACAATGTTTCACCCACACCACAATGTTTCATCACAACCACAATGTTTCACCCCACCTGATGTATCACCCACACAATGTTTCACCCACACCACAATGTTTCCATCACATCACAATGTTTCACCCACATCCTGATGTTTCATCCACCCACAATGTTTTCACCCCACACCACAATGTATCACCCACACCACAATGTTTCACCCACCACAATGTTTCACCCACACCACAATGTTTCACCCACATCACAATGTTTCATCATCCATACCATAATGTTTCACCCCACACCACAATGTATCACCCACACCACAATGTTTCACCACACAATGTATCACCCACACAATGTTTCACCCACACCTGATATCACCCACCCACAGTATACCCACACCACAATGTTTCACCACACAATGTATCACCCACACAATCATCCACACCACAATGTATCACCCACACAATGTATCACCCACACCACAATGTATCACCACACCACAATGTGTCATCCACACCACAATGTATCACCCACATCACAATGTTTCATCCACACCCACCAATGTATCATCCACACACCACAATGTATCACCCACACCTGATGTATCACCCACACCTGATGTATCACCCACACCACAATGTATCACCCACATCACCAATTTTTCATCCACCATATGTTTCATCCACACCACAATGTATCACCCACACCACAATGTATCTTACACCACAATGTATCACCCACACACCACAATGTATCACCCACCCACAATGTTTCACACCCATCATTGTCACCACAATGTATCACCCCACACCACAATGTGTCACCCACACCTGTATCACCCCTCACAATGTATCACCCACACCACAATGTATCACCCACACCCGATGTATCACCCACACACCTGATGTGTCACCCACACCACAATGTATCACCCACACCTGTGTATCACCCACACCTGAATCACCCACACAATGTCACCCACACCACAATGTATCACCCACCACAATGTATCACCCCACACCACAATCATCCACACACCACAATGTATCACCCACCTGATATCACCCACACCACAATGTACCCACACCACAATCGCATCACCCATCACAGTAACAGCCCACACCACAATGTCACCCACGCCTGATATCACCCACACCACATGTATCACCCACACCCTGTATCACCCACACACCACAATCATCATCCACACAATTATCACCCACACACAATGTTTCATCCACACCACAATGTCATCCACACCTGTTCACCCACACAATGTATCACCCACCACAATGTATCACCCACCACAAATGTTTCATCCACACCACAATGTTTCACCCACACCACAATGTCACCCACACCACAATGTTTCATCCACACCACAATGTCATCCACACCACAATGTATCACCCACCACAATCCTTATCACCCACACAATGTATCATCCCACACCACAATGTTTCATCCACACCCACAATGTTTCACCCCACACTGATGTATCACCCACACCATGTATCACCCCACACCACAATGTATCACCCACACCACAATGTATCACCCACACCACAATGTATCACCCACACCACAATGTATCACCCACACACAATGTATCACCCACACCACAATGTATCTTACCTTTTTATCAATGATTTCTTCCTTTATAACTCAATTCTATCCATCCTTACCTTCAATGTTCTACTCATCACCACTATTCATCCTTCTCCTATTCTCAAACTAGTCTGTTTCTAGAAATATCATTCATCTATCCTTCATCATCTGTCCTTGTCCAAATAAAAGCCATTAGTCATTATTTGTGTCTTTCAGTATTTACCAATACACTACATTAAATAATCTCCCCAATCATTCACATAATCCTTCTGCCATTAAAATAAATATACCGTCTCACATTTCTATATATATAAACACACATCTCCTTTAAAGCTTTGTCTCCTTTAGGCCGAATGCTGTGCAAATACCTTCTACTTCCTCCTTGAAGTACTTCAAGTTTATAAAAGTTCATTCATACTGCTGTCATATCTGGTGTCTATCTCTAGTCCCTTTATTAAATAAAGTGAATCAAAACATTCCGTCTTAACTCTCCTCCTTTGTTGATGTTTTCTTCCTTTCTTCGTCGCAATGTTGCTTCTCTCTCTCTCTTTTACAGGTACTTATTGAGTAATGTTGTTAGTTGCATCCTGTGTACCAGCCAAACCCGTGGGCTCTACACTCGTCTTGCAGTGCCCACCATTTCTGTGTCGTGTTATTCACACTAAATAACCTGTTATAGTACATCCTTCTTCCCTCACACTTAAACTGTGAGAAATCTGCCTTCTGTTTCCCCTCTGTCTGTCTCATTAATTTTCCATCTTCATGTGTAGTAATATAATCTTTCTTTTCAATTTTAATTTCATTCTATTCTTATTTTTTTTAAACCTAGGCATTGTGAGTCATCACACGACCCACACCACAATACTTCAAACAAACCCCACACCTGAATTTCATCACACTCACACACCCACAATGTTTTTCCACACACCCACACCACAATGTTTCCTACACCTCAATGTTTCACCCACACAATGTTTCATCACACCTCAATGTTTACCTCCAATAGCTTCCACACCTGTCATCCACACCACAATGTTTCCCACACCACAATGTTTCATCCCACAATGTTTTCACCCCACCTGTATATCACCCACACCACAATGTATCACCCACACCACAATGTTTTACCCACACCTCAATGTTTCACACACCACAATGTTTCACCCACCACAATGTTTCACCCACACCCCAATGTTTCACCCACACCACAATGTTTCACCCACACACCACAATGTATCACCCCACCAATGTTTCACCCACACCACAATGTTTCACCCCACCAGACTATTAATAGTGTATGTGATATAGAATTGGTAGGTAGTGAAAATGAGTAGGCGTATGGTAATAGATGAATGAAAGGTAGATAAAAGATGATGGGAGATGTGTGGTGACCGTGTAACAATGCATGTTCTA